>NC_057715.1:112118152-112126704 GCF_004010195.1 Chiloscyllium plagiosum | reverse complement strand
AGCTCAAATCCTCCAACCCTGGCAACATCCTTGTAAATCTTTTCTGAACCCTTTCAAGTTTCACAACATCTTTCCGATAGGAAGGAGACCAGAATTGCACACAATATTCCAACAGTGGCCTAACCAATGTCCTGTACAGCCGCAACATGACCTCCCAACACCTGTACTCAATACTCTGACCAATAAAGGAAAGCATACCAAAA
This sequence comes from Chiloscyllium plagiosum, assembly GCF_004010195.1. NCBI lineage: Eukaryota > Metazoa > Chordata > Chondrichthyes > Orectolobiformes > Hemiscylliidae > Chiloscyllium > Chiloscyllium plagiosum. Next base: position 112,126,501 of record NC_057715.1, on the reverse strand, counting down.
ACCTTCTTCACTATCCTATCTACCTGTGACTCCACTTTCAAGGAGCTATGAACCTGCACTCCAAGGTCTCTTTGTTCAGCAACACACCCTAGGACCTTACCATTAAGTGTAAAATTCCTGCTAAGATTTGCTTATATTCTGTAAAGTGGTCACTCAGTCTCTGCTTTGTTTCCCCAATGTAGAAGAGACCACATTGTAAGCAGAGAAAGCAGTAGTCGAGATTGTATGAAGTGCAGGTAAAGTACTGCTTCACCTGAAAGGAATGTTTGGGCCCTTGGAGGAAGGAGATAAATGGGCAAGTGTTACAGTTTCTGCAGTTGCGGGGCTCTGGTGGGGGGATGTAGGAAGAGTGGACCAGGGAGTCCCGGAGGGAACAATCCCTGTGGAAGGCGGTCGAGGGAAGAGAGGGCATAGGTGTCTAGTTCTTCTGAATGTAGATGCTGGTAGGAATGCAGGTAAGGACAAGAGGAACCCTATTGCTGTTGTGGGAGGGAAAAAAGGGGGTGACTGCGGAAGTGTGGGAGATGAGTCGGACCCGGCTGAGGGCCCTGTCCACCGTCTTCCTCAACCGGGGCATCCTTGGTTGAGGAAGAAGGTGGACATTTTGGAGGCTCCCTTGTCGAAGTTGGCCTCATTGGAACATATGCGTCGGAGATGGAAGGACTGGGAGAATGGAATGGAGTCTTTACAGGAATAAGGCTGCGGGGATATACAGTCCATGTATCTGTGGGAGTCGGTGGGTTTATAGTGGATATTAGTGGCCAGTCTATCCCCAGAAATAAGAACAGATATTGAGGAAGGGAAGGGAGGAGTCAGAGATAGATTAGGTGAAAGTGAGGGGAGGGTACAAATTGGATGTGAAATCAATTAACTCTTCCAATTCCAGACGATAGAGGGAAGCAGCACCAACGATATCCAACAGGATTAGAAACTCTATTTTCTTTCTCATAAGATAGTAAAATAAACACCAACATTCAGCGAAGTTGTCCATGTGAGCCTCAAGAATGCTAAAGTTCAGGAAACTCCCCCAGTCAACAGCGGAGTGGATTGGCATTGAAACTGCACCCTTTTTCTTGCCATATTCCAGGATTTAAAGATTCTGCAACCACTTTCACAGCTACTAAGAGAAGGTAAGAGTTTATGGTCAGGGAGGAGAGGCATGGCAGATGGTTGAGGGGTTCGGGACCACATAGGTAAGATGGTAAGTGGGGGTGGAGTTGGAGTCTGTGATGGTAAGCCTGTCAGGGGGTTACTAGTTTTTAGAATGAGGGTGGTGGGAGTTAAGGGTAGAATCCCTAGGTAGGGAAAATGAGATTTGTTGGGTCTGAGGACGGATCAGGAGACTTTGGTCATATTGCACCCAAATGGATTAATGGATTGGGTTTCGATGGCTCCAGCAGGGGAAAGAGGGAATCATTTCTGGGGGAAGGTTTGGGGAATGGGACACAGTCACAGGTGTTGGGGGTTGTTGGGGTCCAGCTGTCTACGCAGATCAGGGGGTCAGGCTGATCTCATCTCTATCCTAAATGGATGATCATTATTCAGAGATTATTCCTTCTGGTCCCAGACTCTTCCACAAAGGGAAACAAACTCTCAGCATCAACCTAAGAATTTTATATGATGCAATAATTCAAGATAGCCTCTCATTCTTCTAAACTCCAATGAGTTTCAGGACTAATTCCAGGCCCAAACTACTAAACAAACAAAAATTGCCAAAGAAACTCAACATGTCTCCAATGGCTAATCCACCTAGTTTGCACATCCCTGGACACAATGGGCAATTTAGCCTGGCCAATCCACCTAACCTGCACATCTTTGGACTATGGGAGGAAACCAGAGCACCCGGCAGAAACCCATGCAGACACGGGGAGAATGTGCAAACTCCACATAGTCGGTTGCCCAAGGCTGGAATCGAACTCAGGTCCTTGGCATTGTGTTGATAGTAATGGCTTCAGCAATGATAATGCCATGGAATGTCAAGGGATAATAGTTATATTCTTATATTCTCTCTTGTTGGAGATGGCCATTACTTGGCACTTCTGTGGCATGAATGTCACTTACATCATGTCAGCCCAAAGTCCAAGTCTTGCTGCATTTGGACATGGACTGCTTCACTAACTGAGAATCATAAATATGGTGAAAATTGTGCAATTGTCAGTGAACATCCCCACTTTTGACTTTTCGGTAGAGGGAAGCTCATTGGAAAAATTAGAGAGATGGTTGGGCTGATAACATGACGGTGTGCAACATCTGCACTGATATTCTGAAGCGGAGGTGATTGGCCTCCAATTACCACAACCATGTCCTTTGTGGCAAGTATGTGTCCAACCAGCTGAGAGTTTTCCTCTAATTGCCTCGACTCCAGTTTTTCTAGGGCTCACTGATGCCATACTCGTTCAAATATTTCCTTGATTTAATCTTGACACCTGAAATTCAGCTCTTTGAATTAAAGCTGTAATGTATTCAAGAGCTGAGTTGCCTTGGTGGAACCAGAACTGAGCATCAGTGAACAGTTTATTGCCAAGTCAATGCTGTTTGATAACATGTTGATGACAATTTTCATTACTTTCCTGATGATCGAGATTAAACTGATGGGGTGGTATTTGGCCGGGTTGGAATTGTCCTGCTTCTTGTGTCCAGGACATACCTGGGCAATTTTTCACACTGTCAGGTAAAACCAGTCTTGTAGCTGTACTAGAACAGCTTGGCTGGGAACACAGCAAGGTCTTGAGCACAGGTTTTGAGTACTATTGATGGTATGTTGTCAGGGACCATTGCCTTTGCAGTATCCAATGTCTCCAGCTCTTTCTTAATATCATCTGGAGTGAATTAAATTGGCTGAAGACTGGCAGCTGTGACACTGGGAATCTCTGGAGGAGCCAGAGATAAATCTTCCACTCAGTACTATTGGCTGAAGATTATTGCACATGTTTCAGCCTAGTGTAGTTGCGGAAGATGGATTGTTCCACATACCCTACGAAGAGGGTTGCACATGTTTCAGCCTTATCCTTTGTCACAAATAAATACCATGGGCAAAACAAAACTATGAACGATAAATATTTAACTCTATAAGGATTTGATGAGATGTTCCTTTTACTTTCCACAAGTTTCTGTTCCCAAAGTCCTTCTCCAGGTTTTTATACTTCTCTGCAGGAGGTGGGGCAATTAGTAAATTAACAACAAACCTTTTGATTTACTGGTAATTGCAACAGTTTACAGCAGCTGGTAGAAAATAATTGGTTTTCTTTAGCCTTTAGGTACTTTGCAGAGACATACACAGCACCTGATTTTTCAGCAGCCCGGAGGTTCCTCTGACTCTATTGTAAATATATGAGCTGGTGAGCTTGTCCTCTGCCCATGTGCCAATCACAGAGTGGTCATCAAGCTGACGACTTCCAGCAGCCACAACTGATCATAATTGCACAAACCAATGAGCAATCTGTCACTGGACTTAGCTCAGTCAGTACACATACCCTGCTGCTTTGGAATCTTATCTCTGTTTCTCCACTGCTTGAGCGGAGTAGCAGTATAAACACAACTCACCATGTGTTTCAGTAAGTTGTTTTTAAATTCCTTCCACAGCCTTTGGATTTAAAAGATTCCTTTGCTCATTTTAGTCCACTATCAAAATTGAAAAAATTTTTGAAGTGTTGTAGCTATCTCTTGCTGCGTATGAATTTGACACACAAGTAGTTCTGTTTTGTAGCTTCACATTTCATTTTTAGGTATGTCTGGTGCTGCTCCTGGAATACCCTCCTGCATTCTTCATTGAACCACAGCTGATCCTCTGACTTGGTGGCAGTGGTTGATGAGAGAATATGCCAGGCTATGAGCTTTCAGATTACAGGCTCCTACTTATTGACTACAGCTCTGCGTTCAATGCTTTAATTCCAATCAAACTAATCTCCAAACTCTGAGACCTAGGTTTCTGCTCTGCTCTCTGCAATTGGATCCTCAACTTCCTGATCCATAGACTGTAATCAGTGGGAATAGGCAACAACAGTTCCTCCGTGATAATCCTCAACACTGGCTCCCTACTCAACCCTTTACTGGACTCCCTACACATTCACGACTGTGTGGCCAAATTTGGTCCTAACTCCATCTATACCTTCACTGATAACACTACTGATGTAGGCTGATCCCTAACAATAATGAGGGAGGAGATAAAATGCTTGGTGGCAATCTCTCCCTCAACGTCAACAAAATGAAAGAGCTGGTCATTGACTTCAGGAACCAAGGTGGAGAGCACATCCTTGTCTATATCAATGGTGCTGAGGTAGAGATGGTCGTGAGCACCAAGTTCAAGGAGTGTTGATCACCAACAATCTGTCCTGGTCCGCCCACATTGATGCAATGGTCAAGAAAGCACACAACACCTCGACTTTCTCTGGAGGTAAGGAGATTCAGCATGTCTGTAAAGACTCTTACCAATTTTTGTCATTGCACCATAGGAAGTATTCTATGTGGATGCATCACGGCTTGGTATAGCAACTGCTTTGCTCAGGACTGTAAGAAAATACAGAGAGTCATGAACACAGCCCAGTCCATCATGCAAGACAACTTTCCATCCAGGGATTCCATCTGTACTTCTTGCTATTTCAGGAAGGCAGCTAATATAATCAAAGACCTCTCTCACCCTGTTTATAATCTCTTCTAACCTCTTCCACTAGGCAGAAGATACAAAAGTTTAAACACACGTACTATCAGATTCAAGAATAGCTTTTTTTCCCAATGTTATTAGACTTCTGAATGGATCTGTCAAATTTCAAATTTAATTCTGATCTCTCAATCTTTGTATGCCTTCACTGCAGCTTTGTTCTATTACCCTAAAACACCCTGTATGGTATGATGTGCCTTTACCGCATGCAAAACTTTTCACTGTACCTCGGTACGTGTGATAATAATAAATAAAAAAATCACAATCGGATTATGTTGGAGTACAATTTAACTGCTTCTAATGGCCCGCAGTGCCTCATGGATGCCCAGATTGAGAGCTACATCTGTATCAAGTCCATCCCATTTCACATGGTGACAATACCACAAAACACAATGTCAATATGAAGATGGGACTTCGTTTCCACAAGGAAATGCATCTTTAGAAGGCAGAGTGGTAAGGATGAGGTGAAATATGTTTTTCTCTCTTGTTGGTTCTCACACCACCTGCTGCAGCTCTGTCTAGCAGCTATGACACTGGACTAGTAATCCAGAGTAATGTCAATCTTCTAAGCACTGTCAATTGTCATAAAACCCCATCTGTCCTTCTGACATTACAGATGTCCTTTAAGGAAGAAAATCTGCCATCCTTACCTGGATACGCCTGCATGTGACTCCAGACCCACAGAAATGTGGTTGACTCTTAACTGCCCACTGAGCAATTAGAAATGAGTAATAAATGATTGATTGGTGGTGGTGTTACTGAGCTACTCTTGATGATGGACACTGAACCTCCTGCTCAACACAGAGAAGTACTGATTCATCAGCCAAGGGAGGGTGGTACGAGCTAATTAGCAGGAGGTTTGCTCATTCATGTTTGACCTGATGTCATAAGATTTCATATTCCAAACTCTCAAGAAATTGCTATCAAATCTGCACCAACAAAAAAGCTACTGTACAGTACAACCACGATTATTCGGACATTGATTATCCGAATTTCGGATTATCCAAACAAGATCTCAAGGTCCGGATGCTTGGGTAAACTATGTTATCCAAACACTCGATTATCCGAACATTAGATTATGTGAACAAGATACTCCCTGCCTGTGTCGTTCGGATAATCAAGGTTGCCCTGTAAATCTGTTAACACACACATACAAACAAAAATAGAAATTGCTGGAAAAGCTCAGATTTGGCAGTATCTGTGGAGAGAAATCACAGTTAACACTTCAGATCTAGTGACCCTTCATCAGAGTACAAGGCAAATCTATTAATCCCACTTTTCAGCATTTGCCCATACCTATTTATGTTATTACATTTCAAGTGCTCATCCAAGTACTTTATAAAGGTTGTGAGGTTTTTCACCTCAACTACCCATCAGGCAGAGCATTCCAGACACCCACCACCCTCTGGGTGAGAAATACTTTCCTCAAATCCCCCTAATTTTCCTACTTTTCACTTAAAATTGTTTTTGACCTTTCAGCTAATGGCACAGCTGCTTCCTATCTGTCCTGGTCATGCCCTCATAATCTAATACACCTCAGTCAGGTCCCCTCTTAGCCTTCACTGTTGCAAAGAAAATAACCCAAGCTTATCCAGCCTCTCTTTAGAGCTAAACTGTTCCATAGCAGGCAATATCCTGGTGAATTGCCTCTCTATCCCCAGTGCACCAGTGTGATCACATCCTTCCTGTAATGTGGTGACCAAACCTGCACTTAATACTTTTGTTTGAAGTCTATCCCAGTTCACATGGTGGTAGTGCACTAGTACACCAGCTGTGGCCTAATCAAAGTAGTGTACAGCGCTCTCCCTGCTATTATAACCTATATCACAAATCCTTCCACAATCTCTGCCTTGCCTGTGAATTCAGGAAGAGACCCCCAAGTCTCCAATCCTAACTCACAGTTGGGACTTTTTTTTTGGAGGTTTCCAAACATCAGAATTTGCACATTGGAGGTTTCAATTTGCAGGGCAATTCCATGTGGGTCAGCTGCATTGGATCACCTGAACTGTACTGACATTCCAGTCTACACTGCTGCAATGACCACCTTCCCATTGTAAGATCTGGACCATTACCATGCCAATATCTCATTGCTGTTCATGGGAGCTTCTTTCCCTTAAATTAGCCTTTTCTTACCGTACAATAGTGACTCAATTTCAAAGATATGCTTATTGTCGATAAAGTATTTTTGAACTTTCTGAGTCATTGGTGATGGCCTAGCGGGTTTATTGCTGGATTTATTAATCCAGAGACCCAGATAATGTTTTGGGGACCCAAGTTCAAATTCCACCACAGCAGATGGTGGAATTTAAATTCAATAAAAAAATTCTGGAATTAAGGGTGTAATGCTGACCACGAAACCATTGTTAATTGTCAGGAAAGCCCATCTGGTTCACTAATGTCCTTCAGGGAAGAAAATCTACCATGCTTACCTGGTGTGGCCTACATGTGACTCCATTCAGTTGTACCATTTGCTACAAGGTCTCAAGGAAATGAAACAAGAAGGCAGCTCACCACCACCTTCTCAAGGGCAACTAGGGACAGGCAATAAATGTTGGCCAGCTTACAATACCCACAAAAATGAGTTTAAACAATGCTAGTCTTCTTTTATAATTACAATTACATTACGTCATTCTGAGAGTTTTACTGCTAGTAATTTGAAAGTTATATTCAACAGCACTTAGCCACTATCCAAACCCACTCCATCCTACTTAGGAGATGAAGCACTCCGATTTTCTATCCCACCCTCCACAGGGATTTGCCCACTACCCAAACCCATTTCACACCCATAGGGGTTTGACCACTCCTATTCCACCACCACCCCCACCCACCGAGGTTCGACCACTATCCAAACCCATTTGATTGCCCCTAGGGGTTTGACCACTCCCATTCCACCCTCTCTAAGGATTGGCCCACTATCCAAAACCATTCCATTTACCCCAGGAGTGTTTTGTCCTCTGCTCACTGCTTTTCACCCTCTCAAGTAGTTGTCATCCCCAGCAGGTCCCAACCCCTGCTCCCAAACCCTTGACTCTGTGACCAACCTCTTACCAATCTCAGTTACTGTGTTGAAAATGTGTTGCTGGAAAAGCGCAGCAGGTCAGGCAGCATCCAGGGAGCAGGAGAATCGACGTTTCGGGCATGAGCCCTTCTTCAGGAATGAGGAGGGTGCACCATCTTTCCTGAAGAAGGGCTTATGCCCGAAACATCGATTCTCCTGCTCCTTTGCTGCTGCCTGACCTGCTGCGCTTTTCCAGCAACACATTTCCAGCTCTGATCTCCAGCATCTGCAGTCCTCACTTTCTCCTCAGTTACTGCGGTCCCCAGCAAGGCCCCGCCCCCATGTGCCTTGGAGCCCCGCCCATCACCCCGGAGCCCCGCCCATCTCCCCGGAGCCCCGCCCCCCTCTCCACGTGTCGCTGGCGATGCTGCAGTCCCCCCGCCCCGCCCCCCCTCCCCTCACTCCGGCCCGAGCTCAGTGACAGCGGCGGAGGGGGGACGGAGCGGATCGTTGCGGCACAACCGCGACCCAAGGCCGGTATTGAGCAGCTCCGAGCTGAGGGGGACAGCAGCGGGAGACCGGAGCCTCCAGGACCAGCTCCTACAGGCAGGTCTCTCACAGACACCCCCCACCCCTGACACAGACACCCCCCACCCCTGACACAGACACCCCCCACCCCTGACACAGACACCCC
>NC_057715.1:112078922-112117275 GCF_004010195.1 Chiloscyllium plagiosum | reverse complement strand
TTAGACCACTGCACAGACTCCCCCTCTCCCCCCGCCCCTGCTCAGACTCTGCCCACAGAGACCTGTGCCTCCACAGAGTTCCATCTGAACAAGAACTCCTCATAGTGATAATCCCTTGGAGACACCCTCCCACACACCCCCTCTCAGAGAACTCCTCCATAGACTCAACCCCATCATCACAGACCCACTACCTCTACATATACTCACCCCAGACTCATCATTTGCTGTAACCCCAGTGACTGTCTCTCTTCCAGTCCCCATTCCCCCCACCCCAGGAGACTCCACCCTGTTGCTGCTAACCCTTAGCTAAGACATTCCCCACTCCTCCACACATCTCTCCTGTCACCCTTATCCTCCCAGTTTGCTGCCAGTTCTTTCCATCTTGTTTGCCCACAAGACTGAATTGAGGCCTGCCTTATTAATGCCCCCACCCAACCCGATCGTGCAGCCCACGCTCTCCCCACAGTGAGTCCACCCCCAAAACAGTGAGCCAGCCCACCCATCAGGGAAGTCTGGCAGCGGGCAGGTGATGGAGAATGTCCTGGTTTCACTCAGTGTCCTGGCTGGCACCGTGACTGTGTGCGAGGTGCTGCGCCACATAGCCAGGGAGCTGCTGTGGCCTCGGTGGGGGCGCGCAAAGGGGAGGCTGAGCCGCATTCCGGGGGCCGAGCCCCCTAACTTCGAGGTGGCAGTGGAGCTGTTCTCCACCCTGCAGCTGTGCATCTGCACACACGAACTGCGGCTCCTGGGGAGCTCAGGGCTGCTGGGTTCGATCCCGGGTCTCGCCCTCACCTACCTCATCACCCTGGTCCACGTCAGCACCTTTGGCTGTGCCACCTGCAACCCGGTGAGCTGCCTGGAGCGCTACCTCTACGGACAGAGCAATGGGCAGATAACAGCTGCCAAGTTGTTGGCACAGCTCACTGCAGCCTCGGTGGCTCGCAGGCTGGTGGAGTTGGTGTGGGCCCTGGAAATGTCGGACCTGCACTGGTATCATCACCAGCACCAGTACAAGTGTACCTCAGCACTGAACACCACTGCTGGAAACGGGCTGGTCGCTGAGTTCACCTGTGCCTTCACTCTGAGGGCTGCACTCTTCAGGTTTCACTTGCTGAACCAGAGGCACAAGATCCATATGGTGGCTACATTGATCACGTTCTTCGTGTATGCAGGTGGGTCCAGTAAGAAACACACACGTCGCGTAACTGATCAAAGTCTTCCCAACACCATCACTTAGTTTTATTTCTCCTTGCATCTGTGCCTCTCAAAGAGTTGTGAATCGGTGGAATTCAGTACGCCAGAGTGCGGTGGATTTAAGTAGGAGATAGACGGATTTTTAATTAGTTAACGGGTTAAAGGTTTATGGAAAGCGGGCAGGAAAGTGAAGTTGATTGTGTTGCGTCGCTGACCAGGCTCAAGGGATGGCTACTCCTACTCATTTTCCTCAAGAAATGGGCATTGCTGGCATGGTCTGCTGTTGTCACCTCCATCAGTGATTTGCCCCCAGTGGGTGCAGCTATTTTAGCCAACAACTGGTGAGCCAGTCACATTTGGAGGGCATTTCAGAACCGGATCCATTCAATAAAGAAAGTGCTTTTAAATCACAGAATTGTTACGGAGCGGGGGAAGGTATTCAGCCCGTCATATCTTATTAGGATTGCACTTTGGAGCCAATAACATACGTTAGGAGTGAAAAGTAAAATCATCGCAGCTTCAGGCAACCATGGGGCATCTCTCTCAGGAGGGTACCCTGCCTCAGGTGAAAGAAGAGGTTGAGAAAAAGTGATCTCTACAGTGATCTGAGAGTTGACACTGTTGTAAAGTATGAAACACAATTCTGTCCTCAGCAAGCTCCACCAACCAGTAATTTGCAAATAGCCAGATAATCTGTTTTTTGATCTTCATTGAAGGAACTTTTTTATTTGTCCATGGGCATGGGGGTGTCGCTAACGTTTATTGTCCATTCTTCATTGCTCTGAAGGAGGTTGTGGTGAACTGCCTTCTTGAACCACTGCAGTTCTTGGGGTATAACGACACCCCCAATGCCTTTAGAGAGGGAATTACAGAATTCTGACCCCACACTCTGATTTCCAATAAATTTCCAAGTAAGAATGGAGGAGGGCTTTAAGGTGGTGGTGTTCCATAAATCAAGTGCTTCCGTCCTTTGTGATGATGGTGGTAGTGGTTTGAAAGTTGCTGTCTGAGGATTTTTTGGTGAACTTCTGGCGTGCATCTGCAATGTTCCCTAGGTTCAGTGGTGGAGGTAGAGTATATTGGTAGATGAGGTGCCAATGAAGCGGGCTGCTTTGTCTTTGATAGTGTCAAGCTGCTTGAGTGTTTTTAGGCCTCCACTTATCCAGGCAAGTGGGGAATATTCCATCACATTCCTGACTTGTACCTTGTAGATGAAGAGCAGGATTTTGACAGTCAAAAGGCAAGTCCTTCCCCCCAGGATTCTGAGTCTCTGACCAGCTCTTGTGTTCACTGTATTCATATCGCTGGTCCAGTTCAGTTTCTGGTCAATAGCACACACAAATCCCACACCACCTCAAGAAAAAGCATGTTGACGATGGGGAATTCAGTGACAATAATACTATTGAATGTCAAGGAGCAACGGTGAGATTTTCTCTCTAGTTAAAGGTGGTCATTTCTGCGCATTTCCGTGATGTGAATGCCCTACTGCCCTTCAAAATATTGGCGTCCTTTATATCCTTCTGGTACCAGCAGCTTGGTTTAAAGTTTAACCTGAAAGGTGCCATCACAGACTCTGCAGTGCTCCCTTGTTACTGTACCAAAATGGCAGCCTTCGCTGTCTGGTCCCCTTGTTTCCTGAGGGATACATTGATTGAATGTAGGATCGCCCCAGCTCATCAGCTTTGGCTGAGGTCAATGGTCCAAACACAGCCCCGCGAATCACATGGCCAGTACTTTATTGATGTGTTCGTCTTGGCTGCCTATTGGGTAAAATCATAGGGCCAGGGAGTGAGCTGACCTTTGCTTGGCTTCAAGAATGCCAGACAATGTTCCCAGCACCGGGCAATAATGCTTGCCTGAGGTGTAAGGACTTGGGTGTTGGAGCAGAGAATTGTTGAATACCCTCCCAGCACTTCCTCAGCTGATGCAAAGATTTCTGAGCTGGAGGAGTTGCAGTAATGTTTCTAAAATCTGAGAGAGGTGGCATGAGATAGCCTTCTCATAAAGCTTGGGGGATCACAGAAATAAAACAAAAGGCCATTCAGCCTTTCAAGCATGTTCTGCCATTTGTATCTCAATTCCATCTATCTGCATTGGTTCTGTAACCTTTAGTGCAAAATGTAATTATTAATAAAGTTTATACTATCAATGCTCAAAAAAGTAGTTAGAAAACATGCATTTGTAAAAGAGAAAATTACAGTTTGTGAAGCTAAAGATAATTGCTGTAAAAATTATTTCTTTGTTATAAAGTATCATTTGCAGCTCTTTCAAAATATAAGTTGCTCTTGTAAATCTAAGTTAAGTAGTTGGGGGAAAATGCCTTGGTTAACAGTATCTATTACCGTATGAGGTTAAAGGTATGCAAGGTTGAAAGATTAAAGTCTAGTTTATAGAATGATCAGTTGCTAATCTAATCATTCCCAACCAGACTTGTAATTCAACCTCCACCCTGAAGATTTGAACACCTATAAAGGATAAGATAAAATTGCCATAGTCCTGCCTGTTCTTGCATTAGAGAAAGAGCGATAACTTTGGTGCTTTAATCTGAGAGTCACTATGCCTCAGCATAGGGGAGAAATTGAGAAGGTGAGTCCTTCATGGTAACCTCAGCCAGTGCTGGAACTGAATTCACATTGTTGGCATGACTCTGCATTACACACCAACCATCCAGCCAACTGAGCTAATGCACCCACTGGCTGTTTGAACAAATATTCTGATGTAAATGTTACAGGTTCCACATGCATGCGCACACAACTGCTTTCGCCTATGAAACTAGTGGTTATGCATTGAAGGTTGATGGAATGGGATATATTTTGAAAGATTGATGGAAACATAATTCTTAAAGGAAAGTAGATTTGACATTTATCTGGTGTCTTTTATCATTTCATACATCTCAAATCTCTTTTACAGTCAATTAACATCTTCTAATTGAAGTCAGTGTTATTGGGGGAAACAAATCGGGACTCAGCAAGCTCCCACAAGCTTTGATGTGATAATGAGCAGATAATTTCTTTACGTGATGTTAGCCGGGTGATAAACTTTACTGAGGACAGTCGGGAAGGCATCCTTCCTCTGCAAAAAGTAGAGTTGCATTATGCCCTTCTGCAAGGGCAGAAGGGGCCAGTGGTTTTTTTTTGTCTTACCTGAATCCTGCTTTGTACACTTCAAATCAAAATGAACTGATTCAGTGCAGAGCTGTCAGCGTTCATTAGAACAGCCAGAGCATTTGTATACATGAAGAGTGTGGCTGCTGACCTAGATCCTCTCAGGAATCCCGGAGTCCCTCGAATTGTGGCCGCTCTGTTTGCTAGACATTGTTGCTATAGTATTTCGAGCATAGTGAGTGTTCTGAAGAATAATGTAGGTTTGGCTCTTGTTATGTCCGGCAATCAGAATTATGGAGAGTATACAGCATAACCAAACTAGTCAATGCCAATCATTATACTCAAAAATCACACGACACCGGGTTATAGTCCAACAGGTTTATTTGAAACCGCAAGCTTTTGGAGCTGCCTAAGGAAGGAGCTGCTCAGAGTTGCTGGTCAGTTGTTAGCTGGGAATCTGAAAGAAACAGTGACATGGAAGGTGTTCCATGCTGAATCTAACATCTCTCTCCTGTAAGAACCTGTGTCTGATTTTATCTCTTTGCCAAGGGGGAGTTTATGGGGACTGTTGCAGGCATTTCGAACAGCATCATTAAGTTGGGTTTTTGAATAGTATTATTCTGTATTATGTTCTTTTTTGTTTGTTTTGTTCGGTTCTCTGAATAAATTTGAGGGGTTTAAAACTGAGGGGTTTTGACCAGCTGTATCATTCCTGGAATATACACTTACACCTGCACAAAACAACTGGAAACTTTAGGCTTTGGGCTACCTTCTTGAAATGTTTTGAGGGAGTCTGGCCTCGTCCATAATAACACTGAGTAGACGACTTGTGCAGAGGAATCTAACTTGAAGCTACGTTGGTCAGCATCACGTTTGGCAGGGGAACCACAATGAGTATTTCTTTGTTATTGACGTTTTGAAAGTGCCGGCTGTACCTTTTTGGTTTTGGCTCCAAAGCCCTACTTGTGCCATCTAAAAAACATTTGATTTTTGCAAACTGGTGTAGCAGCTGTACCATGGAGGGGTGGCAGGGGAGTTCAGAGCTGAAAATGTCTTGCTGGAAAAGCGCAGCAGGTCAGGCAGCATCCAGGGAACAGGAGAATCGACGTTTCGGGCATAAGCCCTTCTTCAGGAATGAGGAAAGTATGTCCAGCAGGCTAAGATAAAAGGTAGGGAGGAGGGACTTGGGGGAGGGGCGTCGGAAATGCGATAGGTGGAAAGAGGTCAAGGTGAGGGTGATAGGTCAGACTGGAGTGGGGCGGAGAGGTCAGGAAGAAGATTGCAGGTTAAGAAGGCGGTACTGAGTTCGATGGATTTGACTGAGACAAGGTGGGAGGGAAAATGAGGAAACTGGTGAAATCCGAGTTCATCCCTTGTGGTTGGAGGGTTCCTAGGCGGAAGATGAGGCGCTCTTCCTCCAACCGTCGTGTTGTTGTGGTCTGGCAATGGAGGAGTCCAAAGACCTGCATATCCTTGGTGGAGTGGGAGGGGGAGTTGAAGTGTTGAGCCACAGGGTTAGTTGGTCTGGGTGTCCCAGAGGTGTTCTCTGAAACGCTCCCCAATATAGAGGAGACCACATCGGGTGCAGCGGATGCAATAGATGATGTGTGTGGAGGTGCAGGTGAATCTGTGGCGGATATGGAAGTTTCCTTTGGGGCCAAAGGATGCAATAGATGATATGTGTGAAGGTACAGGTGAATCTGTGGCGGATATGGAAGTTTCCTTTGGGGCCAAAGGATGCAATAGATGATATGTGTGAAGGTACAGGTGAATCTGTGGCGGATATGGAAGTTTCCTTTGGGGCCTTGGAGGGAGGTGAGGGGGGAGGTGTGGGCGCAAGTCTGGCACCTCCTGCGGTTGCAGGGGAAGGACCGCAATTTCCCCCCCGACGTGGTCGACGATGCCCTCCACCGCATCTCTTCCACTTCCCACTCCTCCGCCCTTGAGCCCCGCCCCTCCAACCGCCACCAGGACAGAACCCCACTGGCCCTCACCTACCACCCCACCAATCTCCATGTACAGCCCATCATCCGCCGTCACTAGGTGTTGGTGAAGTGGATGAACTGTTCAACCTCCTCGTGGGAGCACGAGGCGGCGCCGATACAACTGTTCAACCATCTCCAGCATCTGCAGACCTCACTTTCTCCTGGCAGGGGAGTTCAGCCCTACTTGCTGTGATTAATCACTCAGAGTTTGTTAGATAAAGGGTGCAGTGTTGTATTGGTGCTGAGAGGCGGAGTGTCCAATCCATCGAAAACCAATCAGTTTGCATTTTAAAGGGCTTCTTGTCCCTAAGTGTCATCCTACAATTCCTTTGTACTGCAACATCCTGTGCTTATTTAACCAAGCTTCTGTATACCTGCCTGTCTGTGTTGCCATCATCCTTAGATTAGTGAGAAGCTGATTCACATGGCAGGATTGGAAAAGTGCAGATTTGTATCTTATACCCGCACATTTTCTTCCCGTCTTATATGGAGGAGTTGCTCTTTGTATGAGAGTGTTAGCAAGGTATTCTACAACATGGGCTTCACAATTTGCTCATTGGATCAATGCGTTCAATGGAGAATTCAGCTGCCAGCACCCTCTGCCCCCGCCCCATCACCACCACCACCAGGAATTGCAGCAGTCAGTGACTCCTTGAGTCACAGCAATGCCTGACCTATTATGCTTTTCCAGCGTCACACTTTTCAACTCTGATCTCCAGCATTTGCAGTTTCTCTCAGACGTAGGGATGTTCTGCAAAGACTGCACAATGTTCAGCATCATTTGTAACACAGGTATCAAAGCAGCCCATGTCCAAATGTGGCAAGCCCTGAACAATATCCAGGTTTGAGCTGAAAAGTAGTAAGTAATATGCACACCGTGCAAATACCAGGCAAAGATAAAGATAATCTTGCCATCATTCCTTGACATGCAATGATATTACCATCACTGAATCCCCCACTATCAACACCCCAGGAGTTACCTTTGACAAGAAACTGAATTGGAATAGCCGTATAAATAGTATCAGATGAGCAAGTCAGAGGTTAGGGATGCTGCAACGAATAATTCACCTCCTCACTCCCCAAAGCCTGTCCTCCATCTACAAGGCACAAGTCAAGAGTGTGATGGAATACTCCCCACTTGCCTGGCTGAGTACAACTCAAGAAGCTTTACACCACCCAGGGCAAAGCAGCTCACTTGATTGGCACCACATGCACAAACATATACCACCA
Organism: Chiloscyllium plagiosum; assembly: GCF_004010195.1. Taxonomy (NCBI): domain Eukaryota; kingdom Metazoa; phylum Chordata; class Chondrichthyes; order Orectolobiformes; family Hemiscylliidae; genus Chiloscyllium; species Chiloscyllium plagiosum. The sequence continues at coordinate 112,109,762 of NC_057715.1, read as the reverse complement.
GCATTCAGTAGCAGCAATGCATGCCATCTACAAGAACTACTGCAATGATTCACCAAAAATCCTTAGACAGCACTTTCTAAATGTACAGCCATTTCCATCTAGAAGGGCAAGGGCAGCAGATACAGAGGAATACCCTTCCGAGTTCTCCCCAAGCCACTCACCATCCTGACTTGAAAATATATTATTGATCTGGGATAAATTCTTGAACTTCCTCTCTAACAGCATTATGGGTCTGCCTATAACATAACGAGTATAGCAGTTCAAGAAGACAGCTCACTACCACCACGTCAAGTGTAACTAGGAATGGTTAATAAACGCTGACCCAGCCAGTCGTGTCCACATCCAATGTTCCACGAGTGAATGCAGGAAAAAGGATCCCATAGCCCCTCCACAAATGTCACCTTTCAGATGAGACATTAAACTGAGGCTCTAACTTTTTCAAAAGACCGAGCATTATTTGAAGAACACAGGCGGTATCTGATGTTCTAGCAAATATTTATTTCTGAACTGACATGACATAAAAAACAAAATAGACTTATTGGCTAGTTATCATGTTACTGTTTGTAGAATTTTTGCAGGATGCTACTAGGCTGATACATTTTCCTGTATCATGAAATTCTCTGCTCAAAAATACTGTGAAGTGTTTTGGGTCATTTGTAGTTGAGAATGATTACTATGTACTTCCTTCTATCACTATCTTTCTTGTATTTTGGAATAAATTACCAGAAAGAACTAGTAAGGCAGACAAGATAATTATTTAAAAATTATTTTTTGATGGGTTGTGGGTCAGCATTTATTGCCCATCCCGAACTGAATACTTGACCATTTCAGAGGTCAGTTAATATTAAACTCAATTTCAGTGGGTCTGGTGTTGCATGTAGCTAGGCCAGGTATAGATAGTAAATATCTTTCACTAAAGGGACATTAGTGAAGCACGTGAGGTTTTAATGACCATTGATAGTTTCATGGTTGTCATCATTGAGACAGCCTTCATTTCCAGGTCCAAGTGAGATTTGAATGTGTGTCCCCAGACCTGGGCCTCTAGATTATTAATCCAGTGACATTACCACTGCATTATAGCCTCCCTCTTCAAGTTTGATACATTTGATGTGTTTCTGGAGGCAGAAGAGATTGAGGATTAATGTGTTGGGTGTTTTAAAAATGGTTGGACCTTTTTTTTTGTCCCTAATGGCCTTTTTCTGTTCTGAATGGTTTTTGCGTTCTGGAGAGATTTTCTTCGTTCACAGATTGTGAGCACTGCTGATATTTATTACCCATCCCTAATTGTCTGTGAGAATGCAAGTCTCTTCCTTTAAGGACAAATAACTTATTAGGTCATCTCAAAGGACCGTCAGAGACATTTACTTTGTGTGCTTGCAAAAAGTCCAAACCAGGTAAGCATGATTGACTTTCTTCCTAAAGGACATCAGTGGACCAAACAGGTTTTTATGACAGTCGGGTAGTTTTATGAAGCCTTCTTTCTATGTTTATTTAATAAACTAAGTTGTCATTCTCAGCCAGCATTGCACCTCAGAGTTATTAGTCCAGACCTCTGCATTACTTGTCCAGTGAAATTGTCACTATACACTCAATGATTTTGGATAACCTGATTTCCCTCTTTTTGCGTTGTACAGCTGGAGACCTGACGGGTGCTGTGTTTAACCCAGCTCTGGCTTACTCTATCACTTTCAACTGCGAAGGAAACACTTATCTGGAATACTGTTTCGTATACTGGCTTGGACCCTTGATGGGTAAGGAGACATGAATCAAAGAATAGTGATGGCACATAAAGAGGCCACTCGGCCTGTTTTATAATGCTGACTCTCTGCAACAGCCCTCGTCCAGTTTCACCCCTTTGCTTTTTCCTGTAGGACTTCAAATATTTTCTCTCCAGTTAATTATCCAGTTTCCTTCTGGAATTCTCAGTTGAATCTCTCTCCACCACGCACTAGGACAGTACATTCCAGATCCTTCACCACTTACTACATGAAAACCTTTATCCCCATTGCTGCTTTTGCCATGCATCTTACGTATGTGCCCTCTCCCATTGGGAACAGTTTCTCCCTATCTGTGTTTTCTGGCCCCTTCATTCGCACACCACTGTCAAATCTCCTCTCAACCTTCTCCTTTCCCAGGAAAATTCCAATACCAAACTTTCCATTCTATTAATTGCAATTCCTCATCCCTGGAGCTGTTCATCTAAATCACTTCAGTGCCTCTCTCTTTGTTTCTGTCTCACTGTCTGTCTCTGTCTCCTCTCTCTCATTCAACGCTTTCATAAGCTGCCCATGCTCCATTTGAGGCCAAACAGTGATTAATACAGGTCATCATAACAGCCTTCCTTTTGTACTCTATACCACAAATGATAAAGCCTGGGATCCTAATGCTTTGTGAACTGTTGTAGCTTCAATGATTTATGTTCATATAACCCCAGGGCACATTGTTTCTACACCTTCTTTAAAGTCGTGCACTTCATTTTAGATTGTATCTCCTTGTATCATTTCACATGTCTCTCTTCTATTTCACTTGTCACACATCTGCCCATTTACCGGCCTATCAATGTCCTGTTGAGGTTTAACACTATCTTCATCTCGTGTGGGGAAGGGAACAGTTGTATTTTCACTGGGTTGTTTTTGGACTGGGCTGTGTGGGTTTTGATTATTGGATAACTTCAAAACGTGTGAAGGAAATGTGAACCTATTTCTTGTATTTTTCACTCCTGTGCTTAAAGATACGACAACGGTATTATTGAGTTTGATGGGAGGAGATTGGAATTGTTAAATTCAGTTGTTAAATGATAAAATAACATATGTTTAATGTAGAAACAAGGCACCCCAAGAACCTTTTTTAAAATAAAAAACTTTGCAAGATGTGGGTGCAGATGACACCGTTGGCATTTATTGACCGTCTTTTGTTACCCTGTGAATGGGGATCAGAAATGTAGTCAAAAAGGTGTGGGGTGCAAGGAAGGAAGATGATCGATGTATTGGGGAAGTGGGAATTTTGGATTGGAGGTCTGAATAGGTCTGTTGGGGATTGTTCGCTTGCCCTAGAATTAGAAAGGAGAAAATGGAACCAAATCAGCCATGATAACTGAATCAATCCTTAATTAAGGGTCTGCAAATGGGAAATTGGCAACCTACCCACCTGTGGTATGATAGAATGACCTTGAATGGCGTTTAGTAATGCTGACATCTATCCGTCTGTGTGGCAGATTGCCATCTCACCTCTCAGAGGCACTTGCCACCTTATCAGCTTTCTTTTAGTAATTACTGTGGTGATCAATACTTAAGAGCCACCTTCAACTCACCAACAGATGGAGTCTAGTGGTAGTGTCCCTACCTCTGAGCCAGGAAGCCCAGGTTCAAGTCCCACTGCTCCACAAGTGTGTACTAACCCCAATAGCCTCACTATTGCTTCATTCAGGCCCAGCCAGAATCACTGCACTCTTACTGCAGCCTTAATCAAGACAAGGATGTGAGCTGATGCCAGAGGAGTAGCTGCCTCCAACATTGAGACAAGATTATACTTGGTAAGGTACCAAGGAACCCTGATCATCAGGTTCAAGGGGAAACCCTTCCAATGGCTCAAGTCGTACCTGAACATGACAGTCACAGCTGCTGAACATTAATCACAACAGTCTTAAAGCATCACTGGCCCTTGACATAGCAGCGATTAATCATCTTGCATGCATGAGCTTTCCTACATCAGAAATTCAAAAATGGACTGTTCACTGGCATATTCACCTCTATGCGCAACCAACTTGTGCCAGCTTCCATCAGGAGCTAGATAACCTTCAGGCTGGGGTTGACAAGTGACACAGTTTATATAAGGAAATATGCTGGGTGACTCCCCATCACCTTCCATGGTACCACCATCACTAGGAGCCAGGAGCAGCCAAAATGTGAGAAGGCCATCTATATCAGCGCAATGCATTTCGGAGCATGCCTGAGACTGAATAATGTGTAAGGGGTGATACCTCCTAACTCATCCAACCTCTGCAAGTTGAGTCTGGGATGGAACATTATTTGCCATATGGGTATTAATGTGTGTTCATCAACAGCAGAGAATATTCCCAGCATTCATGCTGTGGTCTTTATATCTAACCAGTTTAGGTTTGATGGAAGAGATTGGAATTGTTAAATTTAGTTGTTAAATGATAAAATAACATCTGTTTAATGTTCCTCCAGAACTGCAGGATTCACTTCAGCAACTAACTCAGGTTACTTCAACAACGCTGACTTCCCCAGTCACCAAAGCAAGAGTAGTAATATTGCTGGGAACACTGTGAGCTCAGTTTCCATGAGTCAGGAGTATGTCGCCACTCTTCATTAGTGTCACCTCAGTTTCCAGGAATTCTCTTCCTAGCCATCAGCAGAAGATTATCATTGGTTCAGTGATAAAGTTGGACAGCACCTTCAATAGTGCATCATTTGCTTAGTACTGCACTGCAGGTGTTAGCCTAGGTCTCGTATTAAAGACCATGGAGTGGACATTCAATGCATAAACCCCTGGTTTGGAGGTGTGGGGGCTATACAATGAACCACTTTGTTGACCCAGCATCTGTTGTTTGAACAGTTCAGACGGTGGTCTCCAACCCTGGTTCCATTCGTATGTGGAGTTTATAACCGTTGATCTCAGTCTCTGTCCTTTGCCTCATTTTATTTTTGAGCTGACACACAGCTGCATGACTGTACTGAAACCTTTCAAATCGTTTCATTGTGTGGCCAGTTGGTTGTATCTGCCAACTGCTGCCAATGTGACAGGTTATAAATTTGAAACAGCCTCCATACCCTCATTTCAAACATCACTTGAGTTGTTGCAAGTGCAGAATTGACAAGAATTAGTGATTTTAAGGTTAGTTCACATCGCACTTACAGATACAACAATCTTTAGTGTTGGTATTATTGTTAAACTAACTAAATATCATTTATTTCAGTTTAACCAAAGTATGCCATGCCCAGTCAGTGTGAACATGCTATTAAACATGGTTTAAAAGAAAGCCTTTACATTTGGTTGTTTATCTCACACACTGCACGTTTCTAGGTGAAGATGTGTTCTCAGTTTGTAGGCAAGTGGCTTGGTGTTTATTTTAACTAAAAAATTTATCCCTGGCTAGCGAAAATGATGAGTAATGAACCCAGACCATCTAAAACAAAACTGAAAATATACAACTTTCATGTGAATGATCAAATTAATTTCTGTTTATGGCTATGAGAGATAACATTTGCTTGTCCCAAAGTACATTGTTTAGTAAAATGGGGAATTTGGGACGACACCACATAACAATTTACAGTAAATTTGAGGATAGCTTTCCCTCAATCAGCATGTTTCATACAAAGTTGACAAACTAAACACTGTTTTGAAAGCTTAATAGTCAGTAGCCAAAGATAGGGCCTGCACTGAAGTATCATTTTGCAATTGCCATTTTTATTTAGGTTTAGATTTGTTTAAGATTTAGATTTTATTGTCATGTGTACTCAAGTACAGGGTGCAGGAGTACAATGAAAAGTGTACAAAAGCTCCACACACGACACTATCTTAGGGACAAACTCCCTAGGTAAAGAATCTTAGTTACAGAGATACAAAAATAAAGAAATGAGTTTACAAGTTTACAGCACTACAAGCAGTCTGGCAAAACAAAGTGTTCACAGATGGCAAAGTAATTAAAGAAGCAATGATTGCTGCTACCGATTCTTTATTCAACAACTTTAAGAGCAAGTAAATAATAACAGCATTCCAGAGATACCCTTTAGTGTTTTCACAGTAGCAAGACAAACAGAATCTTGGTCCGAAGATGACAATTCTGACTTCAAGGAAATGGCAAGCTAATGTGCAGTTACAGAAGTCACATTGACTTAGAGCTGACTAGAGGACGAAATATGTAATGATATATCCTTGACTTTATAGCATTCATTAAAAATAGACGGACTGTTTATTCTATCTTTTCATTGAAGTTAATCCTGAGACTTTAAATTTAGAAAGTGACTTTGTGCTTTGAAAATGTTGGTGATCACTGATTAGGGACAGAATTTTCACAGGTTAATAATTGGTAAAATTGCAGCATTGCAGGAAGTAATTTCATCCATTCTATCTGTACCAGACATAACATTATCCAGTCTAATCCCAATTTTCAACCTTGTTTGTAACCCTGGAGGTGACTGCCCTTCAATTGCATAACTAAATATTTTTTGTGATTTGGAGATGCCAGAGTTGCACTGGGTGTATAAAGATATCTCTCCACCCCTGAGGCTCTCAGCCTCATTCCTGATGAAGGGCTTTTGCCCAAAACGTTGATTTTCCTGCTCCTTGGATGCTGCCTGACCTTCTGTGCTTTTCCAGCACCACACTCTCTAATCTCCATCTGCAGTCCTCACTTTCATCAGCAATTGACCCAATCTTTCCTCAGAACTAAAATTCTCAATTCCTGGCAACATCAATCTCCTGTGTGTACCCTCTGTCATGCAGTCATATTGTTCTTGTAATGTGGTGACCAGAACTGTACACAATACTCTGGCTGTGACCTCACTAATGTTTATTTATTAGTGTGCAAGTGTGAGCTCCCTACGTACGCTGCACCTGATAAGTGACTGTCTCCCGTATGCTGCCTTAACCAATTTATCCATCTGCCCTGCTACCTTTTGCAATCTTTGGACATGCAGGTTGTGTGCTCTTGTCTCATTTCCTCCTGTTTTGTCCCTTCCCCATTCCTCCAGGTGCAATGACTGCTGTCTTGTTGTTTGAGAGGAAATCTGTAGATGATGCTGATACGAGATCAGCAACAGGGGAGACTAAGGAGAAGAGATCCTGAAGCAGCATCCTTGCTGCACTGGAGTCGTACAATTGAACCATGGACCTTATCACCTTCTGAAGACCTTGGAGGGAAAGGAAGTTGTTTCATTTTTTTTAGTTTCAAACGACAAGGGACCATAACAAGCATTGTTAATCAATTTAGTGTCCATTTTAGGAGTGAGCATTCCAGCCATTACTCCTTTTTTTTGGGGGGGGGGGGGGGAAGAAAGCAAAAGCAATAATTTAGAAGCAGCCGAGGACAAATTTTAAATACTTTTTATTGATTATCTGAGTGTTGGTTGAGTTCCTCCCTGTAAGGTCTCTGCTGGAGGTGACACAAATCACACTAATAGCAACTGAAGAAGAATTTACATATTAATGTAAAAAGTGAAGCCATTGCTTTTATTCAGATACCAGTATTTCACAAGTGGGCACAACTCAAACAGCATCACCCAACCTCCCCCCATCCTCCCCCCCCATCCCTGCCCTGAAGAAAAACCATTACATCAATTTAATGAAGTTCTCAAATGCGTGAGAAAGAAAACGAGCAACTGATTTGCTGCAGATTGTATGGATGTCAATCCCAATAACTCAGTGTTAGGAACTGATTGGGTATGTTAGTGGGGAAGGTTATCTTGGATTTTAATGTAGTGACAGTGAATGAATGCTGATAGAATTCCAAGTCTGGAAGTTGTCTGACCTGGAGTTGGGAGAGGGGGGCATGATGGTGGTGGAATCCCATTGCATGTGGTGGTGTTCCATCTTAGTGGATAACTTTAGAGTTATCCTGACAGAAAATTACGAGTAGATCCATTCACATGCCTTCAGGCCACTCATGTCCTACAGGGGCATGAATCAAAATAAAGGAGGGTGTGACAAACAAAACTTGTGTATACAGTAATAAAATTTGCTGGCATCACTAACATTGAAGCATCTGTGGCACTTACTAGCTCAGTTGATGCTTTGCTATCTGAGTGAATTCATCCTTCAATGAAGAGCTTTTAACAATGAATATTAGGGCAAGGTAATAAAAAGTTTGTAAAATGATCACCAGCATCTCAAAAGACCCAGGGTCCCTTTTTTGAGTTACGTAACTTTTGAAGAACCTGAATGTTTTTCATCAGCTGATTACGTGCAAGGACAATCTGAGTTCACATCCAGAAGTTTATTCTCCAATTAGGATTGTGAACCATAAAGCACCTACAATGTCACAACAGGCACATAGTTCCCCTGTCTCACACTGGACTCCACAGAACAGAAAATCTGCAGCTCTGTGCTGAGCCACTTGGGTAACTGGATCCCTGAGCCACAAAGACAAGACAAACTCACACCCTCTATTCTGTGATGATCCCACTCCAAGGATACGTGTATGGCAGTAGTGAGGAAACATAGCTGGGCTCAGCTTTGTCAACACTCACTGTCTAGGCTTGTACACGCAGGATGATCATTTGAACAATGTGCGGGATATCTCTTGGTGCTCAGAGAACTGGAGATCAGCCTGAGTCAGCACCCTTTGGAGATTGGGTTGGGGGGGCGTGGGGGAGAAACAGGCAGAAAATCATTTCTCAGGTAGCAATATGAAGATCTGTTAGCTGTAAGAGGTCTTGGTGAACAGTGACATTTTCTATTTGGAAAGGGTGCTGTGAGCAAGAACAGGATGGCATTGTGAGGTATTAGTCTAATTTGGCCAAGCTGCCTTTCAGCTTCTGATCTACAATTTACGCAGCACATTGATTATTAAACATTCCTTGAAATTGTGAAGAAATGTTGATGTATAAGTAAAAATAAATCATTATGATTGACTTAATCTACTTTGCCCATTATTTCTTGAGTAATTTGTAAAATTGTTTCTCAGGTTATGGGTGAGGGCAGCATTTGTGCCTGGTAAAATGGTGGTCTATTCTTAGTTAACAGTTTATTGATCAAATGTCATGACCCCACTATTGAGCTTGGCAATACTTATGTCTTGAGGACAATGAGGTTCTTCAATGGAGGCTCACTGATGATGTCACCTAGCATGGTGACAAAATGTCTGAGAACAAACCTACCAGCTCAGTGAGCAAACTTACAATCTGGACAATGAGGTTTTTTCAACAGTATAAATCCACAGGATAAATGTGGATTTCAACAGCTTCCTCATTTCCCCTCCCTCCCCCACACTATCCCAGTCCCAAGCCTCCAACTTGGCACTGCCCTCCAGACCCGTCCATCACTGCCCCCTCAGACCTATCATCTTCTCCCTCACCTTTATCCACCTATCCCTTTCCCAGCTACCTTTCCCCAACCCCACCCCCTCCCATTTATCTCTCTTACACCCACCTGGCACTGTTCTGGGCTTCAGATATTCAACAAACATAAGACATAGGAGTAGCAATAGGCCATTCAGCCCATCAAGTCTGCTCCATTAATCAATGGGTTAACGAGGTCAAGGCAAACAATGTTGGTGGTGATGAATTCTATTTTGGACACCCAATCCTTTGATTTTAATCTACCTTGTTTAACAAGGTGGGTTTGGGTCAGAATTCTGTTTTGAAGTCAGTAGGATATAGTGAGCAGGCAGCAAAATAGGTTTCTGACCCAAAGCCTTTCAATTCCTCCTTATTCATCAGTGTGGTTTGGTTAAATTCAGGGCTAAGAGTGTGGTGCTGGAAAAGCACAGCTGGTCAGGCAGCATCTGGGGAGCAGGAGAATTGACATTTCGGGCATAAGCCCTTCATCAGGAATGAGACTTGTGGGTCGGGACTGAGAGATAAATGGGAGGCGGTGGGGTTGGGGAAAGGTAGCTGGGAAAGGGATAGGTGGATGAAGGTGAGGGAGAAGATGATAGATCTGAGGGGGCAGTGATGGACGGGTCCGGAGGACGGTGCCAAGTCTGAGGCTTGGGACTGGGATAGTGTGGGGGGAGGGGAAATGAGGAAGCTGTTTATCCTGTGTGGTTGTAGGATCCCAAGGCAGAATATGAGGCGTTCCTCCCCCAGGCATCAGGTGGTAATGGTTCGGCAGTGGAGAAGGCCCAAGACCTGCATGTCCATGACGGAGTGGGAGGGAGAGTTGAAGTGTTCAGCCACGGGGAGGTGGGGTTGGTGGGTGTGGGTGTCCCAGAGATGTTCTCTGAAATGATCCACAAGAATGCGTCCTGTCTCCCCAGTGTAGAGGAGACCGCAACGGATGCAGTAGATGACATTGGGAGAGGTACAGGTGAATTTCTGACAGATGTGGAAGGATCCCTTGGGGCCTTGGACGGAGGTGAGGGGAGTGGTGTGGGCGCAGGTTTTGCACTTCCTGCAGTGGCAGGGAAAGGTTCCAGGAGTGGGGTGGGGGGTGTGGATCAGACGTGGGAATCGAGGAGGGAATGGTCTTTTTGGAACGTTGATAGGGGTGGGGAGGGAAATATATTTCTGGTGGTGGGGTCCATTTGGAAGTGGCGGAAGTGCCAGAGGATGATGCGTTGTATGCGGAAGTTGGTGGGATGGAAGGTAAACCAGGGGGTTCTGTCCTTGTTGCGTTGGGAGGGATGGGGTTCAAGGGTGGTGCAGTGTGAAGTGGAGGAGATACACGGAGGGCATTGTCAACCACGTGGGAAGTTGCGATCATGGAAGAAGGAGGCCATATGGGACTTTGAGGTGGAATTGGTCATCCTGGGAACAGATGCGGCGTAGGTAGCGGAATTTGGAATAAGGGATGGCATTTTTACAGGAGGTAGGGTGAGACGAGTTGTAGTCTAGGTAGCTGTGGAAGTTGGTGGGCTTGTAGTACATGTCTGTCTCTGGAGACGGTGATGGAGAGGTCCAGGAAGGGAAGGGAGGTTGCCAAGATGGTCCAGGTGAATTTGAGGTTGGAGTGAAAAGTGTTGGTAAAGTTGATGAACTGTTTAACCTCCTCGTGGGAGCACGAGGCGGAGCCGATACAGTCATCGATGTAGCAGAGAAACAGGTGAGGGGTGGTGCCGGTGTAAATGCGGAAGATGGACTGTTCCATGTACCCAAAGAGGCAGGCATAGCTGGATCTCATGCAGGTGCCTTTGGCTACTGCTTTGGTTTGGAGGAAGTGGGAGGATTGGAAGGAGAAGTTGTTGAGGGTAAGGCGGATGAGGGTGTCAGTAGAAAGGTACTGGTTGGGACAGCGTGAGAGGAAGAAATGGAGGGCTTGGAGACCTTCGTCATGGTGGGTAGATGTATACAGGGACTGGATGTCCTTGGTGAAGATGAGGTGTTGGGGGCGAGGGAAATGAAAATCTTGAAGGAGGTGAAGGGCATGGGTGGTGTCACAAACATAGGTGGGGAGTGCCTGGACTAAGGGGGACAGGAAGGTGTTGAGGTAGGAAGAGATGAGTTCAGTTGGACAGGTGCAGGCTGAGACAATGGATCAACCAGGGAAGTCAGGTTTGTGAATCTTCGGCAGGAGATAGAATTGGACAGTGCGGGGTTCACAGACAATGAAGTTAGAGGTTGTGGATGGGAGATCCCCAGAGGTGATGAGGTTGTGGATGGTCTGGGACATGTTGGTTTGGTGATGGGAGGTGAGATCGTGATCAAGGGGGCAGTAGGAGGAGGTGTCTGAGTTGGCACCTGGCTTCAGCAGAGTAGAGGTTGGTGTGCCAAATGACTACTGCACCCCCCCACCCCCCTCATGTCTGTGGGTTTGATGGTGAGGTTAGGATTGGAGCCAAGGGAGTGGAGGGCTGTGCGTTCTGAGGGCAAGAGGTTGGAGTGGGTGAGAGGATGAACAGGTTGAGGCAGTCTATGTCACGGCGGCAGTTAGAAATGAAGAGATTGAGAGCAGTTAACAGGCCAGCACAGGGCCTCCAGGTAGATGGGCTTTGTTGGAGGTGAGAGAAGGGGTCCTCAGTGGAAGGGCGGGTGTCTTGGTTAAAAAAGTAGGCACTGGGGTAGTGATGGCGGAAGAAATGTTCAAACTCATTAATCTGGGAGCGTAGAGGGATGAAGGTGAGGCCTTTACTGAGGATTAAACATTCATCCTCAGTGAGGGGGAGGTCTGGGGGATTGGTGAACACACAGCAGGAATGGGAGCTAGGTCCTGGAGTGGGTCTGGAGTTCGAGGTGGGGGCGGTAACAGATAATACCTACTTGAACGGCACTTCCGCCCTCGCAGCTGCCACTGTGGCAGTCACTTCCGCCGCCAGTGATGTCACTTGCTGAGTACCCAACAGTAACACTGCCCTTGCCGTCCATGACGCCACTTCCGCTCCCATTAACACAGCCTTAAGCACTACCTCCGCCCCCTTTGTGAGCATCACTTCCTTTGGTGACATCACTACTGACCTTATAGCCACACCCACTCAAGCAACTGTCTCCGTTTCTGCCGCCGTCACCGCCTTTGCCAAAATCATCTACTGTATCCATTGCACCCGGTGTGGTATCCTCGACATCGGGGAGACAGGACACCTTCTTGCGGATCATTTCAGAGAACATCTCTGGGACACCTGCACCCACCAACCCCACCGCCCCATGGCTGAATACTTCAACTCCCCCTCCCACTCCGTTAAGGACATGCAGGTCCTGGTCCTCCTCCACTGTCAAACCATTACCACCCAATGCCTGGAGGAGGATCACCTCATATTCCGCCTTGGAACCTTGCAACCACATGGAATAAATGTGGATTTCAACAGCTTCCTCATTTCCCCTCCCCCCACATTATCCCAGTCCCAAGTCCTCAACTCGGCACCGCCCTCTGGACCCATCCATCACTGCCCCCTCTGACCTATCACCTTCATCCACCTATCCCTTTCCCAGCTACCTCCCCTCAACCCCACCTCCTCCCATTTGTCTCTCAGCCCCGACCTACAAGCCTCATTCCTGATGAAGGGCTTATGCCCGAAACATCAACTCTCCTGCTCCCCAGATGCTGCCTGACCAGCTGTGCTTTCCCAGCACCACACTTTAGCCCTGAATTTAACCAAACCACACTGATGAATAAGGAGGAATTGAAAGGCTTTGGGTCAGAAACCTATTTTGCTGCCTGCTCACCATACCCTACTGACTTCAAAACAGAATTCTGACCCAAACCCATCTTGTTCAAAGGATTGGGTGTCCAAAATAGAATTCATCACCACCAACATTGTTTGCCTTGACCTTGTGAACTCATTGATTAATGGAGCAGACTTGATGGGCTGAATGGCCTATTGCAGCTCCTATATCTTATGTTTGTTGAATATCCTCACTTTCTCCTAGTTAAAATCAGGGCTAGACAGCATCAAGCACATCCAGGTCACTTGCAGAATGAATCTAACTCTGAGTTGCTAACACACATTGGTTTTGGTCAATGAAGAGCATCACTGCAGAACACAGAAAAGACCAAAAGAAATAGGAACAGGTGAAGACCCCTTGAGCCTGCTCCACCATTCAATAGAACATGGCTGACCAGCATTCCTGATGTCCACTTGTCCACTCCCATTAACACAGCCTTAAGCACTACCTCCGCCCCCTTTGTGAGCATCACTTCCTTTGGTGACATCACTACTGACCCTATAGCCACACCCACTCAAGCATAGCTTCATATTTTCTCCATAGCTCTTGACTCCCCTGCTGATCAAGGATCTATCAATCTCTGTCTTAATTGTACAGAAGGACTCTGCCCCCCACAGCTCACTGTGGCAAGGAGTTCGAAAGACTCAAACATATTTGAGAAGAAATTCCTCCTCATCTCAGTCTTAAATTGATACCCCTTTATTCTGAGACTATGCCCTCTGGTCTTAAACTCTTACATGAGAGGAAATATCCTCTGAGAATTTACCCTGTGAATCCCCTTAAGAATCCTAGATGTTTCAATGAGATCACCTCTCATTCTTCTAAACTCCAGCAAGTGGAGTTGGACCTGTTCAGACTTTGCTCATAAGACAACCCTTTGTGCTGGGGATCATTCCAGTGAACTTGCCCCAATTAAATAATACCTTTACTTAAATAAGAAGACCAGAACTCCTAGATGTGGTCTCACCAACACCTTGTACAGTTGCAGCAAGACTTCACTAAGTTTATACTCCAAACCCCTTGAAATAAGGGCCAACATTGCATTAGCCTTCTTGATCATCTGTGTGCTAGCTTTCTGTGTTTCATGCAGAAATACCCCAAGTTCCTTTGTGTTGCAGCTTTGTGCAGTTTTTCTCCATTTAAATTATACTCTTCTGTTCTCCCTTCCAAAATGAACAACTTCACATTTTCCCACATTATACTCCATTTGAGACGTTTTCCCCACTTATATCAATATTTCTGTGTAAACTATGTACAAGGTATTTCTCTCACGACTTGCCTTTCCACCTATTTTTGCATTGTGTGCAAATTTGACTGCAGTGCACTTATTTTCTTCCTCCAATCTTAATATATTGTGAACATTTGCAGTCCCAGCACTAATCCCTGTGGAATTCCACTGGTTGCCAGTTGCCAATTTGAAAAAAAGAACCCCTTATCCCTGTCATTGTTTGTAATGATGCAGAAGGAAGCTGTTCAGCCAATCACATCAGTGTCAGTGCCGTTCTCCTCCTCTCTGTAATGCTGCATGTTGTTCTAATGCCCTCTTAAAAGCTTCGACTGAGCCTGCCTTCATCACACAATGGCAGTGCATTCCAGACCCAAACCATTCACTGCAAAACAGATTTTTTCTCACCCTGCATTTGCTTCTTTTGCAAAACATTAAAATCTATGCACTGTGAATCTTGCTCCTCTTCCAAGTGGGAATACTTTCTCCCTATCTACTCTGTCCAGATCCCATATGATTTTGAGAACGTATATCAGGCCTCCTCCTCCAAGGAAAACAGTCGCAACTTCTCCAATCTTTCCACATAAATGAAGCCTCTCAACCCTGGAACAATTCTCTTCTAGCTAATTTACACACCGATACATTCACATCCTTCCTAAACTGTGGTGCCCAGAATGGAAGACAATAGTCCAACCTAGGTCTAACCAGTTTCTGACATAAGTTCAGCATAACCTTCCTGGTCTTGTACTCTTTACCCCTATTAATGAAACCAAGAATTCTGTATGCTTTATTACCACTCTCACTACTCTTTGTGACAGTGCTCACCAAAAAGGAAGGAATTGGTGGAGGATGATCTCAGGGAAGGGAGTGTCGAATTTCTAAGCCAAGTTGATATTAAAAAGGAAGAGGTGTTGTGCATCTTACAAAGTATTAAGGTAGATAAATCTCCAGGTCTTGATGGAATCTATCCCAGAATTTTGAGGGAGGCAAGGTGAACAAATTGCTGGAGCATTGACAGACACCTTTGTTTCCTCTTTGGCCACAGAGGTCCCAGAGGACTGGAGAATAGGCAATGTTGTCCCATTGTTTAAGAAGGATAACAGGGATAATCCTGGAAATCACAGGCCTGTGGACCTCATGTGTGCAGTGGGGAAATTATTGGAAAAGATTCTGAGAGACAAGATCTATATGCACTTCAAAGCAAATGGACTTATTAGTGGTAGACAGTGTGGTCTTGTGTGTGTCTCACTAACTTGACTGAGTTTTTTTGAGGAGGTGAAAAAGATGGTTGATGAGGGAAGAGCAGTTAATGTTGTCAACATGGACTTCAGTAAAGCCTTTGTCAAGGTCCCTCATGGCAGACTGATACAAAAGTCACATGGTATCAGGGGTAAGCTGGTAAGGTGGATCTAGAACTGGCTTAGTCATAGAAGACATGAAAGCATGCTTTTCAAAATGGAAGATTGTGACTAGTTAGTGTTCCACAGGGATTGGTACTCGGACCTCTACAGTTAATGGTAGGGCCCTGGGTTGTGTTGTTGAACAGAGAGACCAAGGGGTCAGGCACATATTCTTTGAAATTTGTGTTATAAGCAGACTGGGTGGTTAAGAAGGCACTTAGTACGCTTGCCTTCACTGCTCAGACCACTGAGTATAGGAGTTGGGACGTCATCCTGAGGTTGTACAAGATGTTGTTGAGGTCACATTTGGAGTACGGTGTACAGTTCTAGTCACCTGCTATAGGAAGGATATTACTAAATTGGAGAGGTTCAAGAAAGACTTACCAGGATGTTGCCGGGAATGGAGGGTTTGCGTTATAAGGAGGTTGGATAGGCTGGGACTGTTTTCTTTGGAGTGTAGGAGGTTGAGGGGTGACCTTATAGAAGTTTATAAAATCATGAGGGATATAGATAAGGTGAGTAGCAAATGTCTTTTCCTTAGGGTTGGGGAATTCAAAACTAGTGGGCGTATTTTTAAAGTGAGAGGAGAAGGGTTTAAAAGGGACCTGAGGGGCAACTTTTTCACACAGAGGGTAGTTTGTACATGGAATGAAGTACTAGAGGAAGTGGTAGATGCAGGTACAATTAACAACATTTAAAACACACTTGGACAGGTACATGAGTAGGAAAGGTTTGGAGACTTATGGTCCAAATGCAGGCAAATGGGACGAGTTGAGTTTGGGAAACTTGGTCGGCATGGACAAGTTGAACCGAAGAGTCTGTTTTCGTGCATTATGATTCTATGACTCAATAAATTCCTTTTTAAGAGCATGAAATGAATTACTGAAAGAAATAAGTAAGCAAAAATAGAATTCTGCCTTTGCAGGACTTACATAAGTGTAAACTGACAATTCCACCATGTGTTTCACAGCAAGACAAACCGAACTGCTAATGTACATAATGTGCTGTGTTTTAGCACTTATAATAATAGGATTTCAGTTTGTTAAGAATCTGACTGGATAATATAAGCAATATTTACAAATTACAAATACAGAAAGCCATTAGGATGATCAGCCTGGGATGTTGATGACACTCCACAATTATACAGGAGCTGAAATCCTTGGCAGCACTACCTTTATCAAGTTCCACTCAACAAATGTCATGGAATCTGATGTGGCTACCCTTTGATCTCTTCAAACAGAGAAACCTTGTCCATAAGGTGGTGCCTCTGACAATGTTGTACTTCTTAGTATCACAGAAAATATGGCATGATAGCCTATCGAATATCGTGCCAACATCTGGAATATTATAAAGTCATACAGCACGGAAACAGACCCCTTGTGCATGCCAAACATAATCCCAAATTAAGCTAGTCAGCACGGTGGCTCAGTGGTTAGCACTGCTGCCTCACAGCGCCATGGACCTGGGTTTGATTCCAGCCTCGGGTGGAGTTTGCACATTCTCTCCATATCTGTGTGGGTCTCTCTGGTTGCCCTAATTTCCTCCCACAGACCAATGATGTGCAGGTTGGGTGGACTGGTCATGTTAAACTACCCCATAGTATCTGGGGACGTTCAGGTGAGGTGGATCAGCTGTGGGAAATGCAGGTTTATGGGATAGGGTCAGTCTGGGTGGAATGCTCTTTGGAGGGTCAGTGTGGAGTTGGTGGGCCGAATGGCCTGTTTCCACACTGTAGGGATTCTATGGATAGTTCCATCTCCCAATGTTTGGCCCATATCTCTACAAATATTTCCTATTCATGTATTTATCCAAATATCTTTTACATGTTGTGACTGTACCTGCATTCACCACCTTCTCTGGAAGTTCATTCCACACATGAACCATTCTCTGTGTTAAAAAAAATTGCTTCTCATGTCTATTAAATTCTTTTTCTTCTCACCTTAAAATATCCCCAGTCTTGAAATACCTCAGGCTAGGGAAAAGTTACCTGCCATTCACCATATCTATACCCCTCATTATTTATAAACCTCGGTCAGGTCACCCCATAAGCTCCTACACTCCAGTGAAAGAAGTCCCTCTCCCTATAACTCAACTTATTACAAAACTCAGTAAAATCAATGACTGCAGATGCTGGAAACCAGATTCTGGATTAGTGGTGCTGGAAGAGCACAGCAGATCAGGATTTTACTGCTCCTCGGATGCTGCCTTATTACAAAACTCCCCCAGCTGAAACATTCACTCCCTCCACCAATGTGACTGTTGTATATGCATCATTTGCTAGATGCCCAGCATCAACTATCCTAGTTTCCTTTAATATCACCTTCCACAATGTTCAGACTGATTCTATTTCTAAAAAAAGGATTTATGGAATCTTACATGGATTCATGCAGTTTTTGAGCAAAATAAAATGTAATTCTGCAAATACAAATTTACCCCACAAAGTTATATGTGTGTGCGTGTGGGAAGGGGAATATGAGTTATGATTGTCTGTGAGAATGTGTGTCTGTGTAAATGTGAGTGTAAAGTGGTATAGGTCTGTGAGAAGGTGCATGTGTGGGTGTGTGTTGATATGTGTGTGTGAGCGTATGAGAGGGTCTGTGTGAGTGTATGGGTCCGTAGGAGTGTGTGAAAGACACTGAAACCAACATGGTCATTCTAAAAGATGAGAGACTTAACAAACAATCCAGGTCTTTTTCAACATATAATTTCAGTTGCATCACACTGTAAACTTTTGCTAAAAAGTCTATGTCTTACGATCGTATACTCCAAACCACCTGATGAAGGAGCAGTGTTCTGAAAGCTAGTGCTTCCAAATAAACCTGTTGGACTATAACCTGGTGTTGTGTCATTTTTAACTTTGTACAATCCAGTCGAACACCGGCATCTCCAAATCATTAGAAACTGAACACAGAGAGAGCCTTGAGGATTATAAAGTAAGCAGGAAAGAACTTCAATAATGAGTTAGGAGGGCTAAAAGGGGTCATGAAATGTACTAGGCAAATAGGATTAAAGGAAGTCCCAAGACTTTTTATACATATACAAGAAGCAAGAGGGTAGCTAGGGAAAGGGTAGGTCCATGCAAGGACAAAGGAGGGAATTTATGTGGAGCCAAAGGAAGTGGGTGAGGTCTTTAACAAATATGTTGCATCAGTATTCACAAAGGAGAAGGACAAAGTGAATGGTGAGTCTAGAGAGGGGTCTGCTGATATTCTAGGGTATGTCGATATAAAAAAGGTGTTGCATGTTTTGAAAAGATCAAGGCAGGACCAGATAGGATCTGTCCCAGAATATGTGGGAGATTAGATTAGATTAGATTACTTACAGTGTGGAAACAGGCCCTTCGGCCCAACAAGTCCACACCGACCCGCCGAAGCGCAACCCACCCATACCCCTACATCCACCCCTTTAACCTAACACTACGGGCAATTTAGCATGGCCAATTCACCTGACCCGCACATCTTTGGACTGTGGGAGGAAACCGGAGCACCCGGAGGAAACCCACGCAGACACGGGGAGAATGTGCAAACTCCACACAGTCAGTCGCCTGAGTCGGGAATTGAACCCAGGTCTACAGGCGCTGTGAGGCAGCAGTGCTAACCACTGGGCCACCGTGCCGCCCAGGGAGGAAATTGCTGGAACCGTGTACAAAATCTTTGTATCCTTTTTAATCACAGTTGAGGTCCCAGAGGACTGGAGAATAGCCAACGTCGTTCCTTTGTTTAATAAGGGCAACAGGGATAATCTGGAAAATTACAGCCAATGAGATTTACGTTAGTGATAGGAAAATTATTGGAGAAGATTCTTAGGGACAGGATTTACTCACATTTGCAAAAATATGGATTTATCTCTACAGGCAGCATGACTTTATGCAGGGAGGTCATGCCTCACAAACTTGATTGAGTTTTTTGAGGAATTGACAAAGAGCATTGATGTGGACAGGGCAGTAGATGTTGTCTATATAGACTTTAGCAAGACCTTTTACAAAGTCCTTCATGGCAGGCTGATACAAAAGGTGCAATCACATAGGATCCTCGGTGAGCTGGTAAGTGGATACAGAACTGGCTTGGTCACAGAAGCCAGAGGGTAGTGGTGGAAGGGTATTTTTCAGACAGGAGGTCTGTGACTAGTGGTCCACAGGGATCAATTCTGGGACCCCTGTGGTTTGTAACATAGGTAAATGATTTGGATGGAGAATGCACGTGGCCTGATCAGTAAGTTTGCACATGACACATAGGTTGGGGAGCTGTGGATAGTGAGGAAGATTGTCAAATGATTTAGGAGAATATATATATATAGGCTGGAGACTTGGGTGGAGAAATAGCAGATAGAATTTAATGCGGACAAATGCAAGGTCATTTTGGAAAGTCTAATACAGAAGGAAAATATCAGTAAATGGCAGAACTCCTAGAAGCATTAACATACAGAAGGATCTAGGCCTATAGGTCCATAGTTCACTGAAAGTGGCGACATGTGGATAAGGTGGTCAATGGGGAGTAGGGTATAAAAATTGGAAAGTGATATTGCAGCTGTATAGAACTGAAAGCCACATTTTGAAGATTATGTTCTGGCCATCACACTACCAGAAGAATGTGGAGACTTTGGAGAGGTTAAAGAAAAGTTTTACCAGGATATTGCTGAAAATGTGTTGCTGGAAAAGCGTAGCAGGTCAGGCAGCATCCAGGGAACAGGAGAATCGACGTTTCGGGCATAAGCCCTTCTTCAGGAATGAGGAAAGTGTGTCCAGCAGGCTAAGATAAAAGGTAGGGAGGAGGGACTTGGGGGAAGGGCTTTGGTATTGCGATAGGTAGAGGGAGGTCAAGGTGAGGGTGATAGGCTGGAGTGGGGTGGGGGCGGAGAGGTCAGGAAGATGATTGCAGGTTAGGAAGGCGGTGCTGAGTTCGAGGGATTTTACTGAGACAAGGTGGGGGGAGGGGAAATGAGGAAACTGGAGAAATCCGAGTTCATCCCTTGAGGTTGGAGGGTTCCCAGGCAGAAGATGAGGCGCTCTTCCTCCAACCGTCGTGTTGCTATGGTCTGGCGATGGAGGAGTCCAAGGACCTGCATGTCCTTGGTGGAGTGGGAGGGGGAGTTAAAGTGTTGGGCTACGGGGTGGTTGGGTTGGTTGATCTCCAGCTCTGATCTCCAGCAGAGATTTTACCAGGATATTGTCTGGTTTGGAGACTCTTGGTTATGAGGAGAGATTGGACAAACTTGGTTTGTTTTCACTTGAATTTTGAAAGTGAGGGGGCAACCTGATCTAAGTTTATTAAATGATGCACAGATAGAATGGATAGTCAGAGTCTTCTTCCCAGAACAGAAATGTCAATTACTGGGGGATATAGGGGAAAGTTTAAAGGAGATGTGAGAGCACGCTTTTTACACAGAGGATGGTAAGTGCCTGGAATGTACTGCCTGAGGAGACGTAGGTGGATACAGTAGCAACCCTTAAGAAGCATCTTGACAGAGATATGAATAGGCAGGGACTAGAAGGATACAGACCATGTAGAGGCAAATGGTTTTAAGCGTAGTGCTTGGTGGGCTGAAGGGTCTGTTCCTGTGCTGTTCTTTGAGTCAGAATTAGGTATTGATGTTGGTTTATGAAATAGCTCCAGATGCTGGTAACCCATCACCAAGTTACCCTTTATTTATATGTGCATAGTACTTGACACTGATCCAGCTCCCTCAGAGTGAGCAGGACATCTGACACTCCTGTCTTTATCTGTCAGCCAGGGCTCCCTCAACAGGTCAGGCAACAAGATCTCCAGCATCTGCAGTCCTCACTTTCTCCTCCCTGATTCAACCAGATTAATAGTCCCATTCAGGGAACTCATACTGTACAAGGTCCACCTGGCTGACCTAATTACAATCACTATAGTTGGAGTTCTACTTTTAGACACAATTTGAATGGCTGTGTGTGTATTGTAGCTGGACATAGAGGAAACCTTCCTAATATATGTAAGAATGACTACATAAGAACAGGGAATAGAAGTTGGCCATTCAGCCCCTCTAGCCTGCTCTGTCAGCTATTACCATCATGGCTGATCTCATCCTGGCCTCAACTCCACTTTCCTGCCCACTCCCTATAACCTTTCATCCTGTGATTAGAGAAAAATCTATCACCTCCTTAAATTTATTCAGTTTCCCAGCATTCACTCCACCCCGCGGAGTAATTTCTTCTCTCTGTTTTAAATCTGCTATCCTTAAAACGATGACCTCTCATTCCAGATGGCCCCACACGAAGAAACATCCTCTACATGTCTACTTTGTCAATACCCTTTTACATCTTGTATGCCTCAATTACAACTGCTCTCGTGTAGCTGTCCAATCTCTCTTCATTAGACAAACACCTTATCTCTGGAATCAATCTAGTGAATCTCCTCTGAGCTGTCTCCAATGCAACTGCACCCCTCATGGGGAAAGGCAAGCTCAGAGAGTCTGAGGCCCATATCTTAGGAAAGGACTCAAGGTTTGATACTTTAAACATTATTTCTTTACCTTTCTACTTTTACACTAAAAACTGTAGTGAACGTTTTATTTCTTTATTTTTCTACACTAACGAAGATTGTTATTGAGGTACTCTCCACCTAAGATGGCACTGTTTGTGGTGACGTTGTACACTTTTTACTGTACTCTTGTACCCCATACTTGAGTACGTGACAGTAACACCTAAATCTAAATTTAAAATTCATACACTTTTAGCAGGAAGAATAGAAGAGCTGAATATTATTTAACTGGAGAAAGACTGCAGGAAGCTACACCACAGGGGATTTTGGAGTTCCTGTGTATAAGTCACAAAATGTTACCATCCAAGTTTAGACATAATAGGGAGGGAAAATAGAATGTCAGCCTTTATCTCAGACAGACGGGGCATAAAAATAGGGAGGTTTTGTGAAACAAAATTGCAGCATGAGCTAGACCACAGCTGGAATACTGGGAACAATTTTGGGATCCTTAATTGTGCAAAGATACAATGGCATTGGGAGGCAGTCGAGAGAATGTCCAGGTATGGGGGGACTGCCTAATGAGGAGAGGTTGAGTGTGTTAGGCCTGCACTCAGAAATTTGAGAACGAGAGGTGATCTTGTTGAAACATGCAAAATTCTTAGGGGACTTGACAGGTTATATGCTGAAAGATTGTTTTCCCCTTGTCAGAATAAGGGGGTGCACATTTAAGACAGGGTAGTGAATCTATGGAATTCTTTATCACAGTGGGCTGTTGAGATGAGATACACACAGGAGTGGTTTCAGGAGCACGCAGGTGCTATGTCTGAAATTCTAAGACTTAGTGACTGCACTATTTTAGAAGGCAGTTAAAAGCCAAAAACAGTGCTGTGGGTCATGAGTCACACGTAGACCACCTCAGGTGAGGACAAAAGATTTCTTTGCCTAAAGAATTTGAAATCACAGCAGACAGCCATTCAGCCCATCATTTGTGTGCCAACTCTCCAGAAGAGCATCTCAAACAAGCCATTCTATAGCTTTCTCCCAGTACACTGCATATCACTTTTCAAATAACTGCTAATATCCTTTTGAAAGCCTCAATTAAACCTGCCTCTACCACCGCCTCAGGCAGTGTGTTAGATACCCTAAATTTAATCTATCTAAAAATGGCTTCGGGTCATATTTTGCTTCCTTTACTTCAAATCTGTAAACCAGATCGGATAGCTTAATAGTCACCCTTACAGAAAATCACTTTCCATTGAAAGTTTAACTAACTGAATGTAAGCTGCCAAAGTGGGACTTAAGCTCACATCATCTTTCAGTGTAGGCACTGCAGCTTTTTCAAAACAATTTCTGGGGGAAAAAAAGCCCATAAAATCCTCACCACCACTAATTTACGAAGGGGTAATAGTTTGTTTATCATATTAGTTGAGCTTTACTTCAGTAATGCCTGTATGGAGAGAGTAGTTAGGAGTCTGAGTGAGGTCAGGCTCATTTGCTGACTAGATGAAGACCAACGTGAGCTCTCCAGACAGCGGGAGGATGAGAAGTGACTTCTGAGGGCAATCAGTGCTCACTTCTCAGTGAGTTAAAGGAGCCATTCCAGCATAGAGACCTTGTGCAGGAATGTAACACTATTACCCACAGCCTATTGAAGCTTTTGTACTAAAAACTCAAACATAGGGATTAAATGCTCAAAGACTATGCATCAGTCTTTCCATCCAGTAATAATAGAACTTGACAGCTTGAGAAAGTCCGAGATGTTAGGTTCCACTCCTGGTCAGCCATGATAATAAACGACTACGTTCAGATGATTGCATAAAGAAATGTGATCTAGTCATAACATTATGCTACAAGAAAGGGGTAATTCAGCTCACTATAGCAATACTAGCTCTGAAAGAGGTATCTACTTATCACCCATTCACTCTCACTTGAAAGGCTTTTTTAAAACACAACACTTGTAATAAGATTTTGGGTATTCTGTCCTTGTGATGCAAGACATAATTGCAGTTACAGCTCTGGACCTTTCTCCTCTTTTAGAAACCTATCTACCGGGGAACATCGATTATCTGAATTTCGGATTATCCGAACAAAATTGCAAGGTCTCAATGCTTGTCTAAATTGTATTACCTAGCGTGTGATTATCTGAACAAAACACTCCCCGCCCATGTCATTCGGATAACCGAGGTTCCTCTGTAATTCCCTATTGAAAGCTACTGTTGAACCTGGTTTCATATAAGTACATGAATTATGAGGCGACCATTCGGTCCCTCGAGCCTGCTCCTCCATTGTATAAGACTTGTGTAAGACATGCCCCTTTCTGGCAGTATGTTCTATGTCAACTCCTTGTGAAAAAGGAGAAATCCCTCACTCTCACCTGACAGAGAAGCTGGATTTTTCTAAAAGCAGTACTATGTGTCCTAACTTCCTTCAATAGTTTGTCCAAGTATCTACTCGTCACCTAGTGTTACGACAATGTGTATCAGCTATTCCAGGTTCATAGGGATGATTAGACGAGTCAATTCTTTTATATTAATACTGGATGTGACGTTGCTGCATGGTTATCCCAACATGCATTTAGTGTGGAAAAGAAAGGATCATGTTAAGGAAACCTAAATGATCTTATGTTGAAACTGAGGCCTATTGTTTTGGTGCTAGTCTCTGTAATTAGCTGAGAAGAACAGGGTACATTTATATTTACCAGGCCACAAATAGAACTTTTCTTTTTGAACACCCGAATAGAGTCAGAGCACTGCAAGTGGCTTTTTGGTCCACTCAGTTTGTGCAGGCTCTTTCCAAGTAGCTTTCCTCTGCTCAAACATCTTTAGTTACCAGCTGGTAAACTAACTGACTCAGAAAAACTGCTCAAAAGTTTGCACATCCTTTATAGCTCTCTGGTCAACCTTCTTTGGCCTACAGGAGAACAACTTCTCTATGCTCTCTACAAGACTGAATCCCCTCATCTCCGTTACTGTGCTGGTAAATCTCCTCTGCACCCTCTCCAATGCCATAAAATTCTTCCTTCACTGTGGTGCCCAGAATTAGAAGAGATACTGAAATTCAGAATGCTAGCCGGTAATTTTTTGGGGTCCTCTAGCTCTCGCTTTTGGACATTATCCCTCTCTTTAGGAGGATTCTGTTGGGTGTATACAAACAAGCAAGCAACTTTATGCTGTCTTTCTACAGAATCACTTACAGCCAACTCCGTTCCTCCAGTGGATTGCTGGTTGGGTCTGGCAACGAGAATGACAGGAATGCTGTTGCTGCATTCGTGCTCACCAGCCTATACTAAGTGACAAAAGCCAGAAATGAACTGTAATAATGAAGTATTTTCTCTTTTGATTCAACTTCAGTTGCGGAGGTACAAATTTAGTAATTTATTTATTTATTCCCTAAAAAAGTCTGCAATTTTGTTCCAAGTACAATTATTGACCAGCTATTACAACTATCAGGGTTAACATTTTAGTTTTAAAACGTTTTTGAACTATATTATTGTGCCCTTGTTACATGGCAAAAAAATACAATCAGCAAATATGCCCCGAAACTTACTGGGACGCCATCCAATTCTAACCATCAGCACTTCCCCCAGGTCCCCCAAACAGGAAACTCAAAGTAGCTGAAATCAGTTATCCACTCAGTACAAAAGAGGTTTTACTTAACATCGTAATCTTGCAACATTCGTTGACACAAAACGTGACGTACACAATAAGGGAACAGCACTACACAAAGCATCGCATCCCAGCTTATATTGAGCAATTTAAGTGGTAGCTGTCAATACAGGACATGTTTGAACCCCTCCCCCACACAACAGTTTTGTTACATATAAACCAGGTTAGGCAGCTGTCCTTTTTGTGTTTTCTTCCAAATGTTAATTATTAAGCTTCCGTTATTCAGGTTGACCCACTGTCGGCGTCACAATGGGATGCAGAGTTCACAAGTTAGATATTCCTTTCGATTGAGGCCAGTCTACAACACAAATAGAAGTACACGTTAAAATGATTACACATTTAAATAGAGGTTCCATCACGATTGAAGTGTGTTCCAGTTTGTGGAGGAAGCAGCACCAATACAGGGGAAGTACTAGTGCTTCATGCAGGTTAGCACTGCTACCTCACAGCACCGGAGACCTGGATTCAGTTCCAGGCTTGGGCAACTACGTGGAATTTGTACATTCTCCCCATGCCTGTGTGGGTTTCCTCCAGGTGCTCTAGTTTCCTCCCACAGTCCAAAGATGTGCAGTGTAGGTGGATTGACCATGCTAAATTGCTTACTGGGTCCAGGGATATGTAAGCTAAGTGGATTAACCATGGGAAATGCAGAGTGACAGGGAAGTGGGGGGTGGGATGCTCTCTGGAAGTTTGGTGTGGACTTGATGGGTCAAATGGCTTGTTTCCACACTGTAGGGATTTTATGATTCTGCTATTGGGATGGCCTACACTTAAACCATATTGGGGTTGGTGTTCCTGTGAATTGCATAACTAGCAATGTGGTTAGGGGTTTAAACTAAATTATGGGGGCAACAAATCAAATTTGGAAAAATGTGGAAAATTAAAGAATAGAACCTGGTCTTCCCCTTCAAAGGAAACAAAATATAAAAGTTTTTGTTCCTAATAGACATATTCCAACAACGAGGTCACAATAGATTTATCCATAGACTGCCAACTTTGAAGGAACTCTGTCCCAGATTAACTGGTTTTGAGATTTCAGTTCAGACAGACTTTGAAATAGATACCAACATTACAGCAATAAGGTTACACAATCTGGAATGGACTAATATAATACTAAAATAACTGAACAAGCACCACGTTCCTTTATCACAGTTCAAGAATAAGTACTTTATCTTGATTACCCAATGACTCACTTTCTTTCGCAAGTGGATTTTTAAAATTATTATTTATTATTGACAGAGGTGAAGAATGTTTAATGAGTTTAAGTGACTGCATTCTAGTTCCGATGAACTGTATTCTTATTCACTGCCAACTTTTCATATGATTTTATCTCAGGACACAGCACATTTAGTCAATGAATGTCTGATTTGTAAAGGTCAGGAGGTCCAAAGTTTAGATTTTATTCTGTACCAAGTTAGCCGTTTGACTTTCAACAAGACAGCACCGGATGTGGCTGCAACAACACTCAGAGTAAAACTGCCTGTTAGACCTCAACTGTGAATAATAAAGATACTGGTGAGTGTGCAGATACTGAACTGGCACGTGTGGTACTGTTCCACATGTGAGGTTCAGCATCTTCTCAGGGAAGTTACTGAGTGAACAAGTTGTTCAATTTTATTTTGTTTGTCTGCCTTCCAATCCCTGCAGCCAATCAAGACAATCTACATTTCTACAGTGCCTTTAATTGGGCATAACATCCCAAAAGTGCCTCACAGGAATCATATCAAGTAGAACTGGATACTGAGCCAAAGGGCATTCGGGATGGATGAGGTGTGGAGAATTGGGAGGTTTGCAGAAGCAGTATCAGAACTCTAGACCCAAGTAACTGAAGGCATAGCTTCAGATGGTAGAAGCAATGAAAATAATCCAGAATTGGAGGAACACAGAAATCGCAGAGGGTGGTGACAGGGTCAAAGGAGTTTGAATGTAGGATGGGAATTCTTAAAATACACAGCAGGAACTATGTATTTCCTCTCAGAACTGATTGTCCTTTGGTTGCCTGGCTGTGAAGTGTGTCAACTGTGGTTCAGTTCGAACACTTGCTCCTGAAGCCACAGGATGCTTGTTCAAGTCCCATCCCAGGACTTGGGTCCAGAAATCAAAACTGATAATCGAGTGCAAGTGACTACCCAGAGAAAACACTGTACCATCAGAGGTGAAAGCTTTTGAATGACTGAGTATCAACCTGCTTGCTCAGAGTACAAAAAATATTCCATGGCAGTGTCTCAAAAAAGAGCTGGATGTGATCACATCGCGGTTGGCAGATATTTGCTTTGCATGTTTAGTTACTGGCTTTCCTATATCACAACAGCAACTACAGGAAGTATAAATTGCTGAGGGAATCAGTGCTTTTGAAGAGCAGCTAGATGAATGCAGTTCTCCCTCTTTGATTAACACTGTGCTTTTCTCAAATACCTGATTTCCTTTCTATTGTGGTTGTAGTTGATTTCTCAATAATCACATACTCACTGATTTAATTACACTCAAGGATAGCAAGACATTTTCACTGCAATTTCAACGTCTACATCATTAACTCTTTCTCTTGTGAGGCGTGGGCATCACTGACTGGGCCAGCCTTTACTTATCAGTCCCTAATTGCCCGAGTGGTGACCTGCCTTGTTGAACTTGTGCAGTTCATGTGCTGTAGGGAACCCTACAATGCTATTAGGGAGTAATGCAAGGATTTGATGCAGCAACAGTAAAGGAAGAGCAATATATTTCCTAGGCAGTGTGGTGAGTGGGTTGGGAAGAAGCTTGCAAGTGGTGGTGTTCTATATGAAAGAAGCCGTGGGTTTGGAAGATGCTGTCAAGGATCTTTGGCAAATTTCTGCAGTGCATCTTGTAGATAGCATACGCTGCTGCTACTGAGCATTAGTGGAAGAGGGAATGGATGCTTATGGATCTGGTGCCAATCAAGCAGGTTCTTTGTCCTGGATAATGCCAAGCTTCTTCAGTTTGTTGGCGTGCACTTACCCAGCTAAGTCTGCCTTGGGACAATCCGAAATAGGAAAAAGGCAACAAAAAAAAGGAATTAAGTCAGGCTTTGCCTGTGAGGTGCTGACTGTGTTGAGTTTGGCATGATTCAAGTGCTGCTCTGATGACCTGCAGCCTCCAAATAAAGAGTCTCTTTAGACAAAGAGAAAGCTGTACCATACAGGTTGGTCACATAGAAGACAATGTAGGTCACAGAGTCATAGAGATGTACAAAGCTGCAATATGATTTGAAATAGATAACACATTACAAATTTGAAAGAAACATAAGCATTTACTGGGTTAACACAGTGACTTAGCAGAGACACAGACTAGCAAGCATCCACCCTTGTTTACACGGTTAGCTGCTGCAAGCGAAGGGGCAGTATAAGGGGCCTGGCACCTCTAGACAGAAGCAGTGCAGAAACAGATTTCTGTTACTAATTGCATGTGCACAGACTCCCCTCTTGTCAAAGTGCAGAATGTGGATGAGAATTGACTGGTTGTGACTGAGAGAAACTTCACATCACCACCCCCACACACAAAAATTGAACTGGACTGGCCATATAAATACTGCAGATACAAGGGCAAGTCAGACACTAGAAATCCTGCAATGACTGACTCAGCCTGTCCAAGACACAAATCAGGAATATGATGGAATACTCCCTACACAGGTCCCACATACTCAAGACACCATCTCGGTCAAAGCAGCCTCTTTGATTGGTATCACATCCACTCTCTGCACCACTGATTCTCAATAACAGTAGCATTCAAAGTAAAGTTACCACAAACTTACCAGACTACAGAGGGATTCCAGCCTCAGGTGACTGTTTGTGTGGATGTTCTCCCTGTGTCTGTGTGGGTGTGCTCTGGGTGCTCTGGTTTCCTTCCACAGTGTCGATTAGGTGGCTTAGCCATGCTAAATTGCCCAAGGTGTCCAAGGATGTGCAGGACATGTGGGTTAGCTATAGGGACAGGATTGGGGGTGGGTGGAATTGGAGGATTGGTGTGGGCTTGATGGGCCAGATGGCCCGATTTCATACTGTTGCAATTCTATGAATTCATACAGTTGGCATCACTAATTCGCAAACCAGCTCTACAGCCAACTGACCTTAGTGTGTACTGCCAACAAGACATCCAGACCAGAGAGTTCTCAGAAGGACAAGGGCATAAGATACACGACAACACCACATGATGCAAGCTCGCCTGAGCAACACCACCTGACTCCGAAGTGTATCATCATTCCTTCACTGTCACTAAGTCACTATGTTGGAACACGTTCCTTAACATTCCTGTGCCTGTCTCTACATCTAAAGACTGAAATGGCTTGAAGTTATGGCTCACCACCATTTTCCCCACAGCAATTAGGGATAGGATTTGCCAGGGAGCCTGACATCAATAATAATCAGGAGTTTGCTTAGAAATGAGATGGACTTGATCGCTGCTCAAGTGATTAATTTAGTGGCTTATTTCCAGACACATGACCACACATATTTCCTTCACGTTTGTTCAAGTTTGGGACTGTTTCCAATGCTAATCATTTCTGTCAGTGATAGTATTGTTGAGACTAATTAGTATTAAGTAGATCATCACTGCAACAAAACAATGTAAGTTCTTCAACTGTCAACTTGAGAGATAGTTTACTAACACCTTATGAAAATGATAATACAATGGACACCTAGAAAACTGGAGAATCCAAACAGTATGGAAGCAGGCCATTTGGCCCATCGACATGATCATGATCTCATTCTCCCACTCTCCCCCAATCTTGTCAATACCTTTTAGTTTTGTGATATCTAGCGATTTCTTTCTTAAAATATATTAAGTGACCTAGTCATCACTGCCTTCTGTGGTGGGAAATCCCTCAGGTTTACTATACTCTGAAGACATTTCTCATCTTCGTCTCAGACTGTGGCCCCCTGTCCTGGTTGACCCCCGGCAAGGGGGATACATCATTCCTGCATCCAATCTGCCCAGTCCTGTTAAATGTTATACTTTTAAATGAGATCCTCTCTCACTGATCCTCAGTGAATGCATAGCTAGTCAACCCAATCTCCCTGCCACCCCAGGAAAATAAACCTCCTCTGAATGCTCTCCATGGCAAGTATATATTTCCTTAGGCAAGGGGACCCAAACTGCACACAATACTCCACGTGTGGTCTCACCATACAGCTACATAGAACATAGAACATAGAAGAATACAGCGCACTACAGGCCCTTCGGCCCTCGATGTTGCGCCGATCCAAGCCCACCTAACCTACACTAGCCCACTATCCTCCATATACCTATCCAATGCCCGCTTAAATGCCCATAATGAGGGAGAGTCCACCACTGCTACTGGCAGGGCATTCCATAAAC
>NC_057715.1:112050371-112078248 GCF_004010195.1 Chiloscyllium plagiosum | reverse complement strand
AGTAGCCTACCATGGTGAACCTTATCAAACGCCTTACTAAAGTCCGCTTTCCCCTCATCAACCTCCTTCGTCACCTTTTCAAAGAATTCAATAAGGTTTGTGAGGCACGACTTGCCCTTCACAAAACCATGCTGACTATCCTTGATCACATTATTCCTATCCAGATGTTCATAAATTCTATCCCTTACAATTCTCTCTAAGATTTTGCCCACAACAGAAGTGAGACTCACCGGCCTATAGTTACTAGGGTTATCCCTACTCCCCTTCTTGAACAAGGGAACCACATTTGCTAGCCTCCAATCTTCTGGCACTACTCCTGTAGACAACGAGGACATAAAAATCAAGGCCAATGGCTCTGCAATCTCCTCCCTTGCTTCCCAGAGAATCCTAGGATAAATGCCATCAGGCCCAGGGGACTTATGTATTTTCACCCTTTCCAGAATTTCCAACACCTCTTCTCTACATACCTCAAAGCCATCCATTCTACTTAATTGTGACTCAGTACTCACATTGACAACAATGTCCTGTTCCTAGTAAGTTCTAGTAAGATTTTCTTGTACCTATACTCAAACCCTGTTGCAATTAAAACCAACATACAATGTGCCCTATCTTGCATTCTGCATTTGCATGCTTGCTTTACACAAGGAGTGTACAAGAACACCAGGTTCCCTTCATACATCAATGTTTCCTAATTCATCACCATTTAAAAAAAATACTCTGCCACTGATAACTTCATATTTGCCCACTGACTCAACTGGTTTAAATTGCCTTGAAGCCTCTTTATATTTTGTATCATCACAAACTAGAGAACGTTACACTCTATTTCCTCAAAAATCTTTTATATATATTTTGAATTGTTGGGGCCGAAGCACTGACCTCTAGGGTACCGATCCTGGTGACTCTCAGCCTTCCACTCTGAAACCAGCCAATTTATTTGTACTTGGTTTTAGCTTGCTAACCAAGTCTCAATCCATATTACCACAAGCCCCATTTGCTTTGATTTTGCACAATAACCTCGTGTGGGATTTTATCAAAAGCTTTCTGAAGCTCCAAAAACATATCCGCTGGCTCTCCTTCATTTATTTGTACCACTTTAGATCTTCAAAAAAAACTCAAGTAGGTTTGACAATCACATCTCTCTTTTAATAAATCTCTGCTGACTTTGTTATACTGTTCTTTTATTAAGCGCCGTGTTATTACATCCTATATAACAGACGCAATCACTTCATCCACTACTGATGCTATGTTGACTGGTCTGTAATTCCCAATTTTCTCCCTCCCCTCTTTTCTAAGAATTTGCCACCCTCTAGTCTGCCAGCACAGTCTGAAGTTGAAAGCAAGTATTCTTACAGAGAACACTAAGCCTGCATGACTTTTGGGATTGGTTTTGCTTATTTGAGGATGTCAGACAGGAGATTTCCAAAGTCTTTCTCCCTTTTTAGTCTCTTCCAGACGATTATGTGGTTGCTGGGGGAGGAAGTAGAAAGCATTTAGTCACGATGCTCCCATCATCAGCATAAATTGGCTGGTTTCAGAGTGGAAGGCTGAGAGTCACCAGGATCGGTACCCTAGAGGTCAGTGCTTCGGCCCCAACAATTCAAAATATATAAAAGATTTTTGAGGAAATAGAGTGTAACGTTCCAAATTTGTGGACCAGCTGCTTGTTTTTGTTTTGAAAAGATGTTCCAACTGATCTACAAATTTCAGCTAATCAACGAACATTCTCGTTCAAGAGCCTTTCCTTAAATTCCCACAACAGGTTTATTATACAACCCAAGGAATGCTGTACTTGATTAGACCGTTCAATCAGCACTTACCAGTGCTCAACGTCAGCATCATCAAACTGTCCGGCTTCCACTGGAGCAACATCCACCTCCATCCCATCTGCAAAGAGATATTACAATTAGATCCAAAGTTTCACAGGGCTGCACTGATTTCACATCAGCTACGGTAGCAATCCAGCGCTGCTCCAAGTGCTATTTTTGCACATTAGACCAAGGCCCTATTTGTCTAGAGACTTGGTTCTGATTTAATAGCCTGTATTTATCCTTCAAACAGCACAGTTCTGCTTGCACAGCAACATTGTGCACACATTGGTTGTCACATCATTCCAGAGCTCGCGCCCTAACAACTGAAAGCATGGTGCAGCAATTAAAATCGGGAGAGCTTAGCAACCCTACACTAAAGAAGCACAGCTACCTCACAGGGCTGTGGAATCGGAGGAGATTACAAACAGAGGCAACAGAAAGATTTGAAATTTATTTAGATAATTGATCAGAATATTTTATTGTGGACAAAGATTGCAGCGAAGCAAGGACTAAGTTTACCACCACCCTCTCAGGAGGGATTAAAGACAACAATATATACTGGCCTAGCCAGTGACATCGATAAAACAGATTTGAAACATTTAAAATAGATATTACTGGAAGAGAGTCGATATCAAGTCAGCCAGTACAGGGATTATATGGGAACTCTGAGTTAAGCAGAATATTTTATGACCTTCAATTCATCCAGATGGACTGTGGGAAACCTCTCAGCAGTAACTTTGAACAACCAAGTATAGAGGTAACACAGGAACGAAAGAGAAGTTGAATGACAAGGGTGAAGCAAATGGAATCCTGGCATTTATTCCAAAGGACTGGATTATAAATGTAATGTTGTTACAATTATATAAGGCGCTGGTGGGACCACACCTACAGTACTGTCCAGTCTTGGTTTCCTTACTTGAGGATGTGGTGGCACTGGAGGCAATTCAGGGGAGGTTCACTAGGTTGACCCCAGGGATGAAAGGGCTGTCATACGGAGAGCAGTTGAAGAGCTTGAGCTTCCATTCGCTGGAATTCAGAAGAATTAAGGTGGATCTGATTGAGGTATAGAAAATGCTAAAGGGGCTTGATAAGGTGGACGTTGAACAGTCGTTCTCCCTTGTGGGACAGTCTTGTTCAAGAGATCATTGATATAGAATCATAGAGATTGAGAGGAGGTAGGCTCCAAACCGAGAGGAGGAGGAACTACTTCTCTCAGAGGGTTGTAGATCTGTGGAACTCTCTGCCCCAGACTGCAATGGAGGCAGAATCAAATCAAAAGATTCAAAAAGAAACAAAGGTTTCTGATGAAAAGAAGGATAAAAGGCTATGGGGTGCAGGCAGGAAGGGCTGAATTGCCTGCACCCGCTCCTAATTCCTACGTTATGTCAGGCAATGTTAGAGGTGGAATTTGGTGGTGTTAGTGATAGTGTGTACAATCTATAGTTTACTAATGACTAGGCTTCAAAACATTCACTGGTTGTTAAGTGCTTTGTGATGTTTAAAGGTTGTAATAAGTGCTACATTAGCACAAACTACTTAAATCCACAAATAACATTCTTAAGCTTAGCCCCACACATTAGTGAAATCTTAAAATAGCTATTGCTTTTCAAGAGCACAAAAACTTCCATAAAACCATAGAAACATTACAACACAGAAACATCATGTCTATGTTGGCTGAATAAACTAGCCATCCAATCTAGTACCTGGTCTGGAGCCTTGCAGCCTACAGCACTTCAGGTGCAGATCCAGACTTCTTTTTAAAGAGTTCAAGGTTTCCATCTCAACTACGAAACTGGGCAACAAATTCCATACACCCACCACCTTTAGGATTAAACGGTTTTCCTCACGTCGCCACTAGTTCTTCAACCAATCAGTATAAATCTTCCCACAAGAGCTTAGCGCATAGATACCGTCATTGATATTTCAATAACTTCGTCAAATATGATTCATGTTCTGTCCCCATGTTAACTCATCATGAGGAACGTTTAATGAACAGTGGTTACATAAATGTTCCCCAGAAACTGGAGTGTAGTAAAAGACTAAAAGAGGAGAAGAAATTCTCTGAGAGGATAGACCAATTCAGTCAGAATCTCTTGTAATATTTAAGCAGTCTTTAGATACTCACTTCCAGTTACACAGCCTTTAGGGCTATAGGCCAAGCGCTAAAATGAGATTAGTGTAGTCAGATCTTTGTTGACTGGCACAGATGTGATGGGCCAAATAGCTTCCTTCTGTGTGTTACAAATGCTTGTGAATTAACAATTGTGACTCATCATCCAGTACATAAAGCCAACAAGTCTAGGCTGCATTCAGAGTAAAACTCCACAAAGGTACTAAATTAACTCTTCCACTGCCATAATCCTTAAATGACAGCAAGATGATCTTGGAACACAGAACTTAGAAACAGGATTTTCCATTTAGTCCTTTGACCTTGATCTACCAATCATTAAAATCATGGCTGACATGTTTGTTGTCTTTACAACTGACACCAGGAATCCCTTGCTGACATAATTGAAGAAGAAATCTGGAATTCTCTCTCCCAGAAAGCAGTGATGCTGGAGATTAAATGGGTTTTTCGTGACTGAAATTGATGAGTTTTTTTTTAAATTTAGGCAGTATGAAGTTGGAGGTGATCTAACTGAATAGTGATCAGGTTCGAGGGACTGAGTATCGCACTTCAATTCCTAATAAGCATTATTTAGATCATTGCTTGATCTGACACACTCCTGGTGGTTAATACTTTGTACTTCCAGTTCCCTGTGGCTCCCATGTTCAAAACATACTGACAGACCTCACTTTAGATCAGCATGATGAGTATTCCAAAGGCATTTGGTTACTTCAGGGTGAATAAGAAAAAGGTTTCCATTTACAGAAATAAAGAACAGTAGGGAGAAAGCACAGTTTGTGTTACAGTTTAACCTTGGCTCAGCACTTGTAACTGGCATGAAGCTGGCAGACAGACAGCAAAGGTCAGCAACATCCATAATCAAATTTACCTCACCGTTATTACACCCAGCTCAGTAGCTCCACAATGGATCTAACAAGGAACAAACTAAAACATAAAGCCTCATCACACCAACAGTGGGATATTCTTGCTTTAACACATACCTTTGAAGGAGAAAAGGACAATCAAAGCTGCAGCTGCTTCGATGACTAAAGATTGAGAGATCTCAATGAAACACAAAAACGAGGCTTATGAAAAAAAGTTCAAAATACAGCACAAAATCATACCAAATACAGAGTGTGCAGTAGGGGACTGAAGAGGAGAAAATTGGGGCAAAGAACTTGGCTGAAAAAAGATTAGCAATAATCATGGGGAGACTAGCGTATTGCGCCAACTTAGAGTAGTGAAAGAACTGTGTTCTTTGATGAAGTAACAGTCAACCAGTAGATTTCACAGGTATGAAGGCAGTAAAAACAGGTTACGTGGTTAGCAGTGAGATGCAGCAGTCACACAGACAATTATGGGTTTGGTATAGGGTTACAATACACTTGGCATGTGATAAAATACATTCCACAAGAAATAGCGTGTCACAGGTAACTCCCCCAAATAATCTATATCTGTGCATTTTTATGTACAATATACGAGCAGAGACTGCAAAACATGCGCAGTGAAATCAGGATCTTTCTTTCTTTGATGCTTCTTTAAATCCCCATCCCATGCCATGTCACTAATGCTATATACTCATCCCATTCCTATCGATCCTCACGTTATCTCCATGTCACCCGTTCTACCACCTCCATCTTATTCCATTCCTCCCATGCCATTTACAACCCTGAACTACTCACTCGGAAGTTAGATTATATTCAAAAAGGGAAAAATATGCAGAGATAACTGGATAGAGCAGGATTAAAGTGGTAACAAATTAGATTACTATTTTAGAAAACTAGAACTCACATGATGTGCCGAAAGATAACAATCCATAAAGGTAGTGCAGTGCCTGTTGTATATATGTTTCAATATCAACTGATAAAGCTCCATGTAATAGACATATTACTAAAATTAAAGCCCATGTAATTAAAAAGACATGGACAGCAAGGATATATGAATTTAGCTGAGAAATAGAAAGCAGAATGTTTTGCTTAATGGTTATTTTTCCAGACTGACTGGGTATAAACAGTATTGCACGACAGCCACAGCTCTTTTCAATTTATATTAATGATCTGAACTTGGAGATCCAGCCATAATGATATTAACAATAGAAATTACTGGAAAGGTCAGCAGGTCTGGCAGCGTCTATGGAAAGACATTGGAGTTAACATTTCAGGTCCAGTGACTCTTCCTCAGAACTGTTGGCAGCTTGGGCTGGACGGGGCGGGGCAGGGGGGGGAAATGTTGGTGGTGGTAAAGGAGTAACTGACAAGTAGGAATAAAGCCCAACAAATAATGATCCGGCTAGGAGGGTGAATAGCTATTAATAGTGTTCGTGGCTAACAATGGATTGCGTGTAATAGCAGACTGTGATGACAATGCCTGGAGTGTGGGGGTTGGGGTAAGGACATAGGAGAAGCTCAAACCCTAAAATTGGTGCACTTGATAGAGTCCAGAATGCTGTAGAGTTCCCTAGTGGAAAATTAAGTGCTGTTCTTCCAGCTTGCGGGGAGCTTTGTTGGAGCACTGCATCAAGGCTGAGAGCGCGGTGTTGGCTAGGGAACAGGATGGGGTGCTGAGGAATCATATTAATTGTCCAGTTACCATCAAAACATACATGGACATAGAAACCCTCACCTCGTGTTGCTCTATTTCTGCAACCACATTAACATTATACCATTTATTTGTCTCGCCCCATCTCATTCTTTCTTCTAAGATATATCATTTTTTTTTGCATTAAATTTCACATCTACCCATTTCAGCAGTTCTCCAAAGTCCTCCTTGTCTCCTCACTGATTGCATTTTCAAGCTTTGTAATTGCCTGCCCATTTTAAGTTGATGTGCCCATCCCATACACACCCTAAGCTTCATTCTGAAGTGTCATATTGGATGTGATGCTACCAGACACAGCTTTCAACCACTATTTTTTAAAATAGAGAATTAAGCTTAAAAAAGTCGAGATACTTCACCTTCATTGTCAACTGAAGATTCGGTCCGCACACCAGCCATATGAAAGGCCTGCTGACTGACTGACTGAGCTAACATGCCTTCAAGTCTTTGCA
The DNA here is from genome assembly GCF_004010195.1 of Chiloscyllium plagiosum. Lineage (NCBI taxonomy): Eukaryota > Metazoa > Chordata > Chondrichthyes > Orectolobiformes > Hemiscylliidae > Chiloscyllium > Chiloscyllium plagiosum. The sequence continues at coordinate 112,071,286 of NC_057715.1, read as the reverse complement.
GAGTTGCCTGTCCTTCAGGGTTCAAATGGGAGAAGCCTTCTTCATATGTGTAGAAGGTGGGAACATCTCCTTGTCCTCGCTCTGTTGGAAATGAAGGCAAAATTGGATGATTGGCTTTCAAAAGTGCAACAAGCTTCAGTAAAAGCAGCGTAGCACATGCTGAACGGAGTAAAAGCCCAAATAGTCAGCAGGCTCTTTTATTATTTTGGGCGTTTAATTTAGATAAACGCAAGGTGTCACATTTTGGTCAGGCAAACCAAAGCAGGACTTACACCGTCAATGGTAGGGTCCTGGGGAGGGATGCTGAGCAGGATTACTGAGCAAAGAGACCCAAAGGTGCAGGCACTTGAAAGTGGAGTCATAGGGAGACGGGGTGATGAAGGTGGTGTTAGGCACACTTGCTGTTATTGGTCAGAACACAGTCAAGGAGAAGGGACGTCATTTGTGGCTGTACAGGACATCGGTGAAGCCACTTTTAGAATACTGAGTACAATTTTAATCATCCTGCCATTGGAAGGATATTGATAAACTTGAGAGGGTGCAGAAAAGATTTACATGGATGCTGCCGGGACTGGAAGGTTTGAGTTATAGGGAGGGGCAGAATAGGCTGGGACTTATTTCCCTGGAGCATTGGGAGGCCGAGGAGTGACCTTATAGAGGTTTATAAAATCATGAGCGGCAGGGATAGTGTCAATAGACAATACCTTTTAACAAGGGTGAGGGAGACCAAAACTATTGGGCACAGGTTTAAGGTGAGAGATGAAAGATTTAAAAATGATCTGAGGGCGACCTTCTTATGCAGAGAGTGGTGCATATCTGCTATGAGCTGCCAGAGAAAGTCGTGGAGGTGGGTACAATTTCAACATTTAAAAGGCATCTGGACAGGTATAGGAATAGGAAGGGTTTAGAGGGATATGGGCCAAATGCTAGCAAATGGGACTAGATCAGATTGGGGTATCTAGTTGAAGCAGACAAGTTGGACCAAAGGGACCGTTGCCATGCTGTGTGACTCTGACTCTAAAAATAAATTGGTTTTGTCAATGATGTGCAATTACATGTAACATCCTTACAGGAAGCTGCCAATTCTAAATCAATGTGGAAACTGTCCAACATGCAGCGCAGTGTCAGTCCATGGGAACCTTTACTTTTCTTCATTCTTATATTGGATGTAAGCATTTCTGGAAAAGCAAGCATTCGTTGCCCACCCCTAGTTGCCTTTGAAATGATTAGCCCTCTGTACCATTTCACAAGGCTGTTAAGTCTTGGAGTCATAAAGATGTATAGCACAGAAACAGACTCTTCAGTCCTACTTGTCTATGCCTAAATTAGATATCCTAAATTAATCTAGTCTCATCTGCCAGCATTTGGCCCATATCCCTCTAAACCCTTCCAATTCATGCACCCATCCAGTGCCTTTTAAATGTTGTAATTGTACCAGCCTCCAATTCCTCTGGTAGCACATTCCATCCACATACCACCCTCTGCAGGAAAATGTTGCCCTTCAATTCCCTTTTAAATCTTTCCTCTCTGACCTTAAGCCCATGCTCTCTGGTTTTGGACTCTTCTTCTCCCCCTCCCCCCTACTCACCACCCTGGGGAAAAGACCTTGCGTATTTATCCTATCCTTGCCCCTCAATTTTATAAACCTCTATAAGGTCACCCCTCAGCCTCTGACACTCCAGGGAAAATAGCCCCAGCCTATTCAGCCTCAGCCTCAGCCTCTCCCTATTGCTCAAACCCTCCAACCTTGGATACATCCTTGTAAACCTTTTCTGCACTCTTTCAGGTTTCACAACATCCTTCCTACAGCTGGGAGACAAGAATTGCACGCAGTGTTCCAAAAGTGGCCGAACCAATGTCCTGTAATGCTACAACATGACCACCTGTACTCTATGCACTGATCAGTAAAGGCAAGCATACCAAACAACTGCATTGCTATAGATTTGGAATCACATGTAGATCAGACCCAGACAAGGATGGCAGATTTCTTATCCTACAGGACCTAAGTGAACCAAAAAATTAATGATCGTTTGCAAGATCATTACTAGGACGAACTTTTACAATTTAGATTTTATTGATTTAATTTAAATTCCATTGGCGAGATTTGATGTTCCTACAGCCCTAACCTGAGCCTCTGGGTTAATAGACCAGATACATTTACACTACGCCACAATCACCTGCCCCATGTAGCTAATTCTAGATAACAGACTGGAGACTGTTTCAACAGCAAAGTGACTGCCCAGAATTACGTCTTCAAATCATGATAGAGATATTTCTCTGATCTGTTAATTCTGTCTGCAAAATTAAGGCTTCTTTCTTTACTCAAAACCAGTCTGAAGACTCTGTATTTAGCTTATCATCAAAGATTACAACACTCAGTCCACTGAGCCTCTAGTGGTTTTATCAGACAGCTATCCAATAAGCCTCACGCTGTAGCTCAGAAAGTTTTCTCAAGTACATGTTCAATTCCACATTGAAAGTTAGTTCTGAATATTTCGTTATCCTCTCTGCCACTGAATTCCTGATCACAACAATTTGAGGAAAGGATATCCTCATTGCCCATCTGGTTCTTTTGTGAATATCTTAGATTTGAGAGAACAGGAGATAGGGTGACTGTTTTAAACACTACTATGGAAGCAGTATGAACAAGCCATATAAGTCACTGGGGTTGACACTAACTGTTTCGAATTGCACAAAGATTAGGAATTTCTACTGGCAAGAAACTACCAGAGAATAACCGTTTCTGATCAAACACTGCCACCCTGTGGTTGAAATCACAGTGAAAGCAAAAACCATGCAGTCACTGGAACCTCAGCAAAGTATCAAAAATGAAAATTAAGAGCAAAATACACCAGTTAGACCTTGAGATATTCAATAAGATCATATCTGATCTCTATTCTCTCAATGTTAAAAAAACTGACTCAGCCTCTACAGCGAGGTGCAGATGCTGGAGATTAGAGTCGAGAGAGTGGTGCTGGAAAAACACAGCAGGTCAGGCAGCATCCCAGGAGCAGAAAACTCTACATTCTCAGCAAAGGCCCTTCATCAGGAATGGGGCTGAGCGCCAAGGGGATGGTGAGATAAAACAGAAGGGAGGGAGTGGGTGGGAAAGGGGTGGAGAGTAGCTCAGAGCGCGATAGATAGATGAGACGGGACAAATCGGGATAGGTCAGAGTGGAGGGTGGATGGGATAGGTGGGAAGGAAGATGGATACGTCATGAGGGCGGTGATGAGTTGAAAGGGTGGAACTTGGATAAGATGGGGGAGGGGAAATGAGGAAACTGGTGAAATCCACATTGATGGCGTGTGGTTGGAGGGTCCCAAGGCGGAAGACGAGGCGTTCTTCCCCCAGGCATCAGGTGGTTAGGGAGTGAAGTGTTCGGCCACAGGACGGTGGGATTGGTTGGTGCAGGTGTCCCAAAGACATTCTCTGAACCGCTCTGCAAATAGACATCCTGTCTCCAATGTAGAGGAGACCGCATCGGGAGCAATGGATACAGTAAATGACACGTGTGTAAGTGCAGGTAAAACTCTGATGGATGTGGAAGGCTCCTTTGGGGCCTTGGACGGAGGCGAGGGGAAAGGTATGAACCCAAGTCTGCAATTCCTGCGGTGGCAGGGGAAGGTGCTGAGAGGGGAGGGTGAGTTGTTGTTGGTGATGGTGGTGAGGCCTGGACCTGACAAGGGAGTCATGGAGGGAATGGTCTTTACGGAAATGGATAGTGGTGGGGAGGGAAATAGATCTCTGGTGGTGGGGTCCACCTTTCAATAGGATCATGGTTGATCCGATATTTCTTATGTCCACTTTCCTGCATTTTCCCCAATCCTTGATTCCTCCATTGATGATGAATCTATTTATTAAATATATACAAAGACACTGCCTCAGTTCTCTGTAGCAAGGAGTTCTAAAGACACAACCTTAAAGAAGAAATTCCTCATCTCAGTCAAGATCGAAGCTGTCATGGCTCTGCCATTCAGAAGGATTATGGCTGATCTGACCATGGACCCAGCTCCACTTCCCTGCCTGCTCTACATAACCCCCAAATCACCAATATTTCAAACATCTCTCTGACTCAGCTTTGGTGCTTTCTGAGACTCAGCTTTCATGGCTGTTTGGGATAAAAAACACCAAAGCTTCCTGACCTTCTGAGGGAAGAAACTTCTCATCTTAAGTTCTAATCCTGAATTCTGACTTCATATGGTAAATATTCTCAATGATACACAACTGTCTGCATTCGCTGACATTTTTAACAGCTTTGAGTTATTTGGGAAATTAATTTGCTAATGAGCAGCAGTTTGTGTTTAGTAAGAAAATCGATGAGTACCGAACATTGCTGTTAAAAGTATTCTTACTTCAAAAGAGGAAATCACACTCTTGCAGATTGACAAGTCCTGCAATCTTGTTTTTTGGCAAAGGCAGGCTTTTTAAAAAGAATTGTATGAAGTAAAAACATCCAAATATTCTTTAAAAACACAATTATCCAATCATTATTCAAGGTGCTCTCATCCATGTTCCACAGTTATGAACAATTGTTCTCTCCCTGCCCCATCCTTAAATCCCTGGCTGCTCAATAGTGAAGTACTGTTGCAATGTGGTGGTACTCAGCCTGGACTACCCAGCTAGCTTTGGGCTTTTGGTTTGGATGAATGCTGCCTGAGGGACAAAAGAACTTAAAAACAGAATTCAGTGCCCCCTTGGTTAAACACAGTGCCGGGATCATCACCCCACTCCAAGTCACTTTAACAACAACTGGTCAGTTTTCTTCCTGTAATATTTGTATCTTTGTGGACCATACGTTGGCAAACTGAGATGATTATTATAAAACTATGCTGCCATTCAAAATCTTTGATACAGACAGTCAGAACTCAGAGCAATGGGTTGAGGCAGAAAGCCAGGCAGCCCTGCAAGGGGACAAAGAAGAAAAAAGAAATCAATCTCGTCAACGGCACGACAGTCAGTAAAAGCTGCCAACAGTTCACCACATAACCCACTCACTCAGAAACAACAGTTGGTGTTGTCTCTTGCCTGATTGGAATTCCTCCCTCAATTGAGCTTTCATTGAACTTGCTAGCAAAACATCCATTGTGCTCTAAACTGCAGACAAACCCAAGACCAACAAAAAAGGAACGGTGATGAAAAACAAAAACAAGAGGGACAAAAGGTACTGGGGATTAAGGGACAATCTAACAGTGAACCATGAAGCAATCTGCATGCCTCCAAGTTCCTGTCTAGAACTGGAGCTGCTGCCTTCATATTTTTACCAACCCCCCCCCACCCCCAACATCTATGTTGACATGTATTGTTCAGTTTTCCATAACATTAGTTTGCAGTTGTCCCTTAAAGATGCCTGCTGCGTATTTCTAGAATTTTGTTTCTAGATGTCACTTAAAAATTGGCTTTGTGGAAGTTATTTGTTTGACTGCAGTTCTCCAACCAGCTCCCCACTGGAGGCTAACCCACTGAATACAGGCCAGACAACAGACTCTTACTGACCAACTCATCAGATGTACCACATTGGCAGAGTGAACTCAGGCACCGTGGAAAATACTGAACTTCCGAGAGAAACTCACTTTCGGAGTGAATGAGGGAATGGTCTTTGTAATTGGTGCCTTTGCTCTTGCCTCACTATCCACTGCTGGCTGAAAATTCAGCCTTTGAGCAAAACTCTGCTATAACCAAGGTGGACAATGGACAACATTGGTTGCAGATATAACACACCAGGCAGACAGGTCTGCATTTCTGTAGCATTTTATATCCATACAGAGTTATGGTTGCAAATCAGGAAACTTGGCAGCCAATTAACAGATTGCCAACTTCCAGAAAGAGCAACACAGGTGAGAGGGCTACCCCTTGAGCTACAGTTGAATGTGGCAGAGTGGAAAGGGTGACAGAAAGACCCATAACCCCAACTACTTTGTGTAATTTACTGCCACAGTGCAGCACATGCAAAGCAACACAGCTCACATTTGAAATCCAAAGGACAATTAAAAATCCTTTTAAAGGTTTCAGCAAATGATAGTCCAAAATGTAACAAGCCTCCATAATACAGCACTGGCTACAAACATGAGACAAGGCTAAACAATAAGTTGCATCCTACCAGGTTTTTATTCTTTAAATCCTCATAAATGACAAGTCAGAGAAAATTATACTTCTGGTTCGATTACTAAAATACCTGGTTTTCTTGAAGGAAGTATTTACTTACCATGTGCCTCCACGTCATACTCCTCTCCCTCCTCGTCATCCTCTTCAAAATCATTCTCAGAGTCAGTGTCATCTGGGTCAGGGTGTAGGGCTTGGCAGTCACACATTGCAGTAAACATCGGCTCCACTGCAAAGGAACAGTAAATAATTTGCATTTACATGGAACCTTTCAGCACTTCTCAAAGCGTGTTACATCCAATTAAGTACTTCAGGAACCACAGCAGTCAACTCGCACACAGCATAGTCCAAGGTACACCAGTGTGACAATGACAAGCTAATGGCTCATTGAAATAAAGACAACAGAAAATGTTGGAGAAATTCAACAGATCTGGCAGCAACGGAGGGAAACAGTGCTAACGTTTTAACCTTTGAAGAGAAAATGAGGTCTGCAGATGCTGGAGATCAGAGATGGAAATGTGTTGCTGGAGAAGCGCAGCAGGTCAGGCAGCATCTAGGGAACAGGAGAATCGACGTTTCGGGCATTAGCCCTTCTTCAGGAATGCTAACGTTTTAACCTGACATGTTAACTCTGTATCTCTCCGCAGATGCTTCTTGCTCTGTATGAATCTATGACTTGAGTATTTCCGACATTTTTTAAAAATTTTGGATTTCTACCATCTGCAATATTTTACTTTTGTATTAGTTATCTCGTTGTCCAGTTTGTTTCTCTTTGTGTAACTCTGTTTGGCAGACTAGCTGTTCGATCTTTGCCTAGTTAATGATAGTATCTATATTTAAAAGTTCTTAATCAGCTAGAAAAATAATTTGGGAAGACATGGGAATGTAAAATACATTCTATAAATGCAATTTCTTTGTAATAGACATTTTTAAAGTTGTGATTAGCTAATGATAGAGTAAGCACATAAAGGCAAATTTCTCCATTTCAGGAGTTATGGACTTGCAGACATCCATTGAAAATGGTAGCACAAGTCAACCAAAGAATTAGGAGATATTTATTTTATGTGGAGGCTTGAAGAATAGAGCGCTTTGCTGCAGAGACTGATCAGGACAAATATCACCACATACTTTAATTTTAGGATGCGAAGCAGAGGTATAGGAATATGAGGAGAGACCATGGTAGAGGGACGAGTTGAAAATATGCCGTTAAAGAACAAGCGCAGACACAATGGACTGGGCAGCACAGTTGCTCAGTGGTTAGCACTGCTGCCGCACAGCACCAGGGTCCCAGGTTCGATTCCAGCCTCGGGTGACTGCGTGGAGTTTGCATATTCTCCCCGTGTCTGTGTGGGTTTCCTCCCACAGTCCAAAGATGTGCAAGTCAGGTGAATTAGCCATGCTAAATTGCCCATAGTGTCAGATGTATTAGTCAGAGGGGAAATGGGTCTGGGTGGGTTACTCTTTGGAGGGTCGGTGTGGACTGGTTGGGCCAAAGGGCCTGTGTCCACACTGTAGGAAATCTAATCAAAGGGATTTAAAGCAGCTAAAAGATTGGAAAAACAATGTAAAAAATAAAGTTAAGCTCTTGACCACATAGCAGGGCAGAGGTGGGTAAGACTGGTTCAAACTAGTGACAAGCCTGTTTAGGGGATGTGGCAGAAAGACTTCTCCATATAGGATGGACATCAAAAGGAATGGGGTAAAAGACCTCAAAGAAAGAGAAAATCAGCAGGCCTGTAGCATACGCAACTCAGCAGGCCTGTAGCATACATGGCAAGAAAGAGAGAATTAATGTTTCGAGTCCGATGTGACTCATCTTCAGAATTGGAAAAAGAAAAGGGCTTTTGCTCCAACTTTATACTCACGTGCTGATTTATCCAGTGGCACAAACCGAACCTCTGTGATTGGATCAGTATCATCATCATCTTCGACCTCCTCCCCATCAGGTGCCTTTTCATCCATGTTTGCTTCTTTACATTCCTCAGCTGCATGCAAAGTAAGCACCATTATTTTAAAGGTTTCACTGTTTTAACAATTGTTTTTATGATCAAATTTGACAAACTGAAACTGTAAACAGCTGGAATCCATTTAGTAGGTCATGAGGACAGGTCAATATTTTAGCTAATGACTTTTGTGGGGTGTGTGGAAGGTTATTGATCCGAAGTACTGACCCAACTTGACTTCTTTTTAATAAAAATGTTTGTCAAGGAAGAGGAAGCAAACAAAAACAAATTGCTGGCAAAAGTCAGCAGGTTTGGTAGCACCTGTGGAGAGAAAGTTGAGTTAATTTCTCTGTTCTCTGAAGAAGGGTCAGTGGACCTGAAAAGTTAACATTGCTTTCTCGCCACAGAATCTGCCGGATTTGCTTAGTCTTTCCAATAATTTCTATTTTTGCTTCTGATTTCCAGCATCCACAGTTCTTTGAGTTTTTTTGTCGAGAAAGCAGATGGTATGATGGAGAAGTTTCCTCAGGGATGTTCAATCTGTGAACGTTTGGTGCCCATAGCGTACATAACATGGAGTTACGTATCCCACTTTATGCATCTGATGAAATTTACAAATTTCCACAAGCTTGAGACATTACGAAGAGTTGTATAGCCAATGAAGAGCTTTCTATCATTGTAGGATAGGTGGTGCATAACCTGCACACACAAGATCCCATCAAAACTGGAGCATGAACAAATCTTTCAACAAATCAAAACTGTTCCACCGCTAAATGAAATCATAGCTGAACTATGGCTTCAGTTCCACTTTCCTGCCTTCTCCCTTGTTAATCTGTCAAACTCTACTTGAATACATCGAGTGTCGCACCCTTCACTGTTGTCCAAGAAGGAGAATTCTCAGGAGTCAGCCCTTTGAGAAAGGGATTCCTACGCATTTCCTCATTAAGTGGGAGACCTCCTACTTTTAAGTGACGGTCCTTAGTTCTAGGTTGTCCCATAAAAGGGAATATTCGCCCAGCATCTACCCTGTTAAATCTCCTCAGAGCTTCCCATTCTTTTATACTCTGATAAGGATAAGTCCAACTTGCTCAACCATTCCCCAGCAACCCCTTTGTAGTGATTGGAACCAGGTGGATCTCATTGACTAAGATTCCTGATTGTGGCTGTTAACCTGGGCCAATGAGGAAGGCCAGGCTGACAAAAACAAACGGGGATTATGGGATTTGAGGTTTGTCCTCATCTCCCTGTAAAATGGTTGAATGGTAGGGTTTGGGGCCTAGCTTTGCTGTTTCTCTCCCTTGTAAAATTGCTGTCTCTTGTGTACAGCTGTAAATGTTTTTTGTAAACTGTAATTTGTTTAATAAAATAAAAAAAATTAAAAAAAACAAACGGGAATTAAGAGCACTGCTTGTCACTGGCCATTCGGGTGTTTCCTTTCTTCCTGGTGGTGGAAATTTGAATAAAGATTCATACACCTTGTGTCTCTCACCTGCAAAAAAAAAAGGAACTGGAGTGTCAGACATCCTGTTCACTCTGACAGCTGGCTCTGAGGCAGCTGGATTCAGTGTCAAGGCCTTTCCATGTGTAAATAAAAGGAGATTGCTGACAGGACTCTGTGGAGTTATCTCACATCACTGTCTTAAATGTGCCCTTTTTCTGAGATTATGCCCTCATTTCCTCGACTTTCCCACAAGGGGAAACAATCTTTTCTGCATCTACAAAGTTTATATATTATCAAACTTTGAAAAGTAGAGTTGACATGATCCGTTCACTGAAAGGGATGAATCCCAAGGTCTGCAATAGGAAGACTCCTACTCGTACAGAGAGTCTTCAGCAAACGGAGATTCCGAGAGGACAGCTCTCATGATGTAAGGTATACAATGTGCAGAAGAATTCTACCTCGATTGGTTCTTAAAAAAAAAACAAATAGGGATTAAGAGCACAGCTTGTCACTGGCCATTCGGGTGTTTCCTTTCTTCCTGGTGGTGGAAATTGAATAAAGATTTGTGCACCTTATGTCTTTCACTGTCTCACACCCGCACACACACAACATGGGTGCTGGGGAAAAAATAAGCACTCCCGCAGTTAGGCGGTGGTGTGGAAAAATTTTTCTTTTAAAATAAATAAATAAATAAATAGGAGTGAATGCAGAAAATAAAGCAAACGGGGATTAAGAGCACAGCTTGTCACTGGCCACTCGGGTATTTGCTTTCTTCCTGGTGGTGGAAATTTGAGTAAAGAATTGTGCAACTTGTGTCTTTCACTGTGTCTCACACCTGTACACGCACATCAAGCGTGTTGGGGGGGGGAAAAAGAAAAAAAAAATCGGGGATTAAGAGCATTGCTTGTCACTGGCCACTCGGGTATGTGCTTTCTTCCTGGTGGTGGAAACTTAATAAAGATTGGTGCACCTTGTGTCTCTCACTCTCACAACCACACACACACACAACATGGGTGCTGGGGAAAAAAATAAGCACTACCACGGTTAGGCAGTAGTGTGGGGGTTATCAAAAGTAAAAATTAAAAAAAAAAGGAGAAAACATTTTTTAAAAAACAGGAGCGTCAAAGGTTCTGTTCACTCTTTAAAAAAAAAGGAAAAAAAAACATGAGTATCAAAGATTCTATTCACTCAGAGCTGCCTCCGAGGGAGCTGGACCAGTGTGTGGAAGGACTCTCCTTTGTTTGTATCAAGAGGAGAGGTCAAACCCTGACCTAGCTGCCCACATCCAGTGTGCTCTGCGGCGGAGAAGGAGGAAAAAAAGAAAAATACAAACGGGGATTAAGATCATTGCTTGTCACTGGCCACTTGGGTGTTTCCTTTATTCCTGGTGGTGGAAACTGAATAAAGATTCGTGCACCTTGTGTCTTTCACCTGCGCACACACAACATGGGTGCTGGGGAATAAATAAGCTGTTAGGCAGTAGTGTGGGTAAAAGAAAACACACGGGTATTAAGAGCACTGCTAATCACTGGCCACTTAGCTGTTTCCTTTCTTCCTGATGGTGGAAACTGAATAAAGATTTGTACACCTGTTGTCTTTCACTGTGTCTCACACCCGTACATACACACATCACGAGTGCTGAGGAAATTTTAAACACCATTGCTATTAGGAGGTAGTGTGGGGGAGACAGAGGAAAAAAATAACCAGGAGATTTAGAGTCTCCTCAGTTTAGGATACTGAAAAAAAAAAGAAAAAATACAACAGGGGATTAAGGGCACTGCTCGTCCCTGGCCACTCAGGTGTTTCCTTTCTTTCTGGTGGTGGAATATAAATAAAGCTTTATACATGTTGTTTTTCACTGTGTCTGACACCTGCACAAGAAAAACCTACAGGGGATTCTCCTCAGTTAAGAGACTGACTCTGAGCTGGCTAGCCACAGCCAGTGTACGGTGCACATGTAAACAAAGGGTGACTTGGCGATGGGATACTGGCCTCCATGAAGTTATTTCACCCTTGATCCCAGGAATCAGTGTGGATTATTAGATTTAGAGTTTACTCACCAGTGCGATACCAGTGCCACTAGACACATGATCCACACCAGGTGATTGGACAAATTAGAAAGGTAGACTTAAATCAGACGAGGCCAGTTACGTTTCAAGGATGAGAATGTCAGGGCTCCAAAACTGCACACCCAATGGGACGGAAGTTGGAAATTGCTAGGCTAGAAAGCCTTCTCCAGTCTGAAACGTCATCACAGCAGGAGGGAAGATGCGTTAAGCTGCAACTCTCACCATGTTCAAACATCGAGAATTGTTCAGAACAATTACTGGAATCCTGTCACTGAATTCTAAAGACAAAGTTACCAAATATTCCCCCCCCTCCCCCAGCCCGATTAAAAAAAACAAAGACGAGTCTCACCTCCTAACTTGGCATTCACCATCACATACAAGTGCTCCTGTGGATAGACAGTCACATCTCTAGACACAGCATGTAAGCTAATGGTTGGATATTCCAAAGAAAATCCCATTCCAGACCCATCAAACCAAGACAGTCGGCTGAAAAATCAGAATAAAATAGAATTTTAAAATAAGGGCAGGTGTGTTGATCCAACAGGTTGCACAGAGAAGTACAGCAAGCAAATGTTTCTACAAAGAAAACCTAAGGAGTGTTCAAAGTTAGTGTCAGGTTTTACAGTGATTCCATAAATCAACAAGTTACAAGTTTATGACTCGAGGTTTTGGAAGTAACAAACTATGAGAACAGAATAATGTTACTATTTTCCTGAAAGGGCAAACTATTACCTCTGAGTTAATGCACATTAGGGAGATGAAAGTTTAATGGTATTATTCCTGGATTAGTAATCCAGAGACCCGGGCAATGTTCTCGAGACCTGGGAGTGAATCCTACCATAGCTCAGTTGGTAACATTCTTGCCTCCAAGTCAGAAGTTTGAAAGTTCAAAGTTCCATTCGAGGACTTGAGCATACGTCTAGGTTGAAGTGGGTACTGCAGATGCTGGAGATTAGAGTCAAGATTAGAGTGGTGCTCGAAAAGCACAGTCGGTCAGGCAGCATCCGAGGAGCAGGAAAATTGATGTTTTGGGCAAAAGACCTCCTGACCTGCTGTGCTTTTCCAGCACCACTCCAATCTTGACCTACATCTAGGTTGACATTCCAAGTACAGTGCTGAAGAAGTGCGGCACTATCAGAAGTGTCACTTGTTGGTTGAGGTGTTAAGTTAAGACCAGTCTGTCCTCTCAGGTGGGCATGTGATTGCAGGACACTATTTTGAAGAGGAGCAGGGACTGAACCCCAATGTCCTGGTCTCAACAACAGGACAAAAATAAATCATACTGAAGAGCAGATTGCTGTTTGTGGGAGCTTGCTGCAATTTTCTCAATTCCATATTTTCTATATCTTGCAAGACATTAAACAGTGTCACATAAATGCAAGTCCGTTTTATTAGTGATGCTCATTCTGTAACATGCAAAGTATCACACACCATTCGAGAAATGGCGTATGAGACTTTGCATTACGGGCACGGAGAAGGGCCTACTCAAACCGCAACTAATGTCCCTAAAACCCCAGCATAAAAGACCAGTTTTAGCATTGCTGAGACAGAATTATTCTTTTGCTAAGGTAGTGAAGCAGAACACCTATCCTAAACCGGTCAATACTCATTGCACTGGGTCTTATTCCAAGTCATTCTTTTTCAGTCCCTGAAACTGTGGATGCTCCTATAAAACTCTAAGCTGCAATCTTAAAAACCCAAAATGGACAGGGTACATCTCTCGATTTACTCAGCCTTCTCCCCCCACTTTTCAATCCTGTTGGGTGACCTTCAGGATAGTGGGCTAGCTGCTTTAATGATAATGATCCTTTTACAACAGCTCTTGGCAGTGCTCATGTTTTGTTATGAATATTGGCATTGCAAGGACTTCATTTTCATTCAGTCAAATGGTAAGATCGATTCTGAGCCATTGATGCTCAGTTGCAGACAGAATGTCTCCAGCAGCAATGCAAAACCTTCAATCCCTATAGTGGTCCAAAGTATTTCTAGTAGAGGCATAAAAAGCTGAGAAAGGTCACGGAAGCGTTTTATCACAATGCCTTCAAAGCAGGATGAAGGGCTTATGCCCGAAACGTCGATTCTCCTGTTCCTTGGATGCTGCCTGACCTGCTGCGCTTTTCCAGCAACACATTTTCAGCTCTGATCTCCAGCATCTGCAGCCCTCACTTTATCTCAAGGATTACAGTTACACCCTTAGACTGGAGAAACTAGATCTGCTCACATTAAAAACTTGGAGGTTAAGAGGAGATTTGATAATAGTATTTAAAACCATATAGGATTTAAATTAGATTGGATAGACTCAATAGAATCCCTACAGTGCAGAAGTAGGTCATTTGGTACATGGATTCTGTACTGACACTCTGAAGAGCATCCCACCCAAATTCAGTGTCCTACCGTATTCCCATATTTACCATTATCCACCCAGCTGACACATTCCTGAACATTACGGATAATATAGCATGACCAGTTCTTTGGACTGTGGGAGGAAACTGCTGCAACCAGCATAAACTACACAGACAGGAGGAGAACGTGCAAACTCCACACAGTTAGCAGAATTGAATAAAGCAAACTGTTGCCACCAACTTAATAACTATAGGGCTCAGCTCACTATTAAATAGCATAAGAACCAGAAATGACAAGAGGAAAGTATTTCATGTGAGGAACGGTTAGGGTTTGGAATGTAGTGCCGAAACAGGTAATGGATATGACAGACTTCAAATACATTGAATAAATACCTGAAGGAGCAAAAATACCAGGGACGTGTGGGAAAACAGTGACACTAGCTCGATTGCTCTCCAAAAGTGCTGGCACAGTCATGATGAACTGTCAGGCCTCGTTCTGCGCTGCATTGTTCTGAGATTAAACAACAACATGATTTTGTCCAGAATTACCAATGGAATAGTACAGTCAGGTAGTGGACAGCCGTGGCCAGATAGGTTCACCATTATCCTTTGTGTAGCATGAGACCGGAAGAAATAGGAATAGGAGGGCCAGTCAGCCCCTCAAGCCTGCTTCACCATTCATTAAGATCTAAGAGACTTTGCTATGGATGCACTGACTAAACTGCCTTGATTGCAGATGAGGTATCAACTGGACTAAATGAGAAAGGAAAGTTTAGTCTGGATTCCTGAAAACTGCTATCCAGTTTGCCATAAAGTGTAAATTTATTTTGATAAAAAATACCTTGCAATTCCAATTGCAAAGAAAAATGAACATATAACTGGGAGCACAGTCTACTGAAAGAGTGCTGCACTGTCAGAGGTACTACCTTTCTAGTGATGCTCTATCTGACCCCTCAAACTGTTTTGAAGAGCACAGAAGTACACCCCAGCGTCCTGGCCAATTTATTCCTCAGCCAATATCATTTAAAACTAATTACCTGCGCGACAATTATTATTTCAACATAAACTAGATGCTGCATTTCCTACAGACTTTACCAAAGTAACCACACTTCAAAAATACTTCATTAGCTATTAGGTCCTTTCAGGATGACTGGAGGTTGTGAAAGGCACTAAAGAAATGTAGGATTTTCTTCTATTTTGGCATAAAGTTCCCAGATCACAGTCATTTTCTCCAAACACTTTAGAAGACCTGTCTGTACAGTATGATCCATAATGGCATTCTGATTGCTGTTGTGTACACTCAGAACAATCTTAAATTCCCAATGGAGAACTACCTAGATGACAAAAAAAACTCTTAATTAAACACTGACGTGAAGAAACTAGAGGCAGTCATTTGGAAGAATTGGGGTTCTTAGGCAGTCTGGAGATCAAGTCACAGAATGACTATCTTATACCATACACACATTTTATAATTCATGGTTGAAGCTGGTTGCTATTAAGGCACAAAGGTAGACTGCTCACCTCAATGGCATTTAATGTCACTTGTTATTCTGTATTTACTTGGGGACACACGGGTCATTACAAGTTGGTGAAGAGGTAAAGGTATTTTTGGCAATGTTGTCCTTTACAGGCTTTGACGTTCAATAATGCTGACAGCCAAATTGGCAAATAACACACTCATTGCTTTTGTATAATTCCTTGCTATTCGACACCAAATTAGGCATAGTCAGCACAATGGGAACTAGCACAACCACTGACCTGATTTAGGAATATAACAGGGAGTATACACATGCTTACACATAACCTGTGTCTGATGTTGGCAATGGTTGCCTTGAAAAAAATTTTTTTTCATTCTTTAGTGTGAATATCTTTCACTTCAATGAAGAGGAAAAAATACACGAAGGTAAAAAGAACAGCTTTCAAATAGCAACTGTCAATTTAAACGCAAAGCTGACACTCGCGTGTCACTAACTGTGTGCAACAAAAGAATTCCTACACAGACCAGGATGAAAGGCAAAGTTGTTGCTATGGTGTAGGTCGGGTATTGAGATGTGGGGAAACAAAAATACAAACCACCAAATGTCAATTATATTCACCAAACGTGACTGAATTTAAATCAAGTGGAACATGGCCCGTTAACAGATACCAGTCGGAAGATGAGAGAACAGTTGGGGTTACTGGATAAGGTACAGGATGTCAGACATACCTCCCTAAAGTGACAGTTGGGGGGATATCAACACACACTCACTCATGAAGCACAAAGTCTTGAACTCCAACAGATGATGGCACGGATGAGCTGAAGGACTTTCCTTGGTGATGTAAGCCTCGATCTACACTGGCCACAAATGGAGCCCCAAAACCAATGCCACCAAACAGATGGAAACCCGGGTCATGGATACACAAAATTGGAGTGAAATGGCACGTGGGATTGTGTGTGATTAAGGTAAGGATGAGATATGGTGAAATTGCTTGTTAATTCACACTGCTTGGGTCTATACAACAGAGGAGGGGGAAATGCTGCAGTCTACTCACATTTGGAGAGAAAATTGGGCAGGAAGAGAGGTATTGCAGACTGTAGGAAACTCATGCAGATTGCACTGTGTCCTCGAACAACATTAGCATTCAAAGGAGGATCTTTACTGGACTTCCATCAGCTGAGAGATGCATGAGCATCTGAACAGCAAAATGTGAACCCTGTCTCCAGGCCAAACAAGAATCCATTTACCCTTTTACACAAGAGCTATTGTAAACTGTACAGTCTGGACAGACTCCAAAAACAGGGCAGCATCCCATTCCCTGGTTTTAGTGTGAAAATTGGTCCAAAGACAATTGCCTAGGGCAAGAAGCTGCACTGTTATGCATGCATTACATATGCTAGGAGCTGGGATATAGCAGAACAGAGACAAGCTATTCACATAGAAACTCCCAATCGGATGAGCCTGATCAAGCAGCAATCTGCTACCCCCACACAAACTGTGCAGAGTCAAGTGCCTGATCCATTAAGCGAAGAAACAGAGGATGAAAATGTATAGATAACAGCTGCGCACAGGGTCTGAATATCAAGTGCAAATTTTCAATTGAAGTGTTGCCTGCCAAACAGGGATAACTGAAGGGTTACACGCGAAATGTTGACTTCTCCACCTCACTACTCTACTTGGCTTGCTGGTCCTATCTACGCTGGGTTCCAGCATCTGCAGTTTTTTTTGTCTCTAAACACGGATAATTGAAGCGGCCGACAGACGGGAACACACACAGATTTTAAAGCCCCTCTTGTTTTTAAAGAGAATCTTTGATTTAAATGGTAATTTGCATTTAAATTCTAAGCCAATAAGAAAGCAAGGTTCACCAGAATATCACAGAGGCTAACAGGATTAAATGACAAGGACAGGTTGTAAACAAATTACTTGTGTGTTCTGGAGTATAGAAAGGAGTGACCTCATGTTTGATGCATACCATTTCGCTAAGTGAGGGAATCTAGAACAAGGGGGGCATAATGTTAAAATTACAACTTGGCCATTCAAAGTAGTGTCAGGAAGCACTTCTTTACAAAGAGGAGTGGAAATTTGGAACTGTCTGCCCTGAAAAATTGCTGAATCCAGGGGTCAATTGAAAATTTCAAAACTGAGACTACTTTGATCAGGCAATGTAGTTAAGATTAAGTACAGCCATTTGTCAGGTTGACCACGACTTCCTCCTGTTCTCAAATTAAAGCTGGTCAGAACAGAACTTCGCCATATAACAGGCCAAGGAGTTGAGAGACTCAAAACTGAAGCACCATGTCAGTACTGTAGGAAGGCAACAACTTCCTACAAACATCTTAATCTTTGTATAATCTGGAAACAAAAACTGAATAATGTACTGCACAAGGCACCTCTGACAACCACTCCAATACCACCACCTCTCTTCTTGCTGCAACCAACTCGACTCACTCCATTACTCTCCTGGCTGCACGGTGGCTAGCACTGCTGCCTCACAACGCCAGGGACCCGGGATCAATTCCTGCCTTAGACGACTGTCTGTGCGGAGTTTGCACATTCTCCCGTGTCTCTTTAGGTTTCCTCCCATAATCCAAAGATGCGCAGTTTAAGTGAATTGCCAATGCTAAATTGCGGATAGTGTTCAGGGATGTGTAAGTTAGGTGCATTAGTTAGAGATAAATGTAGAGTTAATAGGTTCGGGGAATGAGTCTGGATGGGTTACTCTTTAGAGGGTTAGCGTGGACTTGTTGGGCCAAGGAGACTGTTTCCACACTGTAGGAATTCTATCTTTTTCTATTCTCTATCCTACTTTGAATGAGTCATTCTAAACCCACCTATTACCCCTGCTTTTTATGCCCTCTTAAGTAATTTCCTTGATTGCTCTTGGTGCCCCATTTTAACACCCTTTCCCAGAGGTCCAAGTTGGAATCCTTTTGCTCCCTTTGTGAAGAACAAGCGGATGGCCAGAGCGAGGGTATAGTGGAAGAAACTTGTGCCCGGAGTCGGAGTAGTTACGGGAGGTCCATAATGAATATACTATTTCAGTATTCACTGAGAGGGACCTTGTCATTTGTGAAGACAGTATGAAATAGACGGGTATGCTAGAACAGGTTGACGTTAAGAAGATAAGGCCAAATGGTATATACCTCCGGTTATTAAAGGAAGCAAGGGCAGAGATTGCTATGCCTTTGGCGTTGATCTTTGTGTCCTCACTGTCCACTGCAGTAGTCCCAGATGATTGGAGGGTGGCAAATGTTCTTCCCTTGTTCAAGAAAGGGAATAGGGATAATCCTGGGAATTACAGACCAGTCAGTCTTACATTTGTGGTGGACAAATTATTGGAGAGGATTCTGAGAAACAGGATTTATGATTACTTGGAAAACCATAGTTTTATTAGAGATAGTCAGCATGGCTTTGAGGGGCAGGTCATGCCTCACAAACCTTATTGAGTTCTTTGAGATGAGACAAAACACACTGAAGGTAGAGCAGTGGATTTGGTGTACATGGATTTTAGCAAGGCATTTGATAAGGTTTCCCATGGTAGGCTCATTCAGAAAATAAGGATACATGGGAGAAGGGGAAACCTGTCTGTCTGGATACAGAATTGGCTGGCCCAGAGAAGACAAAGGGTGGCAGTAGATGCAAAGTATTCAGCCTGGAGCTCAGTGGCAGAGGGAACTTGGGGTCCATATCCTTAGATCTCTAAAAGTTGCCACCCAAGTTGATAGGTGTGTTGGCTTTCATTAGCAGGGGGATTGAGTTTAAGAGCTGTGAGGTTATGCTGCAGCTCTATAGAGCGCTGATGAGACCACATTTGGAATATTGTGTTCAGTTCTGGTCGCCTCATTATGAGGACGATATGGAAGCTCTAGAGATGGTAGGAAAGGAGATTTACCAGTATGCTACCTGGACTGGAGGGCATGTCTTATGAAGAAAGGTTATGGAAGCTAAGGCTTTTCTCATTGGAGCAAAGAATGGTGAAAGGCGACTTGATAGGGGCGCGCAAGAGGACGAGAGGGGCGCGCAAGAGGACGAGAGGGGCGCGCAAGAGGACGAGAGGGGCGCGCAAGATGACGAGAGGGGCGCGCAAGATGACGAGAGGGGCGCGCAAGATGACGAGAGGCGTACATGATGAGAGGCATAGATAGTGAATAGTCAGACACCTTTTTCCCCAGAACAAAAATGGCTATCAAAAGGGGGGATAATTTTAAGGTGTTTGGAGGAAAGTTTAGGGGAGTTGTCAGAGGTTGGTTCTTTACAGAGTGGTGAGTGTGTGCAATGCACTACAGTGCTGGTAATAGAGACTCAGATACATTGATTAGATTCCCTACAGTGTGGAAACAGGCCCTTCGGCCCAAAAAGTCCACACCGACCCGCCAAAGAGCAACCCACCCAGACCCATTCCCCGACATTCACCCCTGACTAATGCACCTAACACTACGGGCAATTTAGCATGGCCAATTCACCTAACCTGCACATCTTTGGACTGTTGGAGAAAACCGGGAGGAAACCCACGCAGACATTTAAATGACTCTTGGACAGGCACATGGATGATAGTAAAATGAAGGGTATGTACATTAGTTGGGTCTTAGAGTAGGATAAAAAGTCAGCACAATATCAAGGGCCAAAGAGCCTGTACTGTTCTATGCTCCAATGCAATAGCAAAATTATCAAAGTCACAAATGACATCCTGTGAGACTATGACAAAGGTAAACCTTTCCTACTCATCCAAACTGCAGTTCTTGACCATAACCCATCTCCTCTACTGTCTCTCTGGGTGGGACTTTTCTTACCAGGGTCAAGTCCTATCTACCAAATTAAGCCAGCAAATCACTTGTTGCGCTCATTTCCCTTCCTGCTCCCAAATCTTTACGCTGTGGAATCGCCAAGAATTACCTTTTACCCCCACCCCAATTTTCTATACGTTAACCCTCACAGACATTGCCCAAAGGCGCAATGTTTTGAATTCTGCATGTAAACTGGCAACATTCCACTCATCATACACCTCCTGGACTGTTAACATTTTTGGACTATTTACCTGACATAGAGATGTACAGCATGGAAACAGACTCTTCGGTCCAACCGGTCCATGCCAACTAGATATCCCAACCCAATCTAGTCCCATCTGCCAGCACCCGGCCCATATCCCTCCAAACCCTTCCTATTCATTTACCCATCCAAATGCCTCTTAAATGTTGCAATTGGACCAGCCTCCACCACTTCCTCTGGTAGCTCATTCCATACACGTACCACCCTCTGCGTGAAAAGGTTGCCCCTTAGATCTCTTTTATATCTTTCCCCTCTCACCCTAAACCTATGCCTTCTAGTTTTGGACTCCCCGACCCCAGGGAAAAGACTTTGTCTATTTATCCTATCCATGCCCCTCAGCCTCCGATGCTCCAGGGAAAACAGCCCCAGCCTGTTCAGCCTCTCCCTGTAGCTCAGATCCTCCAGCCCTAGCAACATCCTTGTAAATCTTTTCTGAACCCTTTCAAGTTTCACAACATCTTTGATAGGAAGGAGACCAGAATTGCACGCAATA
>NC_057715.1:112048048-112050218 GCF_004010195.1 Chiloscyllium plagiosum | reverse complement strand
TGCAAACTTACTAACTGTACTTCTTATGCACGCATCCTAATCATTTATGTAAATGACAAAAAGTAGAGGGCCCTTGTTGTTTTTGTCCCCCACTCCAAATGCTATTCCTTAGCTACTGCTCCCATTCCTCCCTCTCTTGGCAAAGGTCAGATATTGAACCAGTCTGTTTCCAATCCTGGTCTCTAAAGGTGAACTTCCAACTTCAAATTTGTGCTGTTTGTAATGACAAGCTCCTTCCATCTTTGCACCATTACCTGAATTCATCCCTGCCTCAGATCATCTACTGCTGAAACTCTAATCTGTGCCAAGTTACCCAAATACTCAACTTTTCCAATACATTCCCGTTGGACAACTACATTCTAACTTCCGTAAATAAGGTCAGTCGAAACTCTGCTACTCATGTGAAAACTCATAGCAAATGCCCTTCACCTATCATCCACACTCATTGGTTTCCATTGGTGCCCATTTAAACAAGATATTCACTTTAGTCCCTCCATGCATTTGTCTCTCCCCATCTCGAATCTCCAGCCTCAAAACCCACTGAGATTTCTGCATGCCTAATTATAAGTACTGCACCACTGGCAGCTGTGCCTGCAGTCCATTACACCCCAAGCTCTGGAATTCTCTCCCTACAAATCTTCAATGCACTTCTTAAAAGCTCTGTCTCAGTTATTGGAACCTGACCCAATTTCTTCAAATTTTTGATAATGTTCCTGTGAAGTACTTCCCCACCCCGACCCTTTTCCTGTCTTCCTTGGTATTTCTTCGTAGGTTTCTTCACATTTCTTCCTTGGGATTAAGGATGACTTACTTCTTTGATGTTGTGGGTCCTGAAGTAACTAAACAGTCCAATGTTGGATCTGCACATTCTGTAACAGAATGAAGAAAGTGCAGGAGTAAAGTGGTGGGATGCTCAAATCTTTGCACCCTCCTTCTGCTGTTTGTATTTGGCCTCCAACTGGAAGACTTTAAAATGACTGGACATTTGTAGGTTTTTCTTCTCCAGACCTTGGACAAAGAATTCCTGGTGAGTCAGTGTAGATATTGCTTTGAGAATGTCCTTGAAGCATTTCCTCTGTCCTTCTGGTAACAGCTTGATGTGACAAAGCTTTGGAGTAGACAGTAGAAAGCTTGGAAGTTTGTGTCTCCTCTGTCCTTTTTCAACTGTCCCTACTTGCACCCTCTTCTATCTCTCCCTATTTTCTTTCCACTCTCAAATTTCCTTCTCCTTACTCCCGCTTATTGTATGCAATTCTGGTCTCCTTCCTTTTGAAAGGATGTTGTGAAGCTTGGAAGAGTTCAGAGAAGATTTACAAGGATGTTGCCAGGGTTGGAGCTACAGAGAGAGGCTGAAGAGACTGGGGCTGTTTTCCCTGGGGCACAGGAGGCTGAGGGATGACTAGACGTTTATAAAATCATGAGGGGCATGGATAGGATAAATAGACAAGGTCTTTTCCCTGGGGTGGGAGAGACCAGAACTGGACGGCATTGGTTTAGGGTGAGAGTGGAAAGATTTAAAAGGGACCTAAGGGACAATGTTTTCACACAAAGTTTGGTGCATGTATGGAATGAGCTGCCAGAGGAAGTGATGAAGGCTGGTACAATTACAACATTTAAAAGGCATCTGAATGCTTATATGAATAGGTGGTGTTTAAAGGATTATGGGCCAAATGCTGGCAAATGGGACTAGATTAATTTAGGATATCTAATTGGCATGGATGAGTTGGACCCAAGGGTCAATTTCCATACTGTACATCTCTATGACCTTCCATACTCACTCAACACCATCGCTTCCCCCTCAGTTCACTCAAAACCTTTTACAATCAATTCAATCCATGTTTCCCTCCATCACCCTTTATTCTCCACCTTCCCTCCAGTCTTTGTCCCCAAACCCCTTTCCACTATTCTTCTGCAGTCCTCACTATCTCCCTTCAACACCGAATTTAAAATCTGTCCCGGCTTTTTCTGCCCCCTTCATCACTTTTCTCTTATTCTCCCACACCCTCCCTTCCCCTCACCCCACCTCCTACAACATTTCACTCAATTTACATCCACATCCCTTCCCACAATCCAACTTCCCTCCCTCCTTTCTCAACTTTTTCCTATCCTCACACCCTTCCCCTCTCCTCTCACCTCCACTCCCCCCCCCTCCTGCTCACACCCCCCCCCC
>NC_057715.1:112020826-112047636 GCF_004010195.1 Chiloscyllium plagiosum | reverse complement strand
CCCTCACACCCCACCCCCACTCGCCTCCCCTCACACCCCACCCCACAGGATTTCGAGTGGCCGGCTCCCTCTCTCACCTCTCGGCGATGTACAAGGTGCCTGTGCCCAGGCCCTTGCCGTCAAGCACCGCTGCAATCTCGGGCTGTTGGAGCCGGACTCCCTCGGCCGGGGGCGGGAAACACCTGAGGAAAACCATTGGGGCCAGCAGGCGGCGGAGACCCTGCGGCTGCGGGGTCCCACTACTCGGACTCTGCCTCTGCCGCTCACCCTGAACTCTCCATGCGGCTCCCGCTCACTCAGGCCCAGGCCAGCCACCGGATACCGTCACCAAGCAACCGGCACCCGCTTCCGGTAGCTCACAGCGCCTCCTGCTGCCTGGAGGGATTATTACAACACATCACCATTGGTACGGTGACGTGTTACAGCGCCTCTCGCGGCCTGGAGGGATCATTGCAACGCATCACTACTGCAGCAATGATCTGTTACAGCGCCGCCTGTGCAATGGAGGAATCATTACAACATATCACGAATGGTGTAGTGACTGTCAAACAGCACCCCCTGTGGCATGGAGGGATCATTAAAACATATCCCCATTAGTGCAGTGACAATGATACAGCGCCTCCCACTCCCTGAAGGGATCATTATGGCACATCTCAAATCAATGCAGAACATTCTGGAGAAAGTCATCTATAGAAAGAAAAACAGAACAACTTAAGAAATAGGAGCAGTAGGCATCTGGCCCTTTGAGCATGCTCCACCATTCAATAAGATCATGGCCGATCTTTTTGTGGACTCAGCTCCACCATAACCCGTAATTCCTTTAGCCTTTAGAAATCTATCTAACTTTGCCTTAAAAAATTCAACAAGGTAGTCTCAAATTCTTTACTGGGCAAGGAATTCCACTGATTCAAAATCCTTTGGGTGAAGAAGTTTCTTCTCAACTCATTCCTAAATCTGCTCCCCTTAATTTTGAGGCTCTGCTCCCTCGTTCTAGTTTCACTGCCAGTGGAAACAATCTCCCTTGCTTCTATCTTATCTATGTTCTTCATCCCTTTGGGTGAAGAAGTTTCTTCTCAACTCATTCCTAAATCTGCTCCCCTTTGAGGCTCTGCTCCCTCGTTCTAGTTTCACTGCCAGTGGAAACAATTTCCCTTGTTTCTATCTTATCTATGTTCTTCATCATTTTATATCTTTCTATAAGATTCCCCCCCCACCCCCATTCTTCAAAATTCAAATAAGTATAGTCTTGGTCTACTCAGCCTCTCCTTATAAGCCAACCCTCCAAATCAACCTAGTGAACCTCCTCTTCACCCCCTCCAGAACCAGTACATCCTTTCCCAAGTAAGGAGACCAAACATGTGCACAATACTCCAGGTGTGGCCTCACCAACACCCTAGAAAGCTGCAGCTCCCTCCCTGTTTTAAAATTCCATTCTTCTAGCAATGAAGGACAATACTCCATTGCCTTCTTAATTATCTCCTGCACCTGCAAACAAACTTCCTGTGATTCATGCACAAGGACACCCAGGTCCCTTTGCACAGCAGCATGTTACAATTTTTCACCATTTAAAAAATCATCCATTTTGGTGTTATTCCTACCAAAATAGATAACTTCACATTTACCAACATTGTACTCCATCTACCAGACCCTTGCCCACTCACTTCACCTATCTATATTACTCCACAGACTTTCAGTGTCCTCTGCCCACTTTGTTCTATCATTTATGTCAGTGTCATCTGCAAACTTTGACACTCTACCCTTGGTCCCCAACTCTAAATTATCTATGTAAATTGTAAACAATTGAGGACCCAACACTGATCCCTGAGGCACACCTCCAGCCATTGACTGCCAACCAAAACATAATGTTTTGAGTCCAATATGATTTTATTTTTGTCGTGAATGTGGCTGGAAAATGATGGTTTTTATTGTCATTGAAGAGTGAGTTGATGATATGGTGTGGATTTTCTGAACACAACGGAATAGAATAATAATTTATTATCATTTGTACTATTACGAAATAAAGATACAGTGAAAAATGTTTAAGTCACTATACTCGTTCAGTGAAGCTATATGGGTGAACCTGAGAAATAAAAAGGGGATGATCATGCTGATGGGATTGTACTATAGGACCCCCAATAGTTATAGGGTCATACAGCAGGGAAACAGACCCTATTGTTTTTTTTCCTCTCTGGATTCCCATCCACTCACTCCATTTCCTTTTCATCCCCCACCAACAGCATAAAGTCACCTTTGCTTGCTGCTTCTTGTTCAGAAGAACAGTCGCAGTACTCAAAGTGTTAACGCTGTTTTCTCTCTACAGATGCTGAAAGATCTGAATTTCTCCAACAATCTCTGATTTTGTTTGTTTCAGATTTCCTGCACCTGATGTTCTTCATTTTATATTTTTCATGGAATGCTTCCAATTGCTTTGTGCTGGTAGATTCTTCAAGTCTTGCACCGACAGAGAAATGATGAAAGAGCCACTGTCTTTGATCTTTGTTCTGAGATTAAGCGACCACATATATTTTCGTATTTAGACTATAAACTGGAATGGAAATTGAACACAGCTATTCAGCTAAAACATCAAGGGAGTTTTGCAATTTGAAAATCAAGTAGTGCACATTTTTAGTTGTAAAAAAGCTATGTTGCTTTTAGAACAGTGAGGTTGTTACACAACTGCAGTAGGAAGATTTGAGTTAAGGGAAAACTGCCTGATGATTGCCCTTGGATTGGTCCAGTTACAGGTGACGACAGATCTGTGAGCGCAATGCAATCAGAAACATCCAGACCGAGCACACAGACACATCTGCCTTTACATTCTGTCTGTATGAGTGAAAAGACAGAAACAACCAGGGACTTAAAACAGAACAATTCCAATACAAGAAATAGCTAGGTCTACCAATCAGGTATTAAATCCAAGATATTCACCAAAGATCGTCAGACAACACCTTCCAAACTCAAGACCACTTCCATCCAGAAAGACATGGGCAGCAGATACATAGGAACACCTTCAAGTTGCCCTCCAAACCATTCACTATCCTGACTTGGAAATATATCGCCATTCCTTACTGTTGTTGGGTCAAAATCCTGGAATTCCCTTTCTAATTGCATTATGGGTCAACCCACAACAGATGGACTGCAACAGTTCAAGAGGCAGCTCACCACCACCTCCTCAAGGACAACTAGGGACAGGCAATAAAATGCTGGCCAGCCAGCGACAGCTATATCCCGCAAATGAATAAATACATTTTTAAAAATGACCATGACTTTGCATACAACTGTCTGTCATTATTGCTAAAATCAAAAGAACCATGAGAGATAACTTAACCCACCTTTCTAGAATGGACTTAGTCTGTCCTTTCTGCAAGTTCTCAGGAAGGCATATGGAATGCTGACATTTATGGCAAGGAGATTGAAATATAATATTGTAAGTTTTACTGTACCTATACAGGGAGTTTGTGGGACAACATGTGTGCAGTTTTTTCTTCCTATTTGAAAGAAAAATATAAGCGCTTTTCTTTTACAGTTCGCAGAAGGTTCACTTGACTCATTCCTGTAATGAAGGGCTTGTGTTATGAAGAAAGGTCGAACACGTTGGGCCTACACCCAATGGAGTTTAGAAGAATGAGTGGTGATCTTATTGAACAATACAGGGTACTTGATAGGATTGATGCTGGGAGCATCTTTGATCTTGGGGAGAAGAGTAGGGTACACATTTAAGCATGAGGCTTTTCTTTTAAGCTGGAGGTGAGGTTTTTACCTAATATTTTCACTTGCAGAGTCTTTAGTCTATAGCATTCTCTTCCCCAGAAACCAATGGAAACCATGCCGTTCAATTGATTCAAGGTAGAGTCAAATAATTTTTTCTTGAAAAAGACTCATGTTGAATTTGAAACACTGTTTCTATTTCCATAGGTGCTGCCAGAAGTGTTGAGCTTCTCCTGAACTTTCTGTTTTTATTTTAGATAGTTTTTTTACAGTCAAAGAATCAAGTGTTATCGGGGGGTTAGGCAGGAAGTGGAGTTAAGGGAGGAATAAATCAACTAGAAGAAAGTGGAGGACTGCAGATGCTGGAGATCAGAGTCGAGAGTGTGGTGCTGGAAAAGCACAGCAGGTCAGGCAGCATCCGAGGAGCAGGAGAATCAACGTTTTGGGCAAGAGCCCAAGTGGAGTTAAGACTATAATTGAATTGGCCACGACCTAATTAAATGTCAACCAAAAGAGCTGTGGGTGCTGTACATCAGAAACAAGAACAGAAGTTGCTGGAAACGTTCAGCAGGTCTGGCAGCACCTGTGAAGAGAAATCAGACTTAACGTTTTGGGCGATTTTGTTTTTGTTTCGAATTAAATGTGAAGCAGGCTTGAAGAACTGAACGGCCAATTCCTGCTTCTAAGTCAAGTTTTCCAATGCTGTATACTCCTTTGTTCCAAGTGTAACTGAATATAATGCAATTACACCATTAAGCGTTTTAAAGGACAGGGGATTAAATTACATGTTGGAATGTTATCTTATAGAATCTCCTGTTGTTTGGGATGTGTATTTGTCAGGGCACAGTGCCTTCTGTAGGCTGGGATGTGTAATTGTCAGGGCACAGTGCCTTCTGTAGGCTGGGATGTGTAATTGACAGGGCACAGTGCCTTCTGTAGGCTGGGATGTGTAATTGTTGTGACATGGCACCCCCTGTAGTCCTAGCTGTGTAATTGTTGGGACTTTGTACCCTTCATTCAATGGCCCTGCAAGCTCCATGAACTGGTTAAAATAAAATGAGAGGGTGAGCAGGAGGCCACATTCCTTACAGCTAGAGGCAAGTTTCTGTGATGCAGCTTCCATCACCATCTGATTTTTGGGTGGCATGTTGGCTTAGTGTTTAGCATGACTGCTTCACCGCGTCAGAAACCCAGGCTCAATTTCACCGTAGGATGACTGTCTGCATGGAGTTTGCATGTTCTCCCTGTGTCTGTGTGGGTTTCTCCAATTTTTTCCCACACTCCAAAGATGTGCAGGCTAGGGTGGATTGGTCATGTTAAATTGCCCCATAGTGTCCAGGGATGTACAGTTTAGGTGGATTAGCCATGGGAAATGCAGGGATGCAGAGATAAGGTAGGATGGACTCAATGGGCCAAATGGCCTGCTTCCATGGTTATAATGTCCTTTATAGGTCAGGATGTGCAATTGTCAGCGATGTGGAATTGTAAATACAGAGCAACTCCTGTAGTCCAAGATGAGGGTTTGAGCTATGGGGAGAAGCTGAACAGGCTGGGGCTGTTTTCCCTGGAGCGTTGGAGGCTGAGGGGTGACCTTATAGAGGTTTATAAAATGATAAAGGGCATGGGTAGGGTGAACAGACAAGGTCGTTTCCCTGGATCGGGAGAGTCCAGAACTAGAGGGCAAAAGTTTTGGGTGAGACGGGAAAAATTTAAAAGTGACCTAAGGGGATACGTTTTCTCCCAGAAGGTGGTGCAAGAATGAAATAAGCTGCCAGAGGAGGTGGTGGAGCCTTCCGCCTTGGGACCTTCCAACACCACGGGATCATAGAGTCACAGAGTCATAGAGATGTACAATATGGAAACAGACCCTTCGGTCCAACTCGTCCATGCCGAACAGATATCCCAACCCAATTTAGTCCCACCTGCCAGCACCTGGTCCATATCCCTGTAAACCCTTCCTATTCATATATCCATCTAGATGCCTTTTAAATGTTGCAATTGTACCAGTCTCCACCACTTCCTCTGGCAGCTCATTCCATACACGTACCACCCTCTGCGTAAAAACGTTGCCCCTTAGGTCTCTTTTATATCTTTCCCCTCTCACCCTAAACCTATACCCTCTAGTTCTGGACTCCCCGACCGCAGGGAAAAGACTTTGCCAATTTATCCTATCCATGCCCCTCATGATTTTATTAACTTCTATAAGGTTACCCCTCAGCCTCCAATGAGAACACAGCCCTAACCTATTCAACCTCTCCCTATAGCTCAAATCCTCCAACACTGGCAACATCCCTGTAAATCTTTTCTGAACCCTTTCAAGTTTCACAACATCTTTCCGATAGGAAGGAGACCAGAATTGCACGCAATATTCCAACAGTGGCCTAACCAATGTCCTGTACAGCCGCAACATGACCTCCCAACTCCTGTGCTCAATACTCTGATCAATAAAGGAAAGCATACCAAACGCCTTCTTCACTATCCTATCTACCTGTGACTCCACTTTCAAGGAGCTATGAACCTGCACTCCAAGGTCTGTTTGTTCAGCAACACTCCATTGTAGCTTACAATTAAGTGTATAAGTCCTGCTAAGATTTGCTTTCCCAAAATGCAGCTGAATTAAACTCCATCTGCCACTTCTCGGCCCATTGGCACATCTGGTCAAGATTCTGTTGTAATGTGAGGTAACCCTATTTGCTGTCCACTACACCTCCAATTTTGGTGTCATCTGCAAACTTACTAACTGTACCTCTTATGCTCACATCCAAATCATTTCTATAAATGATGAAAAGTAGTGGACCCAGCACCGATCCTTGTGGCACTCCACTGGTCACAGGCCTCCAGTCTGAAAAACAACCCTCTACCACCACCCTCTGTCTTCTACCTTTGAACCAGTTCTGTATCCAAATGGCTAGTTCTCCCTGTATGCCATGAGATCTAACCTTGCTAACCAGGCTCCCACTGGTCTATAGTTCCCTGGCTTGTCCTTACCACCTTTCTTAAACAGTGGCACCACGTTAGCCAACTTGCAGTCTTCCAGCACCTCACCTGTGACTATCAATGATACAAATACCTCAGCAAGAGGCCCAGCAATCACTTCCCTAGCTTCCCACAGAGTTCTAGGGTACACCTGATCAGGTACTAGGGATGTATCTTCTTTTATGCGTTTCAAGACATCCGGCACTTCCTCCTCTGTAATACGGACATTTTTCAAGATGTCACCATCTATTTCCCCACATTGTATATCTTCCATGTCCTTTTCTACAGTAAATACTGATGCAAAATACTCATTTAGTATCTGCCCCATCTCCTGTGGTTCCACACAAAGGCCGCCTTGCTGATCTTTAAGGGGCCCTATTCTCTCCCTAGCTACCCTTTGTCCTTAATGTATTTGTGAAAACCTTTTGGATTCTCCTTAACTCCATTTGCCAAAGCTATCTCATGTCCCCTTTTTGCCCTCCTGGTTTCCCTCTTAAGTATACTCCTACTGCCTTTATACTCTTCTAAGGATTTACTCAATCTATACCTGACATATGCTTCCTTCTTTTTCTTAACAAAACCCTTAATTTCTTTAGTCATCCTGCATTCCCTACATCTACCAATGTTTCCTTTCACCCTACCAGGAATATACTTTCTCTGGATTCTCGTTATCTCATTTCTGAAGGCTTCCTGTTTTCCAGCCGTCCGTTTACCTGTGAACATTTGCCCCCATTCAGCTTTTGAAAGTTCTTGCCTAACACCATCAATATTGGCCTTTCTCTAATTTAGCACTTCAACTTTTAGATCTGGTCTATCCTTTACCATCAATATTTTAAAACGAATAGAATTATGGTTGTTGACCCCAAAGTGCTCCCCCAGTGAACACCTCAGTCACCTGCCCTGCCTTATTTCCTAAGGGTTGGTCAAGTTTCCTGATCTCCCCTCCCCACCCCTTATCCCAGATTCAACCCTCCAACTCGGCACCACCCACTTGAACTGTCCTACCTGTCCATCTTCCTTCCCACCTATCCACTGTACTCTGCACTCTGAGCTATCATCATCACTCCCTAACTTCATCCACCTATCGCATTCTAAGCTCTCTTTCCCCCCAGCCCCACACCTCTCTTCTTTCTCTCTCAACCCTCTAGCCCCCACCACCCCACATTCCTGATGAACAGCTTATGCTCGAAACGTGGATTCTCCTGCTCCTCAGATGCTGCCTGACCTGCTGTGCTTTTCCAGCACCACACTTTTTGACTCTGACTCTCCAGCATCTGCAGTCGTCACTTTCTCTTAAGAAATCTGGTTGGCATGGATAAGTTGGGTTGAAGTGTCTATTTCCGTGCTGTACATCCTTATGACTCTATATGCAATTATTATGGCACAGCACAGCTCCTCCTGTAGTCTGGGATGTGTAATTGTCAGAATACAACATACCTTGTATCTTTGTGTAATTGTTAGCACAGAGTCCTCTGTAGGCCAGAATGTCTAACTGAGAGAAAGTAAGGTCTGCAGAAGCTGGAGATTAGATGAGAGTGTAATGCTGGAAAAGCACAGCAGGTCAGGCGGCATCCAAGAAGCAGGAGAATCAATGTTTTGGACAAAATCCCATAATCAGGAATGAAGCTTGTGGGCCAGGTTGTGAGGGTGGTGCAAGTTAGAAGGTTGGATCTGGGATAAGGTGGGGGAAAGGGAAATAAGGAAACTGGTGGAATCCACATTGATGCTGTGTGGTTGGAGGGTCCCAAGGTGGAAGATGAGATGTTCTTCCTGCAGATGTTGGGTGGTTAGGATGTAGCAATGAAGGAGGCCCAGGACCTGCATGTCCTTGGCGGAGTGGGAGGGGGAGTTGAAGTGTTCAGCCATGGTGTGGTGGGGTTGGTTGGTGTGGGTGTCCTGGAGATGTTCACTGAAGCGCTCTGCAAGTAGGCGTCCTGTCTCCCCAATGTAGAGGAGACCACATCGGGAGCAATGGATACAGTAAATTATGGACTGGGCCAGACCACTCAAAACATTCTTAAGCAGGCAGCCCAGAGCGCAACTTTGCAATTTGTTTTAGTAAATGTACAGTGAGAATTACCCGGAGTAAGTTAGCTAGGTTGATTACCAGGATTTACAATAGACAAAAATTTATTCAAGAAACTATACAATGAAACACAGAACAGAATAAAGAATCCTTACAGAACTCAATCTATCCAAACTAGAATTCATTATGCTGTTCCAAATACACACAACAGTCCCAATAAACACACCCTCTTAAAAACACAGTAAAAATGGAACAAATGCTTACAGGTTGAAGTTATAAACGCAGAAGGAGAGTGAGAGTTTCACAACCTGTTTCCACACTGCTGTTCTCCTAACTAGTTCTGGACTGAACTGCTCAGCTAGAGAGCTGACCACTCCCCTTACATTATACAGGTCACTTCTAAAACATGGCTGCTTTGGCCTGAAGTCTCATCTGTTTACACATAAACAAAAAGGCCTCTCAATACCCTTTAATCTCGGTACCAAACCAGTCTAATCGGAGCCGAGAAATGTTCACGACCCCTCTGAAAGAAACCAAGGACACAGTATCCTTGAGAAAAGGAACAGCTTTTGGAAAAGATGGACTGCTTTGTGACGTATGAAATCTCTGATGGATTTGGAAGGCTCCTTTGGGGCCTTGGATGGTGGTGAGGGGAGAGGTGTCGGTGCAGGATTTCCTGCAGACAGGGGTCGGGAGGAAAATATATCTCTGGTGGTGAGGTCCTTAGTTAGTGGCGGAAATGGCGGAGGATGATGCATTGTATCTGGAGATTGGTGGGGTGGAAGTGTGGACCGGGGGGGGGTTCTGTCTTTGTTGCAGTTGGAGGGGTGGGGTTCGAGGGTAGAGGTGCTGGAAGTGGATGAGATGCGTCGGAGGGCATCATCGACTACATGGGAGAGCAAGTTGCAGTCTGTTGTGTTCTGTGGTGGAGTTAGTCCTCCTGGGAGCAGATGGAGGGATAACGTTTTTACAGGAGGCAGGGTGGGAGGAGAGATGTAGTCCAGGTAACTGTTGGAGTCAGTGGGTTTGTAGAAGATGTCTGTATTGAGTTGGTCACCATTGATGGCAATGGAGAGGTCCAGGAAGGGAAGCAAGATGTCTGAGATTGAAAACTTAAGGCCAGGGTGGAATGTGTTGGTGAAGTTGTTCAACCTCCTCGTGGGAGCATGAGGTGGCGTCGATACAGTCATCTATGTAGCAGAGGAAAGGGTAGGGAATGGTTTGGTGCAACTGCAGAAGATGGACTGTTCCAAGTAACCGTTAGATGACAGGCTTAGCTGGGGCCCGTGCGGGTGCCCATGGCTACCCCTTTTGTCTGGAGGAAGTGGGAGGATTCAAAGGAGAAATTATTGAGGGTGAGGACCAGTTCAGCCAAACGAATGAGTGTCAGTGGAAGGGTACTGGTGGGGACGCCGGGAGAGGAAGAAACGGAGGGCCTGGAGGCCTTCGTCATGGAGATGTATCGGGACGGGACGTCCATGGTGAAGATGAAATGTTGGTGTCCAGGAGTTCCTGGACTGGGAGGGGATAGGATAGTATCAAGGTAGGTGGAGATGAATTTGGTGGGGCAGGAGCAGGCTGAGATGATGGGTCGGCCAGGGTAGTCAGGGTTGTGGATCTTGGGTAGGAGGTAGAATCGGGCGGTGCGGGGTTCCCGGACTACAAGGTTGAAAGTTGTGGGTGGGAGTTCCCCTAAGGCGATGAGGTTGCTTCTGGTCTGGGAGATGATGATTTGGTGATGGGAGTTGAGGTCATGGTCAAGGGGCCAGTAGGAGGAGGTGTCTTGAGAATTGGTGCCCTGCTTCAGCGGTGTACAGGCCAGTGTGCCAAACTACCACTGCCAACCCCACCCCTCCTCCCCAACCTTGTCTGCTAGTTTGATGGTGAGGTTGGGTGTGGAAGGCTGTGCGTTGCGAGGGTGAGAGGTTGGAGTGGCTGATGGGGGGTGGACAGGTTGAAGCAGTCAATGTCCCAGTGGCGGCAGTTTGAAATAAAGAGATTTGTTAGTACAATTGTTAGTACACAGCTCCTCCTCTAGCACAGGAGGTGTAATTGTTGGGACAGAGCGTTTAATCTCTCCATTCCCCTGTGTCTGGGAAGTGTAACTGTGGGAACACTGCCACCTGTAGTCTGGGAGTGTAATTGTCAGGATAGAGCATCCCTTTTGACTGGGAGGTGTAATTGTTGGGACAGAACGCCTTCTGTACTCTGGGAGGTCCGATTGTTGGGCCACAGTGCCCCTTGTAGTCTGGGAGGTGTAATTGTCAGGACACAGCGCCCCCTGTAGCCTGGGAGGAGTAATTGTCAGGTCACAGCACCCCCTGTAGTCTGGGAGGTGTAATTGTCAGGTCACTGCGCTCCCCTGTAGCCTGGAAGTTGGAATTGTCATGTCACAGCGCCCCCTGTAGACTGGGAGGTGTAACTGTCAGGTCACAGCACCCCCTGTAGCCTGGGTGGTGTAATTGTCAGGACACAGCGCCCCCTGTAGCCTGGGAGGTGTAATTGTCAGGACACAGCACCCCTTGTAGCCTGGGAAGTGTAATTGTCAGGTCACAGCTCCCCCCTGTAGCCTGGGAGGTGTAATTGTCTGGTCACAGCGCCCCCTGTAGCCTGGGAGGTGTAATTGTCAGGTCACAGCGACCCCCCGTAGTCTGGCAGGTGTAATTGTCAGGTCACAGCGCCCCCATGTAGTCTGGGAGGTGTAATTGTCAGGACACAGCGCCTCCTGTAGCCTGGGAAGTGTAATTGTCAGGACACAGCGCCCATTGTAGCCTGGGAGGTGTAATTGTCAGGTCACAGCTCCCCCCTGTAGCCTGGGAGGTGTAATTGTCATGTCACAGCGCCCCCTGTAGCCTGGGAGGTGTAATTGTCAGGTCACAGCACCCCCTGTAGCCTGGGAGGTGTAATTGTCAGGTCACAGCGCCCCCATGTAGTCTGGGAGGAGTAATTGTCAGGTCACAGCGCCCCCTGTAGTCTGGGATGTATAATTGTCAGGTCACAGCGCCCCCTGTAGCCTGGGAGGTGTAATTGTCAGGTCACAGCACCCCCTGTAGCCTGGGAGGTGTAATTGTCAGGTCACAGTGCCCCCATGTAGTCTGGGAGGTGTAATTGTCAGGTCACAGCGCCCCCTGTAGCCTGGGAGGTGTAATTGCAGGTCACAGCACCCCCTGTAGCCTGGGAGGTGTAATTGTCAGGTCACAGCACCCCCTGTAGCCTGGGAGGTGTAATTGTCAGGTCACAGCACCCCCTGTAGCCTGGGAGGTGTAATTGTCAGGTCACATTGACATAGCGCCTGCGCGGTCACATCACAGTATTTCAGCAACACCTGCATTGACATAGCGCCTCCGCGGTCACATCACAGTATTTCAGCCCAGTTTACACTGTAACGTTGAGGTTTGCACTCGTATTGGAGTAGGGTTTGAATAATGTTGTGCCTCAGGTAAGCGAGCCGCTCTTTGAGAGTTAATTGATTAATATAACAGCGATTGACCATTGAACTACATGATGGGCCTCAATGGTAGTGCCCCTACCTCTGAGCCAGGAAGCCAGGGTTCGAGCCTCACCCGCTCCAGAGGTGTGTAATAACATCCTGGTACAGGCTAATTAGGAAATAACATTGATGTGTGTGTGTGCCTTTGATTGGGGGACCTGGGTTGGAAGGTGATGCACACAAACGGTCTCCTATGTTCGTAGGTTAAGGTGGTTCAAGGACTCTCCCAGCACAATACCCCTTTTAGTTACTTGAAAAGTGTTTTTGTAGCACTTCAGCCTCACGCCGTGATTGATGGTCATCACTGTGGAGGGTGTCAGGTCGGTCAGAGAACCTCCCTATCTGTGGGCTGTGCAAGGGGTCATCAGACCTAACTGGCTGCCCCTCCTTCACAGCTGTGTTCGCCCCTGGGTATCCTTGGAGAGGGAGTAAGGGGTAAAAACAATGACAATGTGTTGCTGGAAAAGCGCAGCAGGTCAGGCAGCATCCAAGGATTTTCAGCTCTGATCTGCAGTCCTCACCTTTTCCCTGCAGATGCTGGGAACCAGATTCTGGATTAGTGGTGCTGGAAGAGCACAGCAGTTCAGGCACCATCCGAGGAGCAGTAAGGGGTGTCCACCAATACCCTCAAAGCCTTTAGAGAGAGCTGGGCACCGCAGGCGCTGGGGTGTCTCATCTCGCTCTCCCAATGCTATCCTGTTTCCCCCACCTTTTTGTTTCTTGTTTCTGTTGCACTGCCCCTGGTGAGAAGTGTTTGTCAATTTGTCACTTGTTTGGTGATTGAGTGTTTTGGTGGTAGATTTCTTGAAAAACGAATTAGTACGCTGAGATTAAAAAAAAGGCTGGAAAAGCTCAGCAGGACTGTGGAGAGAAATCAGAATTAACCTTTTGGGTCTGGTGACCATTCCTCAGAACTAATAACCTGAGGTTTTTTTCCAATCTATCTGACGCACTACGGTTCTGTATTTTGGGAGCTACTCTTGTAGCCCACCTTTGAACGTTTTCCAAATCCTCCACGATACCAACGAAAGCTGCACACATTATTCTGACTGTAATCAGGACAATGTGCTGTACTTTGTTTCACATTGATATGTTTTGTCCTCTATCGAGGAGCCCTGTCAATGGAACTTGATCACCCCTTAGACGTGGCTGCAGTCCTTTGAATGAGCAGTGAGATCTATGTCATGTCCTCATATAGGGGAATGTTAAAGATCCCATGTCACAGTTTGAAGAAGAATAGTAGAACTAGTGTTTGGGCCATTGTGTACTTCAACTGAAAACATTCCCTTGTGATTATCTCCTTGTTGCAGGAGGTTATTACAAGCAATCCATTGCAGCTGTTCCTGCTTTAGAACAGTGACTATACTTAAGTGCTTAATTTGCAATGAGATGCTTTGGCACATCCTGAAGTCCTGAAAGGTGGTGTATCAATGTGTGAACCATTACTGCTTCTCAGCATGGGTTATGGTCCTTCAGAGAATTATGAAGTGTAATGCTAAGATCTTTTACAAGTTTCTGATTTCAGAAATGTTCCCTGTAAAATATGAGTATATTCAGCCTTGGTCCTCCTTTGTGCTTATCTGGGTTGAATGTCATTTGCAAAGTCTTGACCCATCCTTGAACCATTGTTAAGTTTTGCACCTAATTTTTCCATTGGCCTAACGTGTACATGTATTCATTAAAACTTTAATGTTTCCTGTACTTCACGCTAATTAACATTCTGTATTATGCTATTCAACAGGTTGTTTAAAGAAGTAACAATCCTGGGCTGAGTTCATCGAAGTGTGGAGTACAAAAGATAGAAAATTCTGCTAGACCTTTACTAATTGCTGGTAAGTACCAGTGTCCAATTGTGGCCAATTCTGGGTGCCATGGCTTTGGTAAAATGTCAAGGTTTGACCTGACTGTCTCTGGGGTGGTTATAAGGATAGACCAGAAAAGTTGGGATTGTTCTCCTTGGAATCCGGTGAATTCTGAGTCAATTTAATGGAAAGCTTCAAAGATAACCTGGGGTTTCATGATATGTAGGGAGAAACTGTTTCCGTTGACAAACGTCACCAATCATAGGACTTGGGGACATCAAGATGTACAGCTCACGAAATAAGACCTTTCGGCTCAACCCATCTATGCTGACCAGATATTCTAAATTAATCAAGTCCAGCACATTTGCCAGCACTTGGCCCACATGCCTCTTAAACCTTTCCTATTCTTGAACCCATCCAGATGCCTTTTAAATTTTGTAATTGCACCAGCCTCCACCACTTCTTGTGACAACTCATTACATACACGTACCACCCTCTGCGTGAAAAAGTTGTCCCTTATATCCTTTTTAAATCTTGCTCCTCTCACCCTAAACCTGTGGCCTCTAGTTTTGGATTCACCTACCTTGGGGAAAACATCTTGACTATTCATCCTATCCATGTCCCTCATGACTTTATAAACCTCTGTAAGGTCACCCTTCAGTCTTAGACACTCAAGGGAAAACAGCCGCAGCCTCTCCCTAAAGGTCAAGCTCTCCAACCCCAGCTGCATCCTTGTAGATCTTTTCTGAACCCCTTCGAGGTTAACAACATCTTTCCGATGTCAATAGGTGTGAAGCTGGAAGTCCTGACAATGGGTTTCGGCCCGAAGCGTTGACTTTCCTGCTCCTCGGATGCTGTGCTTTTCCAGCTCACACATCTACTGACTCTGACTTCCAGCATCTGCAGTCCTTACTGTCTCCCAACATCTTTCCTAAAAACAGGGAGACCAGAGCTAAATGCATTTAAAATAATTGGCAAAATAACTGGATTGGGGAGTTTCTTTTCACACCCTTTTCTGAGTAAATGAGAAGAACTAATTAATTAATGACCTGTCTCTTGAAAGCCGCTGCTGCTATAACAAAAGCTTCAACATAAGTCAGTGTCATTTCCAGGGCTAGTGTTGCACTGCAACTCCTGAGGCACCCACTGACCACTCAAGAATCTCAAATGTACTGACTTCCTCCCCAAGGGCACCCGTAGAAGAGACATAGGCAATTGCAATGAGCAGCCCTTTCAACCATCTACTGCCTGGATCTGTTTACAGTCACTTTGTCCACAGACAGTTCATCGCATTGAGTTGTTGCCACGTGGAATGCATTGCCTGACATAATCAGTAATACGTTTCAATGAGGAAATGAAAAATACTAAAAAAAGGAATAAATTGCAGTGCTGTGGGAGAAAGAGCAGGGGAGTGAAACTAATGAGCATCTGAATAGCTACCTTCTATGATTCAAGGTTCCATAACCTTCCACAGTGTCATTGAACCTGCATTTGCCAATGGTTCTAGCAGGCTCTTGGAGCTAAATTCGATGCTCAAGACCTCCTGTTGTTGGTACAACTAGTATTCACTGAGAAAAACAACATTGGAAGGACCACAGAGAGGCCACCAGCCTGCGCTGCATTACACAGTAAGTCTCACCAATGCTGAGAGTTGTTTCCTGGCAACAAATAACAGAACAAGTTGGAGAAACTCAGCACGTCTGGCAGCATCTGCAGAAAGAAAGCAGAGTTCGTCTTTCGTATCCCGGGGTGACCCTTCCTTCGCAGCGACTCTGCTTTCTCTCAGACCTGCTGAGTTTCTCCAGCTATTTCTGTTTCTGTTCCAGATTTCCAGCATCTGCAGTTTAATTGTTGTTTAACGGCAGCTTGTCGCTGGAACGTGGCCCGAGGTGGGGGCTTCCTTTGTATGATTTTTATCTTGTTTTTTCTTTCCATTCACACAGTTAACTATGTGTCCCCTGAACCTGACTTTTAGTGCCTGTGGATTTTTGGGAATTTACCACTTGGGAGCAGCAGTTGCTCTTCACAGACATGGGAACAAGTTACTCAGTAAAATACAGAACTACACAGGAGCCTCTGGGGGAGCTTTAGTTGCTGCTGTTCTGCTATCGCAACCTGAAACACTGGAGGTGAGTAAGATAGGAATTATAATAAGTGCACAGCCATGGATTATCTGCAGTCAGGATTTTCATTAGGTAGACTTTTGCAAGCAAATCAGAATTTCCACATGATATTGCCACATCTGTACATTTAATGCTGTTTAATCTCACTTCCCAGCCCTCACCACGTGCTTTTTTTTCCACATTTTTTTTTCTTCCTTTTCAAGCATTAATCTGATGCTAGATGTTACTATTCCAATAATATAATGGAATACTGCAGATGCTGGACATGTGAAATTAAAGCAGAAAGTGCTGGGGAAACTCAGCAGGTCTGGCAGCATCCGTGGAGTGAGAAACATAATTAACGTTTTGTGTCCAATAGGAACTCAAACTTTCAGAACTGAAGGGGGCTGATAAGTGGTGGTTTTCATCCTGTAGGCAGAGGGGGAAGAAGGAGCGAGTTGAACAGATGCTGAGGATGCCCAGAGTAAGATATAAATGGAGTGTTAATGATGGTAAAGGAGGGTTAGAGATGTAAAATGGGTGTAAATGATAAGTATGAAAAGGAGAAAATGGGTCCACTCTACTGAAAGCAAAGGCAAGGAGAGACAAACACGGCTGTCTGGGGATGAGGGATTGGATGTAAGAAAAGTGGAGGAGAGAGGTCATCTTCAGAGGTTGTGGAACAACATATGGAGTCTTAGAGCTGCAAGATGCCTAAGTGAAAATTTAATGCGTTGTTTCTCCAGCTTGTGTTGAGTTCCATTGAATTACAATAACAGAGCTAGAACAGAAATATGGCACGGTGGCTCAGTGGTTAGCACTGCTGTCTCATAGCGCCAGGGGCAACTGTCCATGTGGAGTTTGCACATTCTCCCCGTATCTGCGTGGGTTTCTGCTGGGTGCACTAGTTTCCTCCCACAGTCCAAAGATGTGCAGGTTAGGTAAATTGACCATGCTAAATTTTCCATAGTAATCAGCGATGTGTAGGTTAGGTGCTTTGTTCAGGGGTAAATGTAGGATAATAGGGTAGGGGAATGGGTCTGAGTGGGTTACTTTTCGGAGGGTTGGTATGAATTTGTTGGGCCGAAGGGCCTGTTTTCAAACTGTAAGGATTCTATGATACGGTCGTTCTTCCATAGCATGATGATTACGTTCATGCGCGACCTCTTGTTATAGAAAAACTGAGCTTTGAAACCTGTGCTTAATGTGTTAGTGCTGTAAGCATGTTACAGCCAACACACGTTTTAAAGGTTTCTGCTGTAGGAACAGCGTCAATCGCGTTACAGCAAATTTGCACTGATGAAATGTGCCTTGTAACTGCATTCCCTGTACTCCCATTCCCCTATTCCATCCTGTATAACATTGAGATCATTCAAAAATCTACTATGTATGCTTTAACTTGCAGCAAGTGCTGTTCAGTCATCAACCGCCTTACTTGCTGACCTACTTCGTACTAGATTGGTCAAATTACGGCTTGACTTTTAAAAATTGTCATCCTCGTTTCCAAATCCCTCATGCTGTTGTCCCTCCCTGTCTCTGTAATCTCCTCAAGTCCTACAATCCTCAAAGATATATGTCCTTTTCTAATTCTGGCTTTTGGGAACATCCTCGATTTCAGACATTCTGCTAATCATGGTCAAGTCTTCAAACTAAGCTTTGGAATTCTTTGCTTACACCTTTGTCCCTCTTTGCATTGTTTCTCTCCTTGATGGCAGTCTTAAAACCTCTCTCTTTTTAGCCATATGACCTAATACCTGCTGATCTTGCTTGGTATCTTATTTTGGTTTTATGAAACAGTTTGGAACGCTTTCTTATACGAAATAGATTTGTGTTGATTCCCTTTAGATTCTGTAATTGTGACAAGGCATTGCATCTTTTAGTAACTGTCTATGTGAAACAGCGGTCTTGAATTTTGTGGCAGTAATGACAGCAAAACTGTCAACATTCCACCATCTCTTTTGAAACTGAGGTCTGGAGTCTGTTCACATGCAGTTATTAAAAGATGCAGAAATCAAGTAGTTGCTGTTTCTAAGTTTCCCTTTTGGGCACACTGTTAACATCCCTGAAGTTTGTAGTTAACCAGAAATCCCTGAACTGATGAGAGCATGCACTTTACCCTTTGCTGTAAATTATTCTTGAAAGCTCCTTGTTGAATGAGGTGAATGAGGTATTATAGAGCTTTCAACACGGGAGTAATTTACTAATTTTAAATAGCTTCTCTAAATGAATAAACTGACTTTATGGATGTAGGTTTACTCTCTGAACTGGGAGGTTCATTTCCAGTCGTTTTGTCACCCTGCTAGGTAACCTCTTCAGTGGGCCTCAGGAAGAGTACTGCTGATAATTCCTGCTTTCTATTTATGTAAATAAAAAGCAGGAATTAACAGCAGTGCTTTGCCTGAGGCCCACTGAAGATGTTACCTAGCAAGGTGACAAAACGTCTGGAAACGAACCTTCCAGCTCAGTGAGCAAACCTACATCGAAAACCTCAACCTGAGCTACAAATCTTCTCAACTCACTAATTTTATGCTTGTGAAATATTGAATTTTTCCAAGATGATAAAAGATGTTTAATCTTCTTTTGCTTTAAAAATAGTTTGGCTATATTATTTTGACCGGAATCCCATATTTATGTCCCAATCTTTATTTATTCTGTATAAACTAGTATATTGAAAGGACAATATGCGCTTTTAAATTCCTAGTTTGCTGTCTGTGAGAATACTTTGGTGAAATAGGCTATTTAATCTGATGGTTACCTTTACTCTTACTGGATACCTGGAGATATGTTTCTGCTTACATTAATATATAGCAGGTTTGATTCTTATAATTTTGGAAAATGTGATGATTGTATTTAGTAAACCTTCCAAGGAGTTTACATAATCTATTATTATAAACTCCTTGAGTATTTCAATAAAAGTTTGGAAATCCGGGCGGCACAGTGGCTCAGTGGTTCGCGCTGCCTCACAGCGTCAGGGTCCCAGGTTCGATTCTAGCCCTTGGGCGACTGTCTGTGCGGAGTTAGCATATTCTCCCCGTGTGTGCGTGGGTTTCCTCCGGGTGCTCCGGTTTCCTCCCACATTCCACAGATGTGCAGGTTCGGTGAATTGTCCATGTTAAATTGTCCAT
The DNA here is from genome assembly GCF_004010195.1 of Chiloscyllium plagiosum. Classification (NCBI taxonomy): domain Eukaryota; kingdom Metazoa; phylum Chordata; class Chondrichthyes; order Orectolobiformes; family Hemiscylliidae; genus Chiloscyllium; species Chiloscyllium plagiosum. Next base: position 112,028,407 of record NC_057715.1, on the reverse strand, counting down.
AGTTGTTAGTTGCATTAGTCAGAGGGCGGGTGGGTTCCTGTTCGGAGGGTCGGTGTGGACTTGTTGGGCCGAAGGGCCTGTTTCCACAATCTAATCTAAACTAGACTGGGTTTGCATAGATCTGTTAAATATCCCAGATAATGTAATGTTCAACACTAGTCAGTGGAGACATATTTGTCACTATTTTAAGCATCTGGAAAGTTAGAACATTAAGACAGTGAAATGTACAGCATGGGAACAGGCCCTTCAGCTCACCAGGTCTGTGCTGATCACGATGTTAATCTAAACTAATCCTATCTGTCTGCCTATGGTCCACATCCCCTCTATTCACATGTCTGTCTAAATGGCTCTTAAGTGTTGCTATAGAATCTGCTTCTACCACCTCCCCTGGCAGCATGTTCCAGGCACCTGCATAAAAGCTTGTCTTGCATCTCTCTTTTTAACTTTTCCCTCTCTCACCTTAAACCTAAACCATCTAGTATTTGAGATTTCCACTGTGGGGAAAAAGACTCTGACAAACCATTCTATTGCTATTTGTCATAATTTTATATACTTCTGTCAGGTTGCCCTCAACTCCAATGCGAAAATGATCCCAATTTGTCCAACCTGTCCATACAGTTGAACCACTAATCCAGGCAACATCCTGGTAAACCTCTTCTACACCCTGTTCAAAGCCTCCACATCTTTCTTGTAATGTGGCGACCAGAACTGCACACAATACTCCATAGTCCAATTATACCTTGATACAATTGATCACATCTATTAGGTTTGATGACACTCGGGGATTTTTGAAGTGAGGTGATAGTCTGTTTAGCCTTTCTGTTCAAGTCAGATAAACTGTTTTTGAATTTGTGGTAATAATGGTAGAAGCAGTGCACACCATCGACAAGACGCACTGGGGAAATTCACCAAGGCTCCTCAGACAGCACCTTCCAACTCATGACCACTACCATCTGGAAGGCCAAGGGCAGTAGATGCATTGGAATGCCACCACCTGCAAGTTTCCATCCAAGACGTTCACCACCCTGACTTGGAAATCTATTGCAGTGTCGCTTGGTCAGATTCCTGGAATTCTCTCCCTCAGGGCATTGTGGGTCTCCCTACGGACTGCACTGGTTCAAGAAAAAAGCTCACAAGCGCCATCTCAAGGACAGATAGAGAAATGCTGGCCCAGCCAGTGACATCCACATCCCTTGAATGAATAAAAGCAATTTATTTATTGGTCCATGTCATGAAGACAGTATTTTTTATCCTTGCATTGTTATTTGTAGGAGTTTGTTGTGCGTACATCAGCTGCCACAATTTCAATAACGTCTATATTTGAAAGGAGTAGTTATCTAAAGCTCTATGAAAGGTGCTTTATAAATAAACTTTTTTTTTGGCTTTCTCTTAAAAGTCAAACTTGGCATCCTTCCCAAGTCATCTCCTCTTGTGGTGAAGGCGGCTTTAGCCATTTATCCATTTCTGAGTGGAGCAGTTACAGAAACATTACAGAAAAGCTGCAAATAGAGAAATACATTGGCTTTAAAAAGGCCTGGCTCCCTGACTGAGCCAGAACCAATCTGTGTCGCTATCATACTACAGAATGTTCATGGTTTTAAAAATATGAGGCCACTCAGCCCTTTGTCTCTGTGCTGGCTGAAAAATGAACCAACTAGCCACATCCTATTTTCCTGCACTTGGTGCATAGTCCTCCAGGTTACAGCACTTGGTGCTCACTCAGACACTTGTTAAATCAGCTGAGGGTTTCCCTTTCAACTTTCTTTTCACACAGTGAGCTCCAGATCTCTAATTCCGTCTGGGTGCAAAGATTTTTCCTCATTTTCTCTCTAATCTTTCTAAATCTCTGTCTCAGCCTCCTCCGTTGCAAATAGAACAATTTGGCCTATCCAAACTTTCCCCAGAGCTATACTTTATCATTCCAGGAACCTTCACTGTGCTCTCTCCCGTGCAGCAATAGCTTTTCTGTAATGAGGTGAATGAGTTACATATTAATGCATGAACACATAACCAGAGAGACAAGGGGTTAAAGGGATTCCTAAGTGTTTTAACTGGTCATTGGTCACAAGAGTTGACAGAATTGGGCTCAAATTTGAAGCGTTGCAATAACTAAACCTGCTGATCCTGCTTAAGTGTCCTCTCACCAGAGACATGGGACAGGATCGATAGCCCCTAGTTGGATGGGAATGAGGGAGGTTGGGAGATTGCCCTAGCTGAACAGAACCATCTCGCCCCAGAGCTGTTTGTGCAGATGTGGGTAGGGGGTGGGGCATTAGATGGGGTGTGAGTGGGGTGTGGCAGGCCAGGGTGTGGGCGGAGTGAGTGAGGGGTTGGGGTGCATTTGNGGATGTGTGTAGGGGTGGGCAAGGGTTCGATTCCAGCCTTGGGTGATCGTCCATGTGGACTTTGCACATTCTCCCCGTGTCTGCATGGGTTTCTTCCAGGTGCTCCGGTTTCATCCCACAATCCGAAGATGTGCAGGCTAGGTGAATTAGCCATGCTAAATTGGCCATAGTGTCAGGTGCATTAGTCAGAGGTAAATATGGGGTAGGGGAATGGGTCTGGGTGGGTTGCTGTTCAGACGGTTGGTGTGGATTTGTTGGGCTGAAGGGCCTGTAGGGACTCTAATCTCTTTTTAAAAAAACCCATCTCTTTGACGTAATCTTTTGTCACCAGTCCTAATGTTTCCATCTTTAAGTATTAATTTAAAAAAAAGGACAATCTATTTATGATCTTCTGAAGTTTCCTGGAATAGTTTGTTACATCAAAGATGCTATGTGAATGCAACTAATTGTTTTTTAAAGCAGCAGTACTTCCTGCATCGGAGTGTCTGATAAGTGCCCTTTTGTTCTTGTGGTGACGTTTTCTCTGAGCTGCGGTGGGTGAGGCTCCTGCTGGTATCTGTTATACTGCTGTTTCACGCAGTGAATTTTACTCTCACTTTTCTATCTACACCTGCTGTCACTTGACGAGATTTGCATTTCAGTTAATTTTGTGCAGTATTTTCTAGATCTTCTGTGAAATCTGTCCAGAGGCCCTTACATTAACTAAGGCCCGATTGGATACTGTTTGGCATTATTTTGTTGCTGTTGACCATTATTTGAGGTTATCCCCTCTCCCTTCACTCTTCATTTTGATTGGTTCTAGTGTCCCTTTTCCTTCCAGTTATAGAATCATAGTGTCATAGAGATGTACAGGTTGGAAAAATAAGGGGGAGGCCATTTAGAACAGAGTTGAGGAGTGGTGAATATATGGAATGCTCTGCCCCAGAAGGCAGTGGAGGCCAAGTCTCTGGATACCTTCAAGAAAGAGATGGATAGAGTTCTTAAAGATAGTGGAATCAAGGGTTATGGAGATAAGGCAGGAACAGGATACTGATTGTGGATGATTAGCCATGATCATAATGAATGGTGGTGCTGGCTCGAAGGGTCGAATGGCCTACTCCACCTATTCTCTATTGAAACTGACCCTTCAGTCCAACTCATCTGTGCCGTCCAGATATCCTAAATTAATCTAGTCCCACTTGCCAGCACTTGGCCCAAATCCCTCTACCCTTGCTATTCATATACCCATCCAGATACCTTTTAAGTATTGTAATTGTATCCACTTCCACCACTTTGTCTGGCAGCTCGTTCCATACATACACCACCCTCTGTGTGGAAAAAGGTGCCCTTTAGGTCCCTTTTTAAATCCTTCTCCTCTCACCTTAAACCTGTGCCCTCTAGGTTTCAAATCCTCAACCATAGAGAAAAGACCTTGGCTATTTACATTATCCATGCCCCTCATGATTTTATAAACCTCTATGAGATCACCCCTCAGCTTCTGATGCCCCAGGGAAAGTAGCCACAGCCTATTCAGCCTCTCCCAATTGCTCAAACCCTCCAACACCAACAACATGCTTGTAAATCTTTTTTGTACCCTTCCAAGTTTCACAACATTTGCCAGAGAAGCTCTTTAGATGGTGGATAAAGCATGGCCCAATTTCCAACGCAGCAGCAATCTGTCTTCTCCTTGGACAACTGAAACCCAAATTGCTGGAAGATCTCAGGCAGGCCTGGCAGCATCTGTGGAGAGAAATCAGAGTTAACATTTTAACAGGATGTTGCCAGGGTTGGAGGATTTGAGCTACAGGGAGATGCTGAACAGGCTGGGGCTGTTTTCCTTGGAGCGTCAGAGGCTGAGGAGTGATCTTACAGAGGTTTATAAAATCATGAGGAGCATAGATAGGGTAAATAGACAAAGTCTCTTCCCTGGGGTCGGTGAGTCCAGAACTAGAGGGCATAGGTTTAGGGTGAGAGGGGAAAGATATGGAGGAGACCTGGGGGGCAGCTTTTTCGCGTGGAGGGTGGTACGGGTGTGGAGTGAGCTGCCGGAGGAGGTGGTGGAGGCTGGTGCAGTTGCAACATTTAAAAGGTATTTGGATGGGTATATGAATGGGAAGGATTTGGAGGGATATGGACCAAGTGCTGGCAGGTCGGACTAGATTGGATTGGGATACCTGGTCAGCATGGACGGGTTGGACCGAAGGGTCTGTTTCCGTGCTGTACATCTCTATGACTCTATAACAGACCGAAACGTTAACTCTCCACAGATGCTGCCAGATCTGCTGAGATCTTCCAGCAATTTCTGTTTTTGCTCTAGATTTCCAGCGTTCACTGTTCTTTTGTTTCTTTCTTTTTAAGGAGCCTGAGCTGTGTCAGAATTCCAACGTTGACGGCTGTGTTGTACAGTTTTTAATGTGATTGTCGGTTTGGTGGAGGTGGAGTGTCCCTACCTTTGAGCCACTAGGCCTGGTTCAAGCCCCACCTGCTCCAAAGGTGTGACATCACATCACTGAACAGGTTAATCAGAAAGTATGTAATGGGGTTGGAAGCTCTTGCAGGAAGTAAAATCTAATGCCTACGAGTATACTTTTAATGCTGTTAGGTGTTAGACCTGGTCCGCTGTTTGCAGTGCTCTATTTTCTGGTCTGCAGTCCCAAAGATGCTTGACTGTTTCTTTCTACATGCCATAAGCCCTGACATTGATTATTATCTTTATATAACAGAGAAAAGACAGGGTGCAAATGGAAAGGTTAAGAGCCCATCTAAACTGGTTTATGCCAGTTTGAATTCAAATGCATGCATAGAGGGGCACTTTAGGTGCCGTGGTAGTGTCCCCTCTCTCTGAGCCAGGGTGCCTGGGTTCAAGTCCCAACTGTTAGGACACATCTCTGGATTGGTTGATTACAAACATCTCTTTAAATGCACACATAGAGCAGGTCTTGTGGTGCAGTGATAGTGTCCCTACTTCTGAGCCAGAGGATTTGAGATGTGTAGTACTGTCTCTCAACAGGTTGATTTAGAATTTTTAAAAATAAACACGTACATGCACAAATGACCAGAAGAGTGTGCTACTGCATTGGCTAGCTGTTATCATTTAGTGCAGAGCAAGTACCACTTTTAAATCTCATTCTCGCTTAATGTCCATGTACCTGCTTTTGAAATACAGTAGAACCCCCGTATCCTCGAATTCGGTTTCTGCGGTTTCAGTTATCTGCAGGTTGCCACAGTCTGAAACTATTACATGGAACATTCCAGAGATAATTCCAGGGGGCTGCGGTGGAGGTATGTTTCCCATTTAAATGATAGGGGTCGCTACTATCCGTGGTTTTGGGCATCCGTGGTAGGTCTTGGAACTTATCACCCATGGCTGGTTGGGGGGGGGGGGTGCAGAGGAGGGGGGAAACACCTGTACAGCATGTACCTGGATTTCTAAACTGAGACATAGACCAGATTATAGTTACCGAGGCAGGTCATTTGAATGGATGCAATTGGGCACACTGACTCCAGAAGCAGAGCTCTGCTACTCGGGAAAAGCAAGTGTTTAGGGACTAACCCCCTCATTCCCCAGGACGTCATCCCAGTGTTTCACACGTTGTAGGTCCTTTCGCACTCTCACTCACTCAGCCACTCACCCACACCCTGAGAGTGCTCATACCTTGCATGCTAACCCAATGCCAACTCATCCTCCGACCAATCCCCTTGACTCCTCGTACCTCCATGCTCCAATACCCACCCTCTTTTAGACCCTCAATGCCAATTCACCCGGTACCTGTAATGGACAGACTTCGGGGAATATTATGAAGTTGCAAAAAATGTAACTCATTCAATGTGTCTCTCACTCCTGTACACTTGAGAGTGAAATAAAACAACTCAAGAAATCTGATCAAAGCTTTTACATTACCTCACATTTAGCATAGAGTCACCGAGTCATAAAGATGTACAACATGGAAACAAACCCTTCGGTCCAACTCGTCCATACCGACCAAATCTCCCAACCCAATCTAGTCCCAGCTGCCAGTACTCGGCCCATATCCGTCCAAACCCTTCCTATTCATATACCCATCCAAATGCCTTTTGAATGTTGCAATTTTACCAGCCTCCACCACTTCCTCCAGCTCATTCCAAGTACCACCCTCTGTGTGAAAGAATTGCCCCATAGGTCTTTTTTATATCTTTCCCCTCTCATCTTAAACCTATGCCCTCTATTTCGGGACTCCCTCACCCCAGGGAAAATACTTTGTATATTTACCCTATCCATGCCCCTCATGATTTTATAAACCTTTATAAGGTCACTCCTCCGCCTCCGACGCTCCAGGGAATACAGCCCCTATAGCTCTCACTAAAGCTCAAATCCTCTAACCCTGCAACATCCTTATAAATCTTTTCTGAACCTTTTCAAGTTTCACAACATCTTTCCGATAGGAAGTAGACTAGAATTGCACGCAATATTCCATTAGTGGCCTAACCAATGTCCTGTACAGCCGCAACATGACTTCCCAATGCCTGTACTCAATACTATGACCAATAAAGGAAAGCATTTCAAACGCCTTCTTCACTATCCTATCTACCTGCGAGTCCACTTTCAAAGAGCTATAAACCTGCACTCCAAGGTCTCTTTGTTCAGCAACACTCCCGAGGACCTTACCATAAAGATTAGATTAGACGCCCTACAGTATCGAAACAGGTCACACCGATCTCCAAAGAGTAACCCACCCAGACCCATTCTCCTACTCTATATTTACCCCTGACTAATGCGCCTAGCACTATGGGCAATTTAGCATGGCCACTTCACCTGACCTGCACATCTTTGGATTGTGGGAGGAAACCGGAGCAGACACGAGGAGAATGTGCAAACACCAAACAGACAGTTACCCAAGGCAGGTATCAGTCCTGCTCCCGGTGCTGTGAGGCAGCAGTGCTAACCACTGAGCCACCATGCCACCCTCATTAACTGTATAAGTCCTGCTAAGATTTGCCTTCCCAAAATGCAGCACCTCGCATTTATCAAAATTAAACTTCATCTGCCACTTCTCAGCCCATTGGCACATCAGATCCTGTTGTAATCTGAGGTAACCCTCTTCGCTGTCCACTACTCCTCCAATTTTTGTGTCATCTGCAAACTTACTAACTGTACCTCTTATGCTCACATCCAAATCATTTATATAAATGACAAAAAGTAGAGGACCCAGCACCGATCCTTGTGGCACTCCACTGGTCACAGGCCTCCAGTCTGAAAAACAACCCTCCACCACCACCC
>NC_057715.1:111992869-112020700 GCF_004010195.1 Chiloscyllium plagiosum | reverse complement strand
CTAGCTTCCCACAGAGTTCTAGGGTACACCTGATCAGGTCCTGGGGATTTATCCACTTTTATGTGTTTCAAGACATCCAGCACTTCCTCCTCTGTAATATGGATATTTTTCAAGATGTCACCATCTAATTCCCAACATTCTATATCTTCCATGTACTTTTCCACAGTAAACACTGATGCAAAATACTCATTTAGTATCTCCCCCATCTCCTGCAGTTCCACACAAAGGCCGCCTATCCTCTGCCTAGTTACCCTTTTGTCCTTAATGTATTTGTACAAACCCTCTGGATTCTCCTTAACTCCATTTGCCAAAGCTATTCAGGTCCTCTTTTTGCCCTTCTGATTTCCCTCTTGAGTATGCTCTACTACCTTTTTACTCTTCTAAAGTTTCATTCGGTCTATCTTGTCTATACCTGACATGTTTGCTTTCATAGCTCAGATCTTTGAGTATTGGAATTGGGAAGTCGTGTTGATGTTGTACCGGATATTGGTGAGCGCCATTCTGGAATACTGTGTCCATTTCTGGTCTGCCTGGTATAGGAAGAATATCATGAAGCTAGAGAGGGTTCAGAAGAGATTTATCAGGATGTTGCCAGGTATGAAAGATTTGAGTTATAGAGAAATGCTGGATAGGATGGGACTTCTGTTCACATCAGTGTGGAGGTTGAGAGGTGACCTTATAAAGGTTAATAAAATTATGAGGTTTATGGATACAATTAACGGTAGGTATCTTTTCTCTAGGATGGCAGATTTCAAGACTGGGGGCATATTTTTAAGGTGAGAGGAGAGAGATTAAAAAAAGACATGAGGTGCAAATTGTTTTGCACAGAGGGTAGTTAGAGTGTGGAATGAACTTCCTGAGAAAGTGGTGGATGTGGGCACAATTACAACATTTAAAAGACATTTGGATAAATACATGAATAGAAAAGGTTTGAAGAGATATGGGCCAGGAGCAGGCAGGTGGGGACTAGATTTGTTTGGGAGTATGGATGGTGTGGACTGGTTCTACCAAAGGGTCTGTTTCCGTGCAGTATGACTCTGACCCTAAAAGCTATATTAAAACTGAACAAACTGCTACTTTTTCTTATGAAGGCAAAAACAACTGCAGATACTGGAAAACTGAAAAACAGAGAATACTGTTCTGAAGAAGATTTGTTAACTCTGTTTCTCGCTCCATTGGTATTGACAGACCTGTATTCCTCTGGCACATTCTGCCAAGACTGTAGCAATTAAAATATTCTGTATGCTTTAATTAGCCCCCCACCCATGAAAAGATTATAGGAAAGCCTTATTAATTTCTGATTTCTCTTTGTCTGTCCCCTCAGCAATGCAAGGAATTTGCTTATGGATTTGCAGCTGATGTCCGGCAACAGAAATTTGGAGCATTAACACCAGGTTACAACTTTATGAAGCAGTTGAGGTAAGAGAAGAATGTAGGAATAGAGGAAGCCATTCACTCTCTCAAACTTGTACTGGCAGTCACTTAGCTCATGGCTGATTTAGTGTCCAGTTTGATATCCTTTTCACAGGAGAAAGTGAGGTCTGCAGATGCTGGAGATCAGAGCTGAAAATGTGTTGCTGGAAAAGCGCAGCAGGTCAGGCAGCATCCAGGGAACAGGAGAATCGACGTTTCGGGCATAAGCCCTTCTTCAGGAATCCTTTTCACGGACAACTCTGGCAAATTTACAACCTCAACAAATTTTGGAATATCGCATGCAAATCTGGTCTCCCTGCATAGCCTCTCTGGAGCGTTGGAAACTGAACGGGGACTTATAGAGGGTTTATAAAATCATGAGGGGCATGGATAGGGTGAGTAGGCAAGGTCGTTTCCTTCGGGTGGGGGGAGTCCAGAACTAGAGGGTCCAAAACTGGAGGGATATAGGCCAAATGCTGGCAGATGGGACTAGTTTAATCTGGTTGGCATGGACGAGTTGGGCCGAAGGGTCTGTTTCCGTGCTGTACAACTCTGTAATTCCATAATCCTTTTCAGGTATGAGACTTCCAGATGTCCATCCTGTAAAGATGTGCTTCCTGACAATACAATCAAAATGCCGAGCTCAAATTCAAATGTTTTGCCCAGTAATTTTTCCCGAAGCTTCTTACTGTCACAAAAGTATTTTTAATTCAAGATTGAGTTGAGCAGGAAACTTACCCTTCCACTTTGGTTGTTTATATGACTTAAACAGAAACGTCTTGGCTGAGAGACTCAGTGACTCCACTCCTTATAGTCTCGGTGTAAAACAGACACCTTAGGGACCAAATTCCCTCCCTAACAGCATTGTGGATCAACAAACAACAGGTGAACTGCAGTGGTTCAAGAAGGCAGCTCACCACCACCTTCTCAAGGGCAGCTAGGAACAGGCAATAAATGCGGGCCCAACTGGCAGTGGCGACATCCCACAAATGAATTAAAAAAAAACAAAAACAGAAATTGTGAAACTCAGCAAGTCTGGCAGCATCTGTGGAAAGAAAGCCTTTTGAGTCTGGTCACCAGGTGTTAACTCTGCCTTCTTCCTGTAGATCCTGCCAGATCTGTCGCGTTTCACCAACAATTTCTGTTTTTGTTTCAGATCTCCAGCATCCACAGGTTCTTTCTTTTATTTTAACTAAGGGATCATTTTGGTGGAAGTGGGTATGTGAACATTTGATGTCAGAGGTGTGCTGCTTGCTGTGGGTCCATTATAGGCATCCAGGGCTTTCTGCACATTTGTACGGGTAGGTCACTTTCATTTGAAATATAAGTCCCAAACCTTGTTTCAGAACTCCTTCCTGAAATTGGTCTGCCCTGAATTTTTATGTGTTGTTTTCCCTGAAGGACTCTTTCTGAATACTAAATGGTTACTTGAATGTTTCTTGGCTCCACAAGAGTCCTGAAAAACCATTGCTAGCTTCTACGCTGTCTGCGTGAGTGGCATGGTGGCTCAGTGGTTAGTACTGTTGCCTCTCTGTGCCAGGAATCTGGGTTCGATTGCCATTGGCGACTGTGTGGAGTTTGCACATTCTCCCCGTGTGTGCGTGGGTTTCCTCCTCGTGCCCCGGTTTCCTCCCACAATCTAAAGATGTGCTGGTTAAGTCAATTGGCTGTGCTAAATTGCCCATTGTTGGGAGTGTGTTGCTGGAAAAGCACAGCAGGTCAGGCAGCATCGGAGGAGCAGGAAAATCGACGTTTCAGGCCAGAGCCCTTCATCACGCTTCCTGATAAAGGGGTCTGGCCCGAAATATCGATTTTCCTGCTCCTCGAATGCTGCCTGACCTCCTGTGCTTTTCCAGCAATACACTCCCAACTCTGATCTCCAACATCTGCAGACCTCACTGTGGCTGCACAGTGGTTAGCACTGCTGCCTCACAGCGCCAGAGACCCGTGTTCAATTCCCGCATCTGGCTACTGACTGTGTAGAGTTTGCACATTCTCCCCGTGTCTGTGTGGGTTTCCTCAGGGTGCTCCGGTTTCCTCCTACAGTCCAAAAAAAATGTGCAGGTTAGGTGAATTGGCCATGCTAAATTGCCCGTAGTGTTAGGTGAAGGGGTAAATGTAGAGGAATGGGTTTGGGTGGTTGGCGCTTCGGCGGGTCGGTGTGGACTTGTTGGGCTGAAGGGCCTGTTTCCACTCTGTAAGTAATCTAATCTAATCCTCAATTGTCCACTGTGTCCAGGGATTGTCCAAGCTAGGTGGATTAGCCAGATGGATTTTTCCAACAATCAACGATGGATTCATAGTCATCATTAGACTCAGAAGCCTAGATATTTATTGAATTTGAACTCCACCAACAACAGTGGCAGGATTCAAACTCGAGTTCCTGGGATATGTGAGGTTGAAGACATCCTGAGGCCGTAATTAGGGGCAGTTTGGGCACTGAGGGAATCATGGAATAGGAGACGTAGGCAGGGAAATTAAGGTAGAAGAGTAACCTTGATCTTATTGGCTGGTGGAACAGGCTTGAGGGATAGTTTGGCATGCTCCTATTTCTTATTCTAACATAACATTTCATTATTTTCTTTATTATTATATATTCGTAACATTGTAAATACAAGGGAAAGATCTTCATGTAAATATTTCTGACAGAATAAGAATATTAAAGTCAATGTAGTTTAAGATTTCAATATTAATCACTGATGGAGAACTCCCTCTCTGAGGCTGAGACTCAGTGTTAACTGGCCTGTCATTTATGAGGATTAAACATCTCCCCCAAGAAGCATTTAAATGTAAAATTCCAAGCATGTATTTTACCTAGCAGTTCCCACAATTTTCCATTCTTTTTAAGAGAAATTTCACGGACTATTAAACCTATTAGTGCCTCTGTTTAATTGTAGCGCTCTATCTGCATTCCTCATAATCTCTTGGTTTCCTCCCTGATACTGTACTATAAACGAATAAAAGAATTATAACGAATAAAAAGGTTGATCAGTTTAATTATTTTATATCCCCTGTATCTTATGCTAACAGCCAAGTTGTGTAAGCTTAGTGACAACAGTGTTAGTGTTAAAGATGACACAAGGGAGGAGGCATTTGATAAACTGGCTGATCTGAAAGTTAGTAAGGTTGTCATATCTGGATGAGAAGTATCCAAAATACCGAGAGAAGTAGGGAAGGACGTTGGGCTGTAATTTTCTGAAACTCCTGTATGCTGGAGTGGTGCTAGAAGACTGGAGAATTGCAAACGTTTCACCACTGTTCAAAAGGTGGGTGTAAGGATAAACCCAGCAGATACAGTAGTGTATGGAGGGAAAAGTAAATATCCAGGGTAAAGTTGACCGTGTTTTGCATAAGTGTGTGAAAATGAAAATCCAGTACAACTGTGTTAAAGGTCACTCATGTTTAAGTAACTCGATTAAATCTTTTGATGAAGTAACACAAAGTGGTTGCTATGGTGCACATGGATTTCCCAGAAGGCAATTCTGCTTCTAATGTTTTCCACGAAATGGAATTTTCAGCAAAGCTGCAGCATATGGAAAAGCAAGTCGTAAGAGCAAAGTTAATGAGTGACAGGAAATAGAGCGTAGTCGTGAGGCCTTCTTTAATGGCCTGAAGGAATGTCCATAGTGTAGGTTAGATAGGCTTCAGATTGGTTTCACAGGTAGGCGCAACATCGAGGGCCGAAGGGCCTGTACTGTGCTCTAATGTTCTATAGTAGCATTTCCCAGGCATCACTGTTAGCACTGTTGCCTTTCCTGATCTACATTAATGATGTAGACCGAGGTATACCGCGTACTGTTTCAAAATTTGCTAATGACATAGGCTTGTGACTTTGAGGAACTGTTATAAAAAAAAAGGACTGATTAACTTCAGAGAGACATGGACAGGCTGGTGAAATGGGCAGACAGAAATGTAATTATAGTAATTTAGTTGTATAAGACTCTGGTGCGGCCGCATCTGGAGTATTGTGTGCAGTTGGACTGATTAACTTCAGAGAGACATGGACAGGCTGGTGAAATGGGCAGACAGATAGCAGGTGAAATTCAAAGCAGAGAAGTATGAAGTGATATATTTTGTTAGAGAAAGCAAGAAGAGGCAATATAAATTAAAGGCTATAACTTTTTTTAACCTATTTTTCTAATCATCCTGTTCAGAAATGTAATTATAGTAATTTAGTTTTATAAGACTCTGGTGCGGCCGCATCTGGAGTATTGTGTGCAGTTTTGGTCGCCGTACTATAGGAAGGATGTGGAGGCACTGGAACGGCAAAAGCCCTTCATCAGGAATAAAGGCAGAGAGCCTGAAGCATGGAGAGATAAGCTAGAGGAGAGACTCCCTGAGATTCTTGTAGAGAGAGGAGGAAAACCTCTTCATGGAGGATAGTGGGCTAGTGTAGGGTTAGGTGGGCTTGGATTGGCGCAACATCGAGGGCCAAAGGGCCTGTACTGCGCTGTATTCTTCTATGTTCTATGTTCTATACCCACCTCTGGAGTAGGTGGGACATGAAACCGGCCTCTCGGTTCACCATTGCTGCATCACAAGAGGGTCCCATAGGTTGTGACTCTAATTGGAGTATAGGAGAAATGTTTGTAGGTATTTGTACACAGATCATTGAAGACTGCAGAATGGGCTCTCTTGTGGTACAGTGGTAATGTCCCTGCCATGGAACTGGGACGTCTGGGTTCAAGTTCCACCTGCTCCAGGCATGTGTAATTACGTCTCTAAATGGGTTGATTAAAATAATAGGTTGAAGACTGCAGGACTGGTACAGAGATAGTGTCCCCACCCTGGACTAGGAGACCTGCATCCAAGTCCCACCTGCTCCAGAGGTTTGTGGTAACATATCTGAACAGGCTTAATTAGAAAATAAGTTAAATTAAGAAAAAGCAATATTTGAAGGCTGCAGGGTCGATTGAGAAAGTGGTTTCAAGTGCAAATGGAATCCTGAGACTTATGAGGCATAGAATACCAAAGGATGTTGCAATAGCCTTTATAAAACTCTGGAGTGTGTGTCCAATCCTGTGACCTACATTTTTTGGGAAGGTTGTGAAGGCTTCTCTGAATACAGGATTGGTCACAGTTGGCACAGTTATTTCAGAAAGGGGCAAAGGATAACCCAGGAAACTACAGAAACCCCAAAGAAATGAAAAAAAAAACAAAAGCAAAAACAGAAATCGCTGGAAAAACTCAGCAAGTTTGGCAGCATCTGTGGAGAGAAAGCAGAGTTCAAGCTTCAAGTTTAGTGACCCTTCCACAGAACAGATGCTGCCAGACCTGCTGTGTTTTTCCAGCAATTTCCGTGTCCAGGAAACAACAGGTCTGTCAGTGTGACGTCAGTAGTGGGAAAACTGATGGAGGCTATAATGCAGGATAAGATAAATAAACACTTAGAGAACAATAAGTTAATAGTAGACAGTCAACGTCAAGGCTTCGTCAAGGGCAGGTCATGTCTGACAAAGTGAGTTATTTAGGAGAAAGTGAGGACTGCAGATGCTGGAGATCAGAGCTGAAAAATGTGTTGCTGGCAAAGCGCAGCAGGTCAGGCAGCATCCAAGGAGCAGGAGAATCGATGTTTCGGGCATAAGCCCTTCTTCAGGAATGAGGAGGGTGTGCCGGGGAGGGGAAATGAGGAAGCTGGAGAAATCTGCATTCATCCCTTGTGGTTGGAGGGTTCGTAGGTGGAAGATGAGGCGGTCTTCCTCCAGGCGTCGTGCAAATTAGAAACGTTTGGATATGAATGGCAACATGGATCTGAAGGTTGCTGAAAGATCGGAGATGGAGGTTAGGTATGGATGGGCATTTCTCAGACAGTACACAAGCTGAGAGTGGTGTTCCCCAGGGATTAATGTTGGGACCCTTGCTTTTTCCTATTTATATAAACAGATTGGAATGGGTGTTGAGGGCAATTGACTCAACAAATCCACATCGACCGTTCAAAGAGTAACCCACCCAGATCTAGTCCCTTACCCTATTACTCTACATTTCCTATGACTAATGCACCTAACCTATACACCAATGAACACGACGGGCAATTCAACATTACCAATTCACCTAACCAGCATATCTTTGGATTGTGGGAGGCAACTGGAGCACCCAGAGGAAACCCACACAGACACGGGGCGAATGTGCACATTACACACAGACAGTCGTCCAAGGCTGGAATTGAACCTAGGTCGCTGGTGCTGTGAGGCAGCAGTGCTAACCGCTGAGCCACTGTGCTGCCCCCAGTGCTGCAAAATGTGAGGTAATTCATTTCAGTAGAAGAAGCACTGAGACACAATCCAGGCTCAATGGCAGAGATCATAAAAGTAAGGAAGTAGAAGGCATAGGGTTTGGGTGAGAGGGGAAAGATTTAAAAGGGACCCAAGGGGCAGCTTTTTCACACAGAGGATGGCGCATGTGGGAGTGAGCTGCTAAAGGAAGTGGTGGAGGCTGGTACAATTACAACATTTAAAAGGCATCTTGGATGGGCATATGAATAGGAAGTGGTTAGAGGTGTATGGTTCAAACATTGGCAAATGAGACGAGGTCAAATTGGAATGTCTGATTGGGATTGCAATAAATACTGTTACAAATTAGGGCGGCATGGTGGCTCAGTGGTTAGCACTGCTGCCTCACAGCACCAGGGTCCTGGGTTCAATACCAGCCTTGAGTGACTGTTTGTATGGAGTCTGCACATTCTCCCTGTGTCTGCGTGGGTTTCCTCCCACAGTCCAAAGCTGTGCAGGTCAGGTAAATTGGCCATGCTAAATTGCCCAGTGTTAGGTGCATTAGTCAGAAGGAAATGGATCTGGGTGGGTTACTTTTTGGAGGGTCGGTGTGGACTTCTTTGGCAGATCTAATCTAATCAAAATGTTACTGCAAATGTTGAACATAATTGAGGTAGGGTTTGGTTGAATGATGTTGCACCAAGCTTGTGTGTGAGTCACATCAATTTTGCTGTTCCATTTCTATAATAGTAGTGCTCTAGACAGGTCAACAAATTTGAACATTTGAAAGCAAGTAATGTGGTTTGTGCTTTTACTCCTAAGGGAGGGGATGGAGTCAATTCTTTCTGCTGATGCCCATAAGAAAGCCCATGAGAGACTCCACGTGTCGATCACAAATGTTAAGACGCTGAAAAATTGTTTGATCTCCTCGTTTCCGACCAGAGAGGACCTCATAACGGTAACTCATTTCAGATTATGTCATGATGCGTTTTTGGATTTACCTCCCAAATGTTGAGTGAGAAAGAAAATAAAAGCAGGCACTGGTACAGCACCATTTATGATCAAGGGGACCCTGAAGCATTTTGCAGCCAACGAAGGTGGTGGGAATCTGCAACACTTTGCCACGAAGGATGATAGAGGCTGGAGCCCTCGTAACATTTAAGAAGTATTTAGATATGTACTTGCAATGCCAAGGCATTCAAGGCTATGGGCTCTTGGGTGGCACGGTGACTCAGAGGTTACCACTGCTGTCTCGCAACACCAGGAACCCAGGTTTGATTCCGCCCATGAGTGACTGACTGTTTAAGTGTGCATTTTCTCTTTGTGACTGCATGTTTCCTTCCACAGGTTTCCTTCCACAGTCCAGAAATGTGCAGGTTAGGGGGGTTTGCCATGCTAAATTGTCCATTATGTCCAGGGATGTGCAGGCTAGGTGGGTTAACCTTGGGAAGCGTGGGGTTACAGGGATAGAATGGGGTGGCGTAGCTCTGGGTGGAGTGTTCTTTGGACGGCCGAATGGCCTGCTTCCACTCTTTAGGGTTTCTGTGATTCTGTGAAGTGCTGATGCAATTGGGTGGTTATTTTTGACTGGGGCAGACTCAATGAGCCAGTCGGGCCTTTTTCTGTGCTGTAGACCTCTGTGACTCTACAAAGCTCTTTCTCTGAGAAGTCCATTCGCTGTTGCAACTTGTCCCATGCCACGTCAGCTCTAACCTTGGTTCACTCCACAATCTCAACCCACTCTGCAAAGAAAAAGCAATCTCTTACTTAACCTCTACTATTATCTCTGACCCCTTGCTCTTGGCCTCTTTCTTATTACAAACAAACTGATTCTATCTACAAAGGAACCTCTATTATCCAAATTTCTGATTCTCCAGACAAGATCGCAAGGTCCCGATACGGTGTTATCTGAACATTTGATTATCTGAACAAAATACTCCCTGCCTGTGTCGTTCGGCTGATCCACTATATCACTAATTCACTCCCTGTTGCATTCTTTCTTTCCTTCCTCCCCTACCCTCAGTCCTTCAGGAATTCCTTTAGAAGTTGATTGGAGGTCCAAAACCTAACCCAACATGGGCGGGGAGGATTTTATTTGGATAATCGAATGCCAGATAACACAGTTTAGCCAAGCATCGGGACCTTGTGGTCTTGTCTGGATAATCTGAAATTTGGATACTTGAATGCCGGATAATCGAGGTTCCTCTGTACTTTGCCCAAATCTTCGTCATTTTAACGTGTATCATATCACTGGTGATCTGTTCCAGTGAAGAGAGCTACAGTTTTCTAATTTGCCATATATAATTATTGACAACAAACTTAACCTTGATGAATCTGCACTGTAGTTTTGTTTTACTTTGACATCCCACCGGTAGTGTAGAGCCATAAACTGTTCATTGTGATCTTACTAAGGTTTTATACAGATTCCGATTGTAGGCACTAATTTTACACTCCGTCTCACTAACCCTGAAAGTGAAGGCCACTACACCTCTAATTCACTCCCTGTCACATTCATTCTTTCCTTCCTCCCTTTCCTTCAGTCCTTCAGGAATTCCCTTCGAAGTTAATTGTAGGTCCAAAAGCTAGGAAGGAACTCCAGTGGACCAGACGTGGATCATGCTTCGGGAATAAGCACAAATGATCAGAAAGTAGCTCCCATCTGTTCAATCAATTAGTCATAAGCATTTGAATGAGGAGCCGGTGTCGGCCCCTTGGCCCTTTGAACACGCTGCACTATTCATTAAGATCATACTTGATCTGATTATTCCATATTTCCACCTAACCTGATAACCTTTCAGCATTCAGTCTTGCTTAGCTAGAATCTATTTACCTCTGTCTTAAAAATAGTCAAAGACTCTACTTCCTCTATTCATTTGAGGAAGACAGTTCCAAAGACCGTCAACCCTGTGAGAAAACAATTCTCTGAAACTTGGTCCAAAATGTTATTTGTAAATAATTACCACTACTTGTAGATTCTTCAATAAGAGGAAATATCCTCTCCACATCACCTTGTCACACCCCTCTGGATCTTATATGTTTCAATAAAGTTGCCTCTTATTCTCCTAAACTCGAGTAGAGCATGATTATCCTGTTCCAGGAATTAGCCTGGTAAACGTTCTCAGAACAACTTCCAAGTCATTGATATCCTTCCCTAAAGAAGGTCACCAACTCAGTACTCAGTCTGAGTCTCACCTGTGTAACAGAATCCTAGCTTCTTTACTTTTGTATCCAATTTCTTTTGCAATTAATGATAATATTTTGCTAGATTTCCTAATTACCTGCTGTAGATGGATTCTAACCTTTTGCAATTCATGCACTACAACACACAGAGATCCCTTTACATCTCAGAACTCAGCAATTTCTCATTGTTTAGTTGCAGTAGTTATTAAGCATGACAGTACTAAGTCATGAGATTACTGATGCTGGTTAGCAAGTTTGCGGATGACAACAAAATTGGTGGTAGACAGTGAAGATGATTACAAAGAGCTCTTGATCAATTGGGTCAGTGGGCTGAGGAATGGCAGCTGGAGTTTAACTTGGATAAATGAGAAGTTATTGTTATGTTGCCATAGTCTTACCAGACCATAGGGGCTGCTCTTTCATTAGAGAGAAGCGACTGGTGGTGATTTAACCTGAGGGCTACCAGACCTCAGGTGAGGCAAGAGGTTGAGAAGGAGAGTCTTGCATTTTGGTAAAACAAACAAGGGCGGGATTTAAACAGTTAGAAGTGGGGTCTTGGTTAGTTTTGTAGAACAGAGACACTTAGGGTACATAATTCTTTGAAGTTTGCATCACAGGTCGACGGGGTGGTTAAGAAGATGTTTAGCATGCTTGCCTTCATTACTCACACCTTCGAATGTAGGAGTTTTGATGTCGTGTTGAGGTTGTACAGGATGTTGGTGAGGCCTCTTCTGGAGCACTGTGTCCAGTTCTGGTTGTCCAGTTTTCGGAAGGATGTTGTTAAGTTGGAGAGGGTTCAGACAAGATTTACCAGGATGTTGACAGAAATGGCAGGTTTGAGTTATAAGGAGAGGCTGGGAATTCTCTCATTAAAGCATAGGAGATTGGGGGGTGACCTTACAGAGATTTATAAAATCATGAGGGGTATAGAAAAGGTGAACGGCAAGGGTATTTTCTCTAGGATGAAGGATTTCAAGACGTATTTTTAAAGTAAGAGGAAAAAGATTTTAATAAGACATGAGGGACAATCTTTTTACACAGAGGTGGTTTGTGTGTGGAATGAACTTCCAAAGGAAGTGTTGGATAGGGTACCGTTACAATGTTTAAAAGATATTTGGATAAGTACATGAATAAGAAATGTTTGGAAGAATATGGGCCAGGGGCAGGCAGTGGTACTAGTTTAGTTTGGGATTTTGGTTGGTATAAGCTGGTTGGCCCGAAGGGTCTGTTTCCATGCTATATGACTCTGACTGACTGGAAATTTTATTATAAAGCTGACTCTAATCCTATTGTAGCTTACTGGTGTTTTATTATTGCAGTGCCCTGAGATTTATTACCATTGGCTTTCTATCAATACCAACAAATTCTTACTAATGTCATATTTTGTTCTCGCAAAGTGTCTTAATTTAGATTTACTTGTGACTTTGCAGATTAGATCTCGAGTCTCCAATATGTAAATTACTTTTTTTTTCTCGCCTTTTGGAGATAAGCAGGCAATAGAATTTCACTTATTGGAAGATTGCAGATAAGTACACTCAGCCTATTTATGTTTCTTAAAAAAAAATCCCTACTTTGCCATCTCTTTTTGGTAACCTGAAAACATTCATGGCTTACTGAGGGAGATAAAGCTGAAGTTGTAACATTCTTATGTCTTCCTTTTCCATTTGTGTTAATGAGTGGCAGATGGTGGCAATAATAATGTTACTAAGCTAGTAACTTGGAGTTTGGGGACATAGGGTCAAAGGACTGAGGCATTGTACATTCAATTAATAAATCTGGAATTGAACATAGGAAGCAGGAGTGGGCGCAGTCTTGATATCATAGAATTATAGAATGCCTGTAGTGCAGTAGAGGTCATTTGACTCATGGAGTCTGCACTGACCCTCCAAAGATCATCTCACCTAGACCCAACTCCACCACCCATCCCCCTGACCCCGCATTTGCCATTGGCTAATACCTGCACATCCCTGGATACGAGCGGACAATTTAGCATGGCCAATCCACCTAACCTGCACATCTTTGGATGAAACCAGAGCACCCGGAGGAAACCCACGCAGACATTGGGATAATGTGCAAATTCCACACAGACAGTTAGCCAAGATTGGAATCGAACCTGGGTACTTGGCACTGTGAGGTAGCAGTGCTAACCACTGTGCCACGGTGCTGCCCAACCTCCCAATGTCTTTAGTCTGCAAAGTAATCCAAAGATTTGCTACCCTTTAAGTGAAGAAATTCCTCCTCATTGCAGTCTTAAATGACCACCTTATCCTGCAGTTATGTCAATTTGCTAACCAGGAGAAAAGTTACGTGCACGCTCTTATGCCCTTTGAGAATTTGACAAGATTCAATGAGGTCACCTTTAATCTTCAGCACTCCAGGGACCAGAGAGCCAGCCTTCTCAATCCCTCCGTCCCATGGATTAATCTGGTGAACTTTTCAAATCCTCTCTCCTTTAAACATATCTCTCCTTTAATAAATAGAAGTCAAAGCAAGGTTTTACAAAACTGCAGCAAGACATTATTACTCCTGTAATCAAATCAGATTTGAATTTCAGAAGTGGTGATCATTAAACTATCGTCGATTGCTGTAAAAAATTCATCTGATTTACTAATGTCCTGTAAGGAACTGGGCTGGCCTATCTGTAACTCCAGGCTAATAGCATTGTGGTTGCCTCTGTTTTTTAAATCAACCTGTTCAGAAATATTCTGGAGTAGGTGAAACTTGAACCCAGGCCTTCTGGCTCAGAGTAGAGACATTTGGCTACTTCTTAACTGCTGTCTGAAATAACTTAACAAGCCATTCAATTCAGAGGCAATTAGGGATAGACAGCAAGTTCTGACGTTGCCAGCAATGACCACTTCCCGTGAAAGAATAGAGCAAAGTCATTTAATCCCACCAAGATGCAAACTTGACTTCCTGACACTTGACTTGAGAAGCTACACACTGAACGCGTCAACTCTTTATCAATTTCCTTCAGTTGCCTTGGATCATTTTAGGCTTGCTTGATCGCTTGATGTTGGAGAACTGTTACAACCCCCGGAACTAAGAGCATGGACATTGAGTTTACTATCAGGCAGGAGAACCAGCACTGAGAGTGGGCTGCCTATCGTGGGAGTCACACAGTGAAGGAGAAGCGAGCCATTGATAAAGCCCTATGGGATTCTCTGCATCCTCGACCCATGATTGGCCTGTCTAGACTGGGTCAGGTAGGAGATCCATATCAGTTTAACTCATTTGACAGTATCGCCCTGGAATCTCTGAGAATCAAAGATTAATTTCCAGCACAACCTAGAGATTACCAATACTGTAGGGATATTTGAAAAAGAAAGGGTGCCTTTTTGCCACCTTGATGGCCTGAAAGTAGTTCACAGCTGATGGAGCACTTTTCAAAATGTAGTTAGTATATGTAATGTCAGAAATACAGCAACTAATTTTCTCAGAGCAAGCCCCCACAACTGGCTGGAGTCAAACTGAGAGGTGCTTTGTATTTGATGCTATCACATGGGATGTACATTAAGTCATCTGTAGACAGCAAAATATTATCTTTGCAGATTTATATTTGAAAGCTGACAATTGCTATTTCTCAACAGGTTCTTCTTGCCAGTAGCTTTGTGCCATTCTATGCTGGGATTAAGGCAGTGGAGTATAGAGGTGAAGTGAGTATGCATTGGCTTTTCTATAATAGCAGTGTTTTGTTCTGTGTGTTTTCTGTTCAAACTTCATTTAGAAGTATAATGTGTAACTTGCGCACGAGGACCTGTGCCTGCTGCAAAACTGACAGCAGTTACTATGGAAGTGGTCACTTGAGGGCAGACGTACGGCAGATAAGAGCAGGAGCTGAGAAAATTGAAGCAAGAAGTAGGGTGAAATCTCGCAGACATTGCCAAAATGTAACATGAGGAAGCTGTCAGTAGATTGGCTCCACTGGGTGGTAAGGAATAAATTTCAGGCCAGGATCATACGGTGCAATTAATTAATAACAAAACTGTTGCTTGTACTGAGGAAGTTCCTTTATCTGCAATTTGATGGAGGTCTTAACCTGCTTGCTGTTATAGCACAGGATGGCGTGTATTGCATCTCACTTCAGTCTGTTTGTAATCAAACTGGTCTTCTATCCTGCCATCCTTCAATCTCTGTTTAATTGAATGATTTATTATCACTTGTATTTAAGGGAAAGTACATTTGTATTTTGTTTGATAAATAGTTTGTAAATGTTTGTTTTATAAATATTTTATTTGATCACAGCGTTGTTAAATCCCTCAGCACAGGAGGAAACCTGTCAGCCCATTAAATCAGTGCTGGCTGTTTTGAACAAGCCTATTTAGGTCTGTTTAGTTCCACTCCCAGCTCATTGTCTCACATGTTTTTCTTTGCTTTCAAGTATTTATCCAATTCTGTTTTGAAGCTTGCTATTGAATCTATATGTGACCCAGTCCCAGGTGTCTTTCAGACATTGATCTGATCCTACTTTTGAAGGGATGACTACTATTCCTTCGTTCCCAGGACAAATTAAATTGCTGGCCTTAAGGCTGAGATTGGAATTAACATGAAGGCAAAACATGGGCCACCACAGCATTGAGGTGGCACCTATCACATTGTTGTTGCAGTAGTGCACCAGGTCACCTTGACCCAATTGATTACAAAGTAATCCAAACAGGAGAACTTCAAATTCAGTATCTCCATATTTTATAAACTTTTCCCTTCCACTCCTTTATAAGTTCTGAATACCTTCCTTCCCCATCCTTTGGTCCTGGAAACCTTGACTTTCAATGGTGTTTGACTCTAAGGCTGCCCATTGCATTACCCAGCAAGCTGTGCATGTTAGAATGTGCAGGGCTTTTCCAGCTTATATATAGCCAGCTCACAGGTACTTAATTGCTCAAGCAGATTGTTCCTCAATGCACAAACAGGCAACATCACTGACAGTGCAGAACTGCCTCAGTGTATTGGCCTTCAATTTCCTAACATAATTTCCAACACAGAATCATTGAACTGTTACAGGACAGAAGGAGACCACAGCCTGTTCTTTCTCTGACTTAGCCTGATTCCTTTTTCCAGCATTTGATCTATATCCCTGCAGGTTACTGCATTTGAGGTGTACTTCCAGACAACCCTTTTAAATGAGTCAAAAATTATTGCCTTTTCTATCCTTCAGGACCACTGCCATTCTCTGCGTCAAAATATCTTCCTTATAAAATCATGAGAGGCATGGATAGGGTAAATAGACAAGCTTTTTTTTCCCATGGGTTGGGGGAGTCCAGAACTAGAGGGCATAGGTTTAGGGTGAGAGGGGAAAGATATGAAGGGACCTAAGGGGCAACATTTTCATGCAGAGGGTGGTATGTGTATGGAATGGGCCACCAGAGGAAGTGGTGGAGGCTGGTACAATTACAACATTTAAAAGGAATCTGGATGAGTATATGAATAGAAAGGATTTAGAGGGATATGGGCCAAATGCTGGCAAATGGGACTAGATTAATTTAGGATTACTGATCGGCGTGGACGAGTTGACCAAAGGGTCTGTTTCAGTGCTGTGTATCTCTATGACTCTATCTACTCTCTAAACCTTTTATAAATTTCTTGAAATCAGTGCTTCCTGGTCACCGACAGCTTTGTTCGGGTAAATCGATGCTTCCCACCCACTCTGTCCAGCTCCTCTCAATTTTGAACACATCAATGAGATCTATTCTGAGCAGAATATCCCCAGCTTATCCAACTGTCTCTTGTTAGCTGCTTTTTACAAGTCCTGTCAATATCCTGCTACATCTCCCCTGAACCTCCTCTACCACAATTACATCATTTCAATAATGATGAGTTCAGAACCCTACCTGTAATTGTGGCTTAACTAATCATTTGTACAGAGCCAGCATAACTTCCCTGTTCTTGAATCCAATGCCATGGCCAATAAAGGAAAAGATTCCGTATGCCTCCTTAGCTATCTTACTAACATTACCACCTTTAGAAGTCAGTGGACATTCATTCCAAAGTTTCTCACTTCCTTTACACTTCTCAATATTCTCCCATTAATTGTGCATTGCTTTGCCTTTGTTTGACTTCTCAAGTGTATCACCTCACATGTCTCCAGGTTGCATTCCAATTGCCACTTTTCTGCCACCATTGATATCTTGCTGTTGCGTATAGCTACCCTCCTCACTGTCAACTGTCAGTCAGTTTTTGTCTTGTTGACAGACTTCTTGGTCATACCCCATTACATTGACATCCAATTTATGGAAAATGCAGAGGGCCAAATATTGCACCTTCAGAACACCAATAGGTAACAGGCTTCTAAGGTGCAAAAGCACCTGGCAAAAATTGCCTTTTGTTTCCTGTCACTGCGCTGGATCTAATCCCTAGATCCCCTTTTTTAAATTAGTCTGCCTTCTGGGATTTTATCAAAAATCTTGCTGAAGTCCATGTCGACTACATCAACTACCCTCATCAACTTTCTTTGATTCTCCCTTCAAAAGAATTCAGTTGAGTGAGTCAGACATGATCTTCTTTTAATGAATTCATCTCGACTGTGCTTGATTATTCTGTCCTTTAAGTATAGCCTGTCTCTCAGAAAGCATTCCAATAATTTGCCCACTGATGAAGTTAGGCCCAACTGATACATAATTATTTGGTCCATCTTGTGCTCCCTTTTTAAAGTTAAAACACACAAAATACCAGGTTATAGTTCAACAGGTTTATTTGGAAGCACTTGCTTGTGGAGGACCTCCAAGAAGTTCGCACATATCACTCCGAAAGCTAGGGATTCCAAATAAACCTGTTGGACTATAACCTGGTGTGTGATTTTTTAACTTTGTACATCCCAGTCCGGCACTGGCACCTCCAAATCATCCCTTTTTTAAACAAAGGTATACCATCAGTTGTCCTCCAGCACAGCACCTGTATACAGTGAGGACTGGAAAATTGACGGTCACATCTTCCGCTCATTCTTGATGAAAACCAAGAAAAAAACTGCCGATGCTGTAAACCGGAAACAAAAACAGAAATTGCTGCAAAAGTTTGGCAGTCTGGCAGCATCTATGGTGAGATCAGAGTCAATGTTTCGGGTTGAGTGACCCTTCCTCAGAGCCCTGGCTTCTGTTAACAACCTAGTGTACATTCCATTTGGGGCAAAAGCCCTTCGTCAGGAATGATTCAGGGAGCCTCTACCCCGGAGGCTGCCTGCCTCATTCCTGATGAAGGGCTTTTGCCCGAAACGTCGATTTTCCTGCTCCTCGGATGCTGCCTGACCTGCTGTGCTTTTCCAGCACCACTCTAATCTTGATTCTGATCTCCAACATCTGCAGTCCTCACTTTTGCCTATATTCCATTTGGCCCTGGTATGCCCTGTCCCATTGATAACACCGACCCACCAGTGGTGGTGGTAGTGGCGTTGTTACCTTGGCAAAGTTAAGAAAGGTTTTCAGAATAAGCCCAGCAATTACAAATCACTAAGGTTAAGTTCAATGGTAGAGAAGCTTTTGGAGACAATTTGGGGGATAGAATTAGTAGTTACATGGAAAAGGTGGGTTGATTAGGAAGAGTCAGCATGGATCTCTAAAGGAGAAATCATGTTTAACTAGCTAGCTGGAGTATTTTGAAGAGGTAACAGGCTCAGTGATATGGTGGACACGGATGTTCAAAAAGTAGATTAGATTAGATTACTTACAGTGTGGAAACAGGCCCTTCGGCCCAACAAGTCCATACCAACCCGCCAAAGCGCAACCCACCCAGACCCTGAAGAAGGGCTAATGCCCGAAACGTCGATTCTCCTGTTCCCTAGATGCTGCCTGACCTGCTGCGCTTTTCCAGCAACACATTTCCGTCTCTGATCTCCAGCATCTGCAGACCTCACTTTCTCCCCTTCATCTAACACCATGGGCAATTTAGCGTGGCCAATCCACCTAACCTGCACATTTTTGGATTGTGGGAGGAAACCGGAGCACCCGGAGGAAACCCACGCAGTTACGGAGAGAATGTGCAAATTCCACACAGAGAGTCACCTGATTGAACCTGGGTCTCTGGCGCTGTGAGGCTGCAGTGTTAACCACTGTGCCACCGTGCCGTCCAGGTGTTTGATACAATACCACACAATAGATGTGAGGAAGGTTATAGGTCATGATGTAAATAGGGACATTAACAACAAGGATACAAAATTAGCTGAGTGGTAAGAAACAGAGAGTAATGGTCAATGATATTTTTCAGGCTGGAGAAATGGTTTCTAGTGGAATTTTCCAGGGGACAATATTGGGGTGCTTGCTTTTCCTGATCCAAATGAATGACTTAGATCTTGGCAATCAGGGAGATATTTCAAAATTTGCAGACAAGACAAAACTTGGAAGAATTGTGAACTGTGAGGGCAGTATAGAACTCCACAAGGATACAGATGGGTTTGAGGAGTGGACTGGTAGGTGCCAGGTAAGGTTCCGTTCCTATGAGTTTGTACTTTGGTTGGAAGAACATGGACAGATAATGCAAAATAGGGAGTACAATTCTGAAGAAGGTACCGGAGGAGAAGAACCTGGATGTATGTGTGTACAGATCATTGGAGGTGGCAGGACAGGTAGGAAGAACAGTATATAAAGCATGCAGTGTTCTTGGCTTTGTTAATAGAGTTGAAAGCTTAGAGGACAAGAACTTGTATAAGGCACTTGTTAGACTTCTCCTAGAGGATTGTATATAGTTGTGGGTGTCACATTATAGGAAGTATTTGAATACATTGGAGAGAGTGCAGAAGCAATTTACAAGAATGGTATCAGAGATGATTTCAGTAGTAGACTCGCCAACTTTAAGAGCATTTAAATGGTCATTGGATAAACATATGGTTGAAAATGGACTAGTGTAGGTTAGATGGGCTTCAGATTGGTTCCACAGGTCGGTGCAACATAGAGGGCCGAACATGTTCTATGTTCCAACTTCAGTTGTGAAGGTCGATTTGAAGAAGTTGGGACTGTTCTCCTTGGAGAGAAGAAGGCTAAGAGACGATCAGACGATCAATAATGAGTGGGTTCGAAAGAGAAGAGAACTGTTCTCACTTGTAAAAGGAACAAGAGCAAGAAGGTAGAGACTTAAAGCAATCTGCAAAAAGAGCAAAAGGGAAATGAGGACAAACATTTTCACACAAGTAGTTAGAGGGTGGAATGTACTGCCTGAAAGTGTGGTGGATTCAGGTTCAATTGGAGAATTCGAGAGGTCATCGGATGATTATTTACGAAAAATAATGTGCTAGGGTATGGGGAGAAGCAGGAGATTGGCATCAGGTCATGGAACTTGTTTAATGGGCAAACTTGCTTCCTTTTACACCTTAGCACTTCCCTGATATTTTGATCAACAACCCATCCATCACCTTCAAGATTCAGTCTCTCCACCGTCAATTCATGGTAACAGCACGTGTATTGTCTATAAGATGCACTGTAGCAGATTCACCGAGGCCCCATAGACACCACCTTCCAAACTCAGGACTGCTACCATCTAGAAGCCAAGGGAAACAGAGATATGGAAGGATCATCAGCTGACAGTTCCTCTCTGAAGCATATACAATCCCAGCCTGGAAATATAATGCTGTGGCTTCACTGTGACTGGGTCAAAATCCTGGAACTCCCTTCCTTATGGCATTGTGGGTCCACCTGCACCAACTGGACTGCAGCGATTCAAGAAGGCAGCTCACCACCATCTTCTCTACCTGAGCTAGGAATGGGCAAAAAATGCTGTCGCAGCCAGAAGACCACATCCAGTGAATTAATAAAAATAAATAAATACATCCATATCATTCATCTGAACTACTCATTGTGATAGCGCAATAAACACTGTACAATTCAGGATTGAACTCATCCATTAGTTTACACCGGAGTGCGTGACTGTACTTAATTTACGAACAGCCTTGTAACAAAAGGTAGGAGAGGTCAATTCAGTTCCAACTCTTGTATCTGAAGCGAATGGATTTCTTTTGATTCAGGACAGTGTTAGATATCTAGAGACCCAGGTAAGGTTCTGGAGACCTGGGTTTGAATCCCACCACGGCAGATGGTGCAATTTGAATTCAATGAAAACCTGGAATTAAGAATCTATCACCATCGGTGGTCCCCCGCAGATGAGGATGACTTTGTCCTGCTCTCAGGGTGAGTCTGTAGGTGGCTGCACAGATCAATACAGCTACCACAGGCTGTGCCACACTTGGTGGTCGCTGGAAGGGGTGGGTGGATGGGTGGGGTTTGGGAGCACACTCCTTACGCTGTTTTCCCCTGGCTTCTGCTTCTTTCCGACAACAAGTCTCGAGGTGCTCGACCCCTTCCCGGATACTGCTGCTCCACTTTGGTGGTCTCGGGCCAGTGATTCTCAGGTGTTGATGGGAATGCTGCACTTGAGGGTATCCCTGAAGTCTTTCCTCTGTCCACCTGGGGTTTGCCTGCTGTTTTGAAGCTGGGAGTAGAGCATCTGATTGGGAGTGTCGTGTTGGTCACCCAGATGATGACGATGAGTCCATTACCAATTGCTGAAAAATCCCTTGTGGTTTGCTAATTCCTTTAGGGAAGGAAACTGCCATCCTTACCTATTCTGGCCTACATGTGACTCTAGACCCACAGCTATGTGGTTGCCTCTCAACCTCGATCAGGGATAGGCAATAAATCCTGGCCTAGTTAGTGCTGCCGTCATCCTGTGAATATGTTTTTAAAAATACAGCGCAGTTTGACATCATTTGATGTATGATATCATCAGCAGTTTGGGGGTTGGTAACATGTGGGGCTTGCAGTGTTTTATGGCAGCCTTGACTCACCTGGAAGCCTCTCACCTTTTGAGTCTCAAGGCTCTGGATTCAAGCCTCCCCTGCAGGGCTTGAGCACCAAACTCAGGGCTGCCTGTCTGATGCTGCACTGTCAGAAACACAGCTGCTTTCACAACTTGTCAACCAAAGTACCCTTTGCAAGTGGGTGAGAAATCTCGTGGAACTACCTCAAAGAGCAGGGACTGCCATAACTTGTCACTTACAAAAGCAAATCACTTATTCCTTATCACATTGCTCTCCGTGGGTACTTGCTTGGTGCAAATTGGTTGCTGCATTTCCTATATTGCAGCAGTGACTAAACTTCAGAAACACTTTATTGACTGTAAAATCATTGAAGCATTCCTCTGTTGTCAAAATCGCTTGCGTATAAACGTTAATCTTTCCTTTTCTTCAAAAGAGCTACCACATCCAATTAGTCCCACTTTCCATCTCTGTCCCCAAAGTCCTGTACATTTTTCACTTTCAAATATTTATCAAATTCTCTTTTATGAGAGTTACTAACAACTCTTCTGCCACTTTTCCAGGCAGTCAGGATCTTATTGAATCGGGGAGCAGTCTGAAGGGGCCAGACTTCGCAAATCTAATTCACCGTGCAAAAATATTCTCTTCATCTTACTTCCAGGACTTTTACTAATGATCTGAAATCTTGTTTCTGGTCATTGACTCCCCAGCCAGTGAGGGTTTCTCTTTATTTGCGCCTTCAGATCTCAGATACTGGAGAAGGGTAAGAGTCATAGAGCACAGAAACAGACCTTTTGGTCCAACCAGTCCACACTGATCATAATCCCAAATAAACTAGTCCCATTTGCCTGCAGTTGGCCCCTATTCCTCCAAATGTTTCTCATTCATATATTTATCAATTTACTCTCACTTGTTATTGCGTCTGGCTGTGAACTTGTGAACTCGGCTGTACACTGCCTTGCCTTCCTCAGTCATTATTTCATTGGTGGCACCCCTCTGAGCTTGCATTAACTAACAGAACCTCACATCAACCAACAACACTAGCCTCCATTTGAGATGGAGGGTACATCTAAAAATATTATTACTGTAAACTTTGACCAGTATCTTATGAACCAGCATTCTTGATAAACCGGTAAAAATGATACACCTGAAATACTGAGTAGTCAGTTGAGGCTGCGGGTGAGAAGGCTCTCTGCCAGTAAGTTTTATTTAAGGCAAAGTTGCATTATTACTGAAGTGATTTATTCTGTTAGTAAAATGTAAGAGTGATGTGTATATCCCCCGCATTATGTTTCTGTTACACAGTGTGTGTTTTTACATTGATTACGTGGACCTCTTGACTAGCTGGCACACTCCTGGTCCCATAGATGCTGGTTGATAATAAGTTTGCTGTACAAAATTTCCATCATTCTATTTTACAAAAAGAAATGCGGGACATGAACACAGTTGTGGATCACAATAGATGGTTAATATGCTGTCACTGTTCAGTTCTGCAATTGTGGTTTATTGCGATAGGAAGTGTGTCAAAACTGTAGTGCCAACACCAGATCCTTGTTGCCTCTGACAACGATTGCGCAGATGGTGGCACACATTGGTTCGCTAGCATCAGCTGGGGTGCTGGAAGTCTGTATGCAACACGTTTGAAGTGAAGTGTTGCAGACTGCCGTTGAGCTCGCAATTATGCAGCTGATTTTTAGCCGACCCTCTCATTATACAGATGGGAAAACCATTCCAAAGTCTTTGCTCAACAGCAACTTGCATTCGTGTATCCCCTGTGTTGTCCCAAGCTTTTCAGGAGGGTAATCAGGTAAAGTTTGACAAGTGGCTGGAGATATTCACAGCTCAGATGAAGATGTGAAGTTGAGAAGAAGGACCTTTACTTAAATTGTAGAGAGACAAGGAGCTGATGGTACTTGGCAAGAGGGTGCCGGGATCCGGGATCTGAGCTGAAATATCTGAAAAGCAGAGCCAGTGAGACAATTAAACAGTGTGTATGTGAATTCTGTCCTGGAGAGTGATGAAAGAATGATGAAATGAGGTGAGATGGGGCAGTGTTCAGGAGCTGGAATGACATGGTACTGTTAACTCATCTGAGCTCTTGGCATGGACCTATGTTGAGTCTGTCAAATCGTTGATGCACATTGCACAAGTTCAAATGTAACGGGACAAAAGAAATTGGCCAAATGAAGAAAGAAATTAAAACATAAAATCAATAACTGTCCCCAAGTCATGTAACATGTCTCAAGTTGTAGATTAGTAATCTCCAACTATAGTCCTGAAGCCAAATAAAACTATTTACTGCCTATGTTTACTATGCAAAGCTTATTCACATCAGAGCTGAAAATGTGTTGCTGGAAAAGCGCAGCAGGTCGGCAGCATCCAAGGAACAGGAGAATCGACGTTTCGGGCATAAGCCCTTCTTCAGGAAATCACATCAATATCAATTTTCTTTTAGTGGAAAATAAACTGTTGTGCAGAAATGGGTATATGGTGGAATATTATTCAAGTAGATTAGTAAGCATTAGACAGATGATTGAAGCTCAGTAAAAACACTGGTAAAAATATCTTTAGGAATCTTTATGAATTGCTGCTTTCAGCTCTTGCTGCCATAGAATTACATTAGTGTTAGGGTTAAGATAATTAACTGTGTCAGATTCACAAGTAATTTTTTTTTGCTGTTTCTCTTCCAATTTTATTATGGAAATTGTGATAGTTCAGAGTGTTGCAGTTGTTCAGGATCTGGTGATTAATTGGCAGCACAGAGCAGGCTGATCCTGCAATGAGCAGTTTGCAACAGGAGCAATCAGCAAGGGGGAATTATGGCTGATTTATGTTTGCATCCTTCCTGAACCGAGGAGTACTGTGTATGAGATTATCCACCTTGGTGGCAAAAGAACAGAAAGGCAGATTATTTCTGAATGGTGGCTGTTTAGGATGAGGTGAGGTGCACCAAGACCTGGGTATCATGGTGGAGGAGTCGCTGAATGTTTGCATGCACGTTCAGAATACAGTGAGGAAAGCTAATAGCACGCTGGTCTTCATCGTAAGAGGATTTGAGTATGGGAGCAGGGATGTCTTACAGCAATGATACAGGACCTTGGTGAGGCCACACCTCAAGTATTACGTGCAGTTTTGATCTCCCAGTCTGAGAAAGGACTTTCTTGCTCTTGAGGGAATTCAGCAAAGGTTCACCAGACTGATTCCCGGGATGGCAGGACTGACAAATGAAGAAAAACTGGATCAACTGGACTTGTAATCCTTGGA
This sequence comes from Chiloscyllium plagiosum, assembly GCF_004010195.1. Lineage (NCBI taxonomy): Eukaryota > Metazoa > Chordata > Chondrichthyes > Orectolobiformes > Hemiscylliidae > Chiloscyllium > Chiloscyllium plagiosum. The sequence continues at coordinate 111,995,902 of NC_057715.1, read as the reverse complement.
ATTTAGAAGAATGAGGGGGATCTCATAGAAACATATAAAATCCTGGTGGGACTGGACAGGCTAGATGCAGGAAGAATGTTCCTAATGTAGGGGAAGTCTAGAACTTGAGGTCACAGTCTAAGAGTAAGGGGTAAGTCATTCAGGAGTGAGATGAGGAAGAGTTTCTTCACTCAGGGAGGTGAGAGCCTGTGGAATTCTCTCCCACAGGAAGCTATTGGGGTAAGTTCACGAGATAGATTCAAGAGGAAGCTGGATGTGGCCCTTGTAGCTTAAAAAATCAAGGAGTATGGAGAGAAAGCAGGAATGGGGTACTGAGATGATTATATGGAATGGTGGAGCAGGCACGAAGGGCCGAATAGCCTACTCCTGCTCCTATTGTCTATGTCTCTAAATCTGCAGCAATGGAGCATAGGATTCCATTAATAGCAGAATAGGAACGTTGTGAAAAGAAATATCATCAATGCTTCCCTGAAAAGGTCAATCATCTCTCCCAACTCGTGGGAAAGTCTGGATTGGGACTGGTCAATACAGGGCAAGGTTCATCTGGGATGGGAGAAAACATATCGGGAAACTTCGTTAGAAATCTGCAGAGGCAACGCCGCGACATTGGAGGGGTTGCACAAACCTCTCAAACAGGTTTTCTGTCCAATCCTGCCCCCCACATATGACACAATCTACCTCACAACCTATTGAACCCGTGTAATTTCCCAAACCTAAGTGGCGGTCTAAGATGAAGAATAAATATGGCAGTGGTGTAGAGCTGTATTCTGTTAATATTGAGAATAAGGTATAACATTGGTAGCAATTAATGAGGCCATAGGGACATATAGCGCGAATACAGACCCTTTGGTCTAACCGGTCCATGCTGACCGTAATTCCAAATTGAACTAGTCCCACCTGCCAGCCCCTGGTCCATATCCCTCCAAACATTTCTTATTCATGTGCTTATCCAAATGTCGTCTTAACATTGTAATTGTACCGATATCTACCACTTCCTCTGGAAGTTCATTCCACACGCAAACCACCTTCTGTGTTAAAACTTTGCCCCTCATGTCTTTTGAAAATATCTTTCCACTTCTTAAAACTGTGCCTTGAAATCCTATATCCCAGGGAAAAGATAACTGCCATTAATTCTATCTATACCCCTTATGATTTTATAAACTCTACAAGATGGCCTCTGAACCTCCTATGCTTCAGTGAAAAAATCCCCAGCTTAACCAACCCTACTTTATAAACCTTCAAAACCATTTGGATATTGTACTGTCTCAGTGATGGAGCTGGATATTGTACTGTCTCAGTGACGGAGCTGGGTATCGTACTGTCTCAGTGACTAAGCTGGGTATTGTACTGTCTCAGTGACGGAGCTGGATATTGTACTGGCTCAGTGACGAAGCTGGGTATTGTACTGTCTCAGTGACTGAGCTGGATATTGTACTGTCTCAGTGACGGAGCTGGATTTTGTACTGTCTCAGTGACTGAGCTGGGTATTGTACAGTCTCAATGACGGAGCTGGATATTGTACTGTCTCAGTGACAGAGCTAGATATTGTACTGTCTCAGTGACGGAGTTGGGTATTGTACTGTCTCAGTGACGGAGCTGAGTATCGTACTGTCTCAGTGACGGAGCTGGGTATCGTACTGTCTCAGTGACTAAGCTGGGTATTGTACTGTCTCAGTGACTAAGCTGGGTATCGTACTGTCTCAGTGACGGAGCTGGGTATCGTACTGTCTCAGTGACTAAGCTGGGTATTGTACTGGCTCAGTGACGGAGCTGGGCATTATACTGTCTCAGTGACGGAGCTGGGCATTATACTGGCTCAGTGACGGAGCTGTGTATTGTACTGGCTCTGTGACGGAGCTGGGTATCGTACTGGCTCAGTGACGGAGCTGGGTATCGTACTGGCTCAGTGACAGAGCTGGGTATTGTATTGTCTCAGTGACAGAGCTGGGTATTGTACTGTCTCAGTGACAGAGCTGGGTATTGTACTGTCTCAATTGTACTGTCTCAGTGACAGAGCTGGGTATTGTACTGTCTCAGTGACAGAGCTGGGTGTTGTACTGTCTCAGTGACAGAGCTGGGTGTTGTACTGTCTCAGTGACGGAGCTGGGTATCATACTGTCTCGGTGACGGAACTGGATATCGTACTGGCTCAGAGACGGAGCTGGATATCGTACTGTCTCAGTGACAGAGCTGGGTATTGTACTGTCTCAGTGACGGAGCTGGGTATTGTACTCTCTCGGTGATGGAGCTGGTATTGTACTGTCTCGGTGACGGAGCTGGGTATTGTACTATCTCGGTGACGGAGCTGGGTATCGTACTGTCTCAGTGACGGAGCTGGGTATTGTACAGTCTCAGTGACGGAGCTGGATATTGTACTATCTCAGTGACGGAGCTGGATATTGTACTATCTCGGTGACGGAGCTGGGTATCGTACTGTCTCAGTGACGGAGCTGGGTATTGTACTGTCTCAGTAATAGAGCTGTGTATCGTACTGTCTCGGTGACGGAGCTGTGTATCGTACTGTCTCGGTGACGGAGCTGGGTATCGTACTGCCTCGGTGACGGAGCTGGGTATCGTACTGTCTCAGTGACGGAGCTGGGTATTGTACTGTCTCAGTGACGGAGCTGGGTTTTGTACTGTCTCAGTAATAGAGCTGTATATCGTACTGTCTCGGTGAGGGAGCTGTGTATCTTACTGTCTCAGTGACAGAGCTGGGTATTGTACTGTCTCAGTGACGGAGCTGGGTATTGTACTGTCTCAGTGACGGAGCTGGGTATTGTACTATCTCAGTGACGGAGCTGGGTATTGTACTGTCTCAGTGACGGAGCTGGGTATTGTACAGTCTCAGTGACGGAGCTGGATATTGTACTATCTCAGTGACGGAGCTGGATATTGTACTGTCTCAGTGACGGAGCTGGATATTGTACTGTCTCAGTGACGGAGCTGGATATTGTACTATCTCAGTGACGGAGCTGGGTATTGTACTCTCTCGGTGATGGAGCTGGTATTGTACTGTCTCGGTGACGGAGCTGG
>NC_057715.1:111990130-111991490 GCF_004010195.1 Chiloscyllium plagiosum | reverse complement strand
CGGATCTGGGTATTGTACTGTCTCAGTGACGGATCTGGGTATCGTACTGTCTCAGTGACGGAGCTGGGTTTTGTACTGTCTCAGTGACGGAGCTGGGTTTTGTACTGTCTCAGTAATAGAGCTGTGTATCGTACTGTCTCGGTGACGGAGCTGGGTATCGTACTGTCTCGGTGACGGAGCTGGGTATTGTACTGTCTCAGTGACGGAGCTGGATATTGTACTGTCTCAGTGACGGAGCTGGGTTTTGTACTGTCTCAGTAATAGAGCTGTGTATCATACTGTCTCGGTGACGGAACTGGATATCGTACTGGCTCAGAGACAGAGCTGGGTATTGTACTGTCTCGGTGACGGAGCTGGTATTGTACTGTCTCGGTGACGGAGTTGGTATCGGACTGTCTCAGTGACGGAGCTGGGTATTGTACTGTCTCAGTAATAGATCTGTGTATCGTACTGTCTCGATGACGGAACTGGATATCGTACTGTCTCAGTGACAGAGCTGGGTTTTGTACTGTCTCAGTGACGGAGCTGGGTATCGTACTGTCTCGATGACGGAGCTGGGTATCGTACTGTCTCGGTGACGGAGCTGGGTATGGTGCTGTCTCGGTGACGGAGCTGGGTATCGTACTGTCTCAGTGACAAGATGGGTATTGTACTGTCTCAGTGACGGAGCTGGTATTGTACTGTCTCGGCGACGGAGCTGGGTATTGTACTCTCAGTGACAGATCTGGGTATCGTACTGGCTCAGTGATGGAGCTGGGTATCGTACTGGCTCAGTGATGGAGCTGGGTATCGTACTGGCTCAGTGACGGAGCTGGGTATTGTACTGGCTCAGTGATGGAGCTAGATATTGTACTGTCTCAGTGATGGAGCTAGATATTGTACTGTCTCAGGGATGGAGCTGGGTATTGTACTGTTTCGGTGAAGGAGCTGCTATTGTCATGTCTCGGTGACGGAGCTGGTATTGTACTGTCTAGGTGACGGAACTGGTATTGTACTGTCTCGGTGACGGAACTGGATGTCGTACTGGCTCAGAGACGGAGCTGGATATCGTATGTCTCAGTGACAGAGCTGGGTATTGTACTGTCTCAGTGACGGAGCTGGATATTGTACTGTCTCAGTGACGGAGCTGGATATCGTACTGTCTCAGTGACAGAGCTGGGTATTGTACTGTCTCGGTGACGGAGCTGGTATTGTACTGTCTCGGTGACGGAGCTGGGTATCGTACTGTCTCGGTGACGGAGCTGGGTATTGTACTGTCTCAGTGACGGAGCTGGGTATCGTACTGTCTCAGTGACGGAGCTGGGTATCGTACTGTCTCAGTGACAAGATGGGTATTGTACTGTCTCAGTGACGGAGCTGG
>NC_057715.1:111941394-111989871 GCF_004010195.1 Chiloscyllium plagiosum | reverse complement strand
TCCCCGTCTTATGATGGAGGGAAGGTTGTTGATGAAGCAGCTGAAGATGGCCTCGGGCCCTGGTCTGAGAAACTCCTGCAGAGATGTTCTCGAACTGACTGACCTCCAACAACTACAACCTTTTTTTGTGTTAGGTGTGACTCCAACCAGCAGTGAAGTTTCTTCAAATCCCATTGTCTTCAGTTTTGCCAGGACTCCTTGATGCCCCAGTCTGTTATGTACTGCCTTGACATTAAAGGCAGTCACTGGGGGGATCCAAGATGGCGGCGACCCAGTAAGACTGAGTCTATAGTGCTCCTCCCAAGACTTGGGCACAGTGGGTCACCTTTGATGCCCCAGTCTGTTATGTACTGCCTTGACATTAAAGGCAGTCAATCTCATCTCACCTTTGCAATTCAGCTCTTTTGTCCAAATTTGAACCAGAGCATTAATGAGGTCAGGAGCTGAATGGGCCAAATTGGCAGTCTATGAGAGGGTTATTACATCTGACCAAAAGGACTAATGTATTGTTCCCAAGGTTCCTAGAATACAAATGCTAGGAACTTAACATTGAGGAATTAGTTTCGGTTGCCTGAGTTATGTTTATGTATTGCTCGTACTAAGAATGGAACAGAGATGCTCATTGCATCAATTTGAGGTGGATTCGAAACCCAGTCCTAACCTAAAGGAATTAAAACACAGACAGTGAGCCACTGACGGTCTTATTAAATGCCAGAGCAGGCTCATGAGATTGAATAGTCTACTTCTGCTCCTAAGTTGTATGTTTGTGTGTCCTGCACTGAAAAACCAAAGTTTGGTTTTTCAGTCCAATTCTCTCCTCCCCTGCCAGACTGGCCTTTTCTGTTACTGTTAGGTATCAGTGGATGCATTCCTGTTTCAGAATCAGCAAGTCCAACATTGTCCTGCAGAAAATTGAGCCCTGCACCTTGGCCGACACTCCAATGGAGCATTGCCAGAGCTGTTAGAAGGGAATTTAAATTGAGACTTGGTTTTCCCTCTCCAGTGCATGTAAAATATTCCATTGCATGAGATCACAGAAGTGATGGTGTCCAGACCAACACAGATTTCCCGTACAACGTCATAAAAACAACTTACCTGGTTATCGCAGATACAGAAGCAAAATACTGCAGATGTTGGGAATCTGGACTAAGAATAGAAAGAGCTGGAAAAGCTCAGCAGGTCGGACAGCATCTGGAGAGAGAAACTCTAAACATTTCAGGTCAATGGCCTTTCATTAGACCATCAACTGGAAATGCTAATTCTGAATCTCCTCATACACGCTGCCTGGTTTGCCGGATTTTCCCTCTGTTCTTTACTTGGTGCTGATCTGGTAACACCAGTTTTTATGGAACCTTGCTGGATCAAATGGTTTCAGGTGAAAGGGGAAAGATTTAAAAGGAACATAACAAGCAACTTGTTTATGTAGAGGGTGGTGTGTGTATGTCATTTAAAAGGCATTTGGATAGATACATGAATAGGAACGGTTTGGAGGGGTATGTGCCAAATGTTGGCAAATGGGACTAGATAAGTTGTTGTGTCACCACAGTCTTACCAGACCATTCGAGAGAAGCGACTGGTGGTGATTTAACCTGAGGACCACCAGACCTCAGCTGAGGGAAGAGGTTGAGAAGGAGAATCCTTCATGATTAACCTCAAACCGGTGACAGGAACTGAATCCACGCTGTTGGCATCACACTGCTCTGTAAACCAACAATTCAGCCAACTGAGCTGAACCGATTCCCAGGACTAGATTAATTTAGGGTATCTAGTCAGTATGGACGAGTTGGACTGAAGTGTCTGTTTCTGTGTTGTACACCTCTATGGCTTTGCTGTGTTTTCTGTGTTATGATGTTCAGTGAAATCTTATTATTGCCATTTCAATTCACAAGTACTTCAGTGACGGTAAAGCACTTTGGGATGCCCAGTGGTCGTGGAAGGTGATGTATAAATAAACACTACTATAAAGTAAAACTCTGGTTATAAATGTTGCAATCATAAATAAAATGGGGAAAATTTCAGTGTGATGACTGGAGCAGGGTAAGTGGTTCTTAAATGAAAAATTAGGTGTGTTAACAGTTTTGTTGCTGTGTATACTGAAAGATTTATTGGTTCTGCTTTATTCACTCTGACCCCCTGAACAGGGATCTCAATCTAAAACCTTGCTGGTTTTTGTTGCTAGATGTGGATTGATGGTGGATTAACAAACAGACTTCCAATTTTATCCACTGGACAGACCGTGACTGTTTCCCCTTTCAGTGGGAAATTGGATATCTGCCCTCAAGACAGGTCCCAAAGCAATCTATATGTCATGATTGCTAAGCAAGAGTTTATCGTAAGTGCTTTTCAAAGTGAGCTTTCTGGTCAAGTGCTTAAAAACAACAGTTTCCTTATTTCAAAGATGTTGATTTAAGTATTTTCCATTGTTTAAGTACCTGCACCTTAACAGTGCGGTTTTGCAACGGCCATTGAAACCATAATGTTGTTTGCACTGGTGATGCATTTATTGACCTGGTTGTGACCTCCATGTACAATTAGGCCCTGATTTTAAAAATAATTACTCACAGGATGTGGGCAGCGCTGGCTTGGCCAGCATTTATTGCCCAAAAGGTGATTATGAGTCAACCACATTGCTGTGGGTCTGGAGTCCTATGTTAGCCAGACCAGGCAAGGATGGCAGTTTCCTTCTCTAAAGGAAATTGGTGATTCAGATGGGTTTTCCCAACAATTGGCAATGATTACATGGTCGTCATTGGATCCTTAATTCCAGATTCTTTATTGAATTCAAATTCCACCATCTGCCATGGTGGGATTCGATCTTGGGTCTCCAGAACACTAGCTGAGTTGTCTAGCGATAATACCACTAGCTATTGCTTCCCCATTTGACAGTGTATCATCCTCTTTGTGGAGGATGAAGCCATGCTCTGGCTTTTCTCCAAATCTGGATTGGTGTTAATATCCCAATGTCTTCTCATATACCTTGGCGATTGAGGAATATAAATTGATCTGAAGATGGGCATGTGTAGTGATTGTACAGAGGGCAGGCAGCTGGACCTCAATCTGAGTTCCCTGATTAGGGCTCTTAATCTGGTTTAATCAGGGAGCCCTGGCTGACATGAATGGGTGAATGTTAGGGATATTGAGTGCCTGACTCAGTGAGAGGCAGAGCTATTGTCAAAGCATTTGTTAATGAAGGGTGATTGGTGATGGGATTTCAGCATGATGGGGTCAACCCCAAGGCTTCCGTGACTGGTTTCCTAGAGAAAGCCTGAAAAATATCCAACTGCCGAAAACAAACTGTAAGGACTATGCTTTGAATCTAAGACCTGTTTATTAAATGGTAGACAGGGTGGTGAAGGATGCATTTGGCACACATACCTTCATTAATCAGAGCATTGAGTAGATGTGTTGGGGTGTCATGTTACAGGAGAAGTTGGGACAGTTTCCTCTGGAGATGAGGAGGTTGAGAGAAGATTCGATACAGGTAATTAAAACTGTATGGGGTGCAAACAGAGTAGATGTGAGGGTGGAAGGATCGAGACTTGGAGGCAAAGATATCAGGGATTGACAGAAGAAAAGCAAAGGCAAAATGAAGTGAATCTTCCTAGAGTGGAAGGAAGTGGTTAGGATCTGGAATACCCTGTCTGAGATTGTGGTGAGGGCAGATGCACTCAAAACTTTCATGTGAGAGTTGGATCATTATCTGAAATGAAAAATATATAGTGCTGGAGGGAAAGGGTAGGACAGAGGCACGAGGTGAACTGTATTTTCAGAGGGCCAACAGGCTCACAACAGGCCAAATGGCTTCCTTCATTGCCATTACTGTAATAAGGTGCTATGATTTCATTGTGATCTTTTGCTGACTGCAAATATTACATTTCTTGCAGATAATCCTTTGTGTCAGGGCTGTTGACTTTAATAAGCAGGTCATCAATTCCTGCGTTTGACACTATGTGTGCTGTCTTAATAATTCTTTGTTTTCTGTTGTTTCTTCCTCTCTTTCACACTGCCCTCCCTTATTCCAACTACAGTTGTCCGTTGCAAATTTTGTGAGGCTCAGACAGGCACTGTTTCCACCAGGGCAAGCCACGATGGAGTCCCTGTATCACAAAGGATTCAGCGACACTTTGAGGTTTCTACAGAGTAAAAACAATTTCCAACCGTTGTCTTAATGTCACCTGTCTGAATGCTGCGTTGTAAATCGATAAAAGTATGATATTAAGAATGACTAAGTTCAAGTCTTGTTTTTAATGGATGGGATTTTGAGGACTTATCTTGAGTTTTGGAGATCATATTTTTATCGCTAGCTCTTCCGTTGTATCTGGGTGTCACTGGTGTGGCCAGCGTTTGTTACCATCCCTGATTTTCCTTGAGCTGAGTGGCTTGCTGGGCCATTTCAGAGACCAGTTAGGAGTCAGCCGCATTGCTGTGTGTCTGGAGTCACATGGAGACCTGACCAAGTATTGATGCATTGTCACTGTCTCATTGAAGTGCTCTCAATATGTTTTCATCTCCTCTCCCTCCCATGTACTCCCCTGGTTCTGCAGCTGGGGTGGAGGGAACCTGCTCAGCACTGGAGCCCAATGTCTTTAAAGGTTTGGTCAGGCAACTCTCGGGTGGGATTTGTGGCTAGACGGCCCACTCGTGCCAGGGGTGGTCTTGGCAGGTACAAGTGAACCTTCCTTAGCATAAACAGAGGGATCAGACAGCATAGAGAATGGTAGGAGTGTTGTGAGTGAGGACCTCTAAGAAGCCTAGGTATGGCTTAGAGCCCATCCTGGCACTACCCTGTGTCCTTGTGAGGAGAGGCCACTTGAGGTACTCACCCGTCTCCCTGTCCCCCTGTCACCATGCCTCCAGTCCTGAGAACCACTGGCTGGGCCAATGGAGTGCAGGTATGTGTGTGCCTCTCCAGCAGAGGACCCTGGGCGTGGCAGCCATCAACGTGTTCATGGTGGACAGTCCAATGGGTTGCTGCATTGCCACAGCCTTGGGGCAATGGCTGCTATTGCCTCCCACATGCTAGTCTGCTGCTCCTGTTCCTCCTTGTGTGTCTGGTTTGAGTCATTGGTTGTCCACACCACAGGGTCCTCTCCTGCCAGGACTGAGCAGCAGCCTGGTCTTGGGCAGCCCTCAGGATTGCGCTGTTTCTTCCAGAACCAGCTGCAGAGGCAGCTTTACAGATGTTTCCTCTGGGGTCTTGTACTCTTATCCCCAGAGGTCAAGGAGGTGGCTGCCAGTGGAGCTGACAAATTCACAATGGCGACAGTAGCGTTGCTGGCAGTACCTGCAGGATGAGAGAGAGAGGGCATTGCGGCTTGTGGTAGGAAGTGAATGACACTGAGATTGGGGTTTCTGTGAGAGTTGAGTGAATGAGGAGTGATACTTTCTGAGGTGGCGTTTCTTTATTCCCCCATAGAAGTTTCTCCTACAAGGCCTGGGATTCTGTCCTTTTCAGAGGGTGAGAAACTTAATGCCTGGCATTCCTCCACCCTTCCTGGCTCTTCCTAACCAGCTCTGGGCTTTGTTTCTCTTGTAATGAGAGAAAGGGTCTAACTGAGCGAATGGAAAATGGGTGGCACCGCTGTTAGTGTTGGCGTAGGAGAGCGAAAGGTGTTTTGTGGCAGTGAGGAGGCAGCATTTAGGGTTGGGGATGTGGGAGATTGGGAGTGGGGAGTGTTGAAAGCAAGTGAGGCAAGAGGCAGTAGTGAGAGTGAGAGAATGTGAGCTTTGGTGGGAAGTGGGGGCAGTTGCAGAGACAGGGTGAGTGCGAAGTGGCAGAGAGCTACCCTGGTGCAGAAGAGAAGGTCTAGGTGTTTCTTTGGACTACAGAGATGGCACTGACCAGGGCAGTGACCGCAGAACAGGCCGCTGGGCTCTAGTATCATGGCTTCCTCTGCTGGTCTTCCAGGAAGAGGACTCCGCTGCTTTGCACCACCCCTTCGAATAAAACCAGTAGCTCCCTGTCAGAAATCGTGGTTCCATCTTCCCCTCCTTCGACACCTGCTGGAAATGTCCTGAACTGAGCAGGCAGCTTTGTAATGTCAGTGCTGATCTGGGTGCACCGTATCCATTTAAAATGGTGCAAATACAAGGGATGCTGGTCTTTCATGGACAGTCGCTGATTGGAGAGTTTGGGGAAGAGTGGATGGTGAGATGGGGATAGATTCCGATCTGCCATTCACCTTAGGAATAAAGTAGGTAGTTAATGAGATAAGATACAGCAAGGAAACTCTTTAGGCTTTGTGGCAAAAATCCCTCCAAAGAACTCTATGCAACCTGCATTTAACCGAGAAAACTTAAGATTCAGCCTGTTGTAGCTGACTAAATGTGTTTTTTCTAAAACGCTTCTGATGTTGCCATTACACACACATTTTAAAATTAGCAAGGAAAACAGAGACGTTTAATGATGACAGCACTCTTACTGAGCTGCAACCATGAATGAAAAGCATGGATTAAAATGCTGCTACAGGTTTCAGTGTCAGATTTAAAACTGAACTAGTTATGTCCTGCTTTAGAACAATGTACCTTTATCTCAAGGATCTGTGCTGCGAGTCAGCCAGACACACGGGTGAAAGAATCCAGTTTGGCTACAAGGATTAAACGTTTGAAAACAATCAGTGTTAGCCCGGTTCATAACGAGCATAAGTCCGAGGACATGGGCGGCACAGTGGCTCAGTGGTTAGCACTGCTGCCTCACAGCACCAGGGTCCCAGGTTCATTTCCAGCCTCGGGCAACTGTCTGTGTGGAGTTTGCACATTCTCCCCGTGTCTGCATGGGTTTCCTTCGAGTGCTCCGGTTTCCTCCCTCAGTCCAAAGATGTGCAGGTCTGGTGAATTGGCCATGCTAAATTGCCCATAGTGTTAGGTGCATTAGTAGGGAGTAGGGGAATGGGTCTGGGTGGGTTACTCTTTGGAGGGTTGGTGTGCACTTGTTGGGCCGAAGGGCCTGTTTCCACACTGTAGGGAATTGAATCTAATCTAATCACATAAGAAAGAGCATATAATAGCTTGCAGGGGAAATTGCTTTTCGGAGGTTAGATTGAATGTATATTGTTGGGGTTGGGAGTATAGAGGAGACTGAGCTGGGGAAGATTTTCATCTTGTGGGCTGGGTGTAAAACTGGAGTAGCAGATTCTCCTTTTGCCGCTTGTATATGTTCCTCACTGATATGGCTAGCATTTATTACCCACTCCTAATCAGCCTTAAATTGAGTGTATTGCTTAGCTATTTCAGAGTGCCTTGACGAATCAAAGTCAGAGGCCACATGACATTAGAGTATAGTCCAATAGGTTTATTTGAAATCACAAGCTTTTGGACAGCTGTTCCTTCGTCAGGTGTAGGTTGCTGTAGGTACGGAGTCTCATGTGGAACAGTCCAGGTAAGTTATGGAATGAGTTGCCAGAGGAAGTGGTGGAGGCTGGTATAATTGCAACATTTAAAAGGCCTTTGGGTGGGTATATCAATAGGAAGGGTTTGGAGGAATATGGGCCGGGTGCTGGCAGGTGGGACTAGATTGGGTTGGGATATCTGGCCGGCATGGATGAGTTGGACTGAAGGGTCTGTTTCCGTGCTGTACATCTCTGACTCTATGGCTCTATGACTCTAAAGGCCGTTGATGAGGCAGATGGGTATTTCTTGCAACAGGCAACATTCCATGGTTGACATCCACTAGCTTTTCATTCCAGATTTGTAAAAGTTCTCTCGAATTTCAAATATTATGATTTGATTTGAAGCCATGTCAGAACATCAGTCTGGAATTCTGAATTACTGCTTCCCCCCCCCATTCCCATTCATTATAGAAACCTCCCACAGCAATTTCTCAAAATAACAAATACGTGTCAGGCTTGAAAGTGAGTCAGTTTTTGCTTTAAACAAGGAAGCTGGTATTATTGTTGGATGAGATGTGCCTGTTCCGCAACACCTCTTTTATACTTGGGCAGCAAGTTAAAAATGTAAGGTCATTGACTCTAACCTATGTTATACCTGACCTGTGTGTACATGATGTTAACCGTGGCCCAACTGTCAGGCACTGACAATCCCTTGTTGACTCCCCAGTAAAACATTCAATAAAAATGTCTTCCTCAGAGCTGGTGTTAAAATTGTTTTGATCATTGATAAATCATTGAATTTAGTTTTAATTTCTACTAACAAAGTTGTTGTTGGACGTAGACTCCAAAGATGAACAAGACAAGCTACAACTGTAAGGTTTTGAATGTGTTTGGAAATTGGGCAGACAGATGGAAGGGAATATTGGTGGTTGTTGTTGTGTTCTGTGCCTGACTGTCAACACCACAGTCTCCACCATGGTTAGTGCAAGGAGGTAGATCCCAAGTTCACCTCAGCAAAACAAGGGTCAGAGCTATTGCTGTTAGCATGGCATGGATCCTATTCTCACTGGCTGCCCAAGTTAACTGACACCCCACACTCCTCCACCCCCCCCCCCCCAACTGTCTGTGTTGCTGTGGGGCAGTGTGCCCTTTTGCATGTACGTAGTTTTATGGAACTGTGAATGGTGATGGTAGAGGCTCCAAGTCTTTTTCCATCTTTGGACCAAATATAATACTTCAAATCTGCTAACTGAAGAGTGACACGACTGCAACATGACTTGCCAACTTTTATACTCCAAGCCCCAGCCGCCAAATGCAAACATGCCGTACCCCTTCTTCACCACCTTATCCACTTGTGTTGCTACTTTCAGGGAGCTATGGACTTGCACCCAAAATCCCTCTGTATATCGATCCTGCTATTTACTGTATATTTTCCTCTTGCACTTGACCTCCCAAAATGCATCACCTCACCTTTGTCTGGATTAAACTTCATCCGCCATTTCTCCACTCACCTTTCTCCACCGGGGGGGCACGGTGGCACAGTGGTTAGCGCCAGGACCCCAGGCTTAATTCCAACCTCGGGTGACTGTGTGGAGTTTGCACATTCTCCCCGTGTCTGCGTGGGTTTCCTCCGGGTGCTCCGGTTTCCTCCCACAGTCCAAAGATGTGCAGGTCAGGTGGATTGGCCATGCTAAATTGCCCTGTGGTATCCAGGGATGTGCAGGTTGTATGTATTAGCCATGGGAAATGCGGGGTTATGGGGAGAGGGTGGTGGTTGGGTCCGGGTGGGATGCTCTTCAGGGATTGGTGCAGACTCAATGGGCCTCTTTCTGCACTGTGAGGATTCTATAATTCTAGCTTTCCAACTGATCTGAATCCTGCTGTATTCTTTGACAGCCTTCCTTACTATCCATAACTCCTCCAATTTTCATGTTGTCTGCAACCTTACTAATCCTGTTGACCTTTGTTTTTTAAAAAAAAGTAGTGTTGGCTATTCTCCAGTCTTTTGGAACCTCATCTATGGCCAAAGAGAATACAAAGATCTCTGTCAAGGCCCCAGCAATCTCGTTTGTCTCCCTCAGTATCCTGGGATAGATTCCATCAGGTCTTATCAACCCAGCTGGAAGGGCTTATGCCCGAAACATCGATTTTCCTGCTCCTCGGCTGCTGCCTGACCTGCTGTGCTTTTCCAGCACTACACTCTGACTCTGAGCTCCAGCATTTGCAGTCCTCACTTTCTTCTTTGGTGATTGTCTTGTCTGGAGTTTGCACTTTCTCCCTGTGTCGGTGTGGATTTCTGCTGGGTGCTCTGGTTTCCTCCCACAGTCCTATCCATTTACCTGTCTGCTCATGATCCATGCATTGATTCCCTCATTTGTCCTTGAGTGGACCTGCCCTTTCCATAGCTACTGTCTTGCTCCTGACATATGTATAAAATGTCTTGGGATTATCCTTTGTCCTACTTGCCAAGGATTCATGGCCCATTTTAGCCCTCCTCATTCCTGTTAATGTCTGTTTTCAGCTTCCTAATCCTTACATATACTTCCTTTTTACTCTTAACTAAACTTTCAATATCTCGTGTCATCCAAGGTTCTTGAATTTTGCCATCCTTATCTTTCATCTATACAGGATCATGCTGGTCATAGAGTCTTCGATATATACAGCATGGAAACAGAGCCTTCGGTTCAATTCGTCCATGCCTACCAGATATTCTATATAAATCTAATCCCATTTGCCTGCACATGGCCCATATCCCTCTAAATCCTTCCTATTCATATACCCATACAGATGCCTTTTAAATATTGTAATTGTACCAGCCTCCACCACTTCCACTGACAGTTTATTCCATACACGCACCACCCTCTGCGTGAAGAAGTTGCCCCTTAGCTCCCTTTTATATCTTTCCCCTCTCACCCTAAACCTGTGCCATCGAGTTTTGGACTCTCCCACCCCGGGGAAAAGATCTTGCCTATTTACCCTATCCATGTCCCTCATGATTTTATAAACCTCTATAAAGTCACCCCTCAGCTTCTGACACTCCAGGGATAATAGCCCTAGCTTATTTAGCCTCTCCCTATAGCTTAAATCCTCCAACCCTGGCAACATCCTTGTAAATCTTTTTTGAACTCTTTCAAGTTTCACAATATCCTTCTGAAAGCAGGGAGAGCAGAATTGCACATAGTACTCCAAGAGTGGCCTAACCAATGTCCTGAATAGCCACAACATGACCTCCCAACACCTCTACTCAAAACTCTGACCTATAAAGGCAAGCACACTGAACACCTTCTTCACTATCCTATCTATCTGTGACTCCACTTTCAAGGAACTGTGAACTGCACTCCATGGTCTCTTTGTTCAGCAACACTCCCCAGGACCACATCATAAAGAATACAAGTTCTACCCTGAATTGCCTTTCCAAAATGCAGCACCTCACATTTATCTAAATTAAAACTTCTTCTGTGATTCCTCGGCCCATTGGCTTACCGATCAAGATCCAGAACTTTGAGCAACTAGGCTTTAAAAGACTCCCACATGTTACCCTCAAACAGTGTTATTTCTCCAGTTCCACCTAATACTGTTGTAGTTTGCCTTCTCCAATCTGGCGTTTGCACCCGAGGGCCAGTCTGATCCGTAACTATCTTAAAACCTAACGAATTATGATCATTGTTCGCAAAATGTGCCTCACTGCAACTTTGATCACCTGGCCTAGCTTATTCCCCAATACAAGTTCTAGTACGGCCGCTTTCCAAGTGGATTATCTGGATATTGTTTCAAGAAATCCTCCTGGATGCATCTAACAAATTCTGCCCCTGGAACTAAGGGAGACCCAGTCAAGATTGGGGAAGTTAAAATCATCCACTACAACAACCCTGGTCTTTTTACACCTTTCCTTGATTTGATTACATATCTATCCCTCTATCTCTTGCTGGTTATCCCTTTCTATCTTGCCTGAAGCATCTACAATCCTGGAATGTTAAGTTGCCCTCACTGCGCTGTAACGTTCTACGTTCTATCATAGTTCCATGTACTAACGCATACTCTTAACATTAAAATAAATCCATTTCAGACAATGTCCAGATCACCTGCGTTTGTGATGTTGTTTGGGGGATAAATATTGATTTGGGAACTGGGGATAACTTATGGCTGTCTTCACAATTGTACCTCCGAATAGTATCAGGGCTTTGATTTAATATCTCAACCAAATGTACTCCCACATTATTCACTGAAATGCCAGCCTAGTTTCACTGCTCATATGACACATTCATTATGACCTCCAATCGAAGGCTTGTCCTTTTAGGGTTCTGCCTCTAATAAACTATTCTCCTCTTAAAAGATACATTATAATGTGTTAGTTTATTACACATTTTCCTTGCCTTCGAAGGTCATTCCTATCAGGAGTGTCACTGCCTTGTAAAATTGCTGTCTGCTGCCTTAATGCATTTTAACAGCATTCTTTTGTATTTGACCAAACCTTGCTATCTACAATCCTGTTAAAAGTTAAATTGCTGGAGGTAATTATACTTAAACTGTAACCTTCCCTTTGGTATATTACTAGTTGCTTCTGTGGTGTTTCATCCAAGTTTAATGCTGATGAAACCATTGAACATCAGACTTGAGAGGAGTCATTCAGTCTGCCATTGATAGCACAAAGTGTTTCCATTCTTTTCCTCCTCTTTTTGAATTATTCTGTAGCTGTCAATCACCTGCTGATACAAAACTGTCATTGTTTGTTTGTGTATCCAGACATTAAATGTTGGCAGTTTGTATGGATCAGGTTTGTATTGCTTTTGAGTCTAATATGATGATTTCAATTCAATAAAGAAACAAAATCTGGAGTTAAGAGTCTAATGATGGCCTGTTGTCGATTGTCGGAAAACCCACCTGGTTCACTAATGTCCTTTAGGGAAGGAAACTGCCATCCTTACCTGGTCTGGCCGACATGTGACTCCAGACCCACAGCAATGTGGTTGATGTTTAACTGCCCTCTGGGCAATTAGAGATGGGCAATAAATGCTGGCCCAGCCAATACATGAGAGTGTGGTGCTGGAAAAGCACAGCAGATCAGGCAGCATCTGAGGAGCAGGGGAATTGATGTTTCGGGAACGAGCCCTAATGAAGGACTTATGCCCGAAACGTCAATTTTCCTGCTCCTCAGATGCTGCCTGACCTGCTGTGCTTTTCCAGCACCACACTCTTGACTCTGATCTCCAGCAGCTGTAGTCCTCACTTTCTCCTAGCCAGTATGCCCTCATCTTGTGAATGAATGAGAAGGGGCTGTTCGCCATCACCTTCTTAAGGGGAACTAGGGACGAGCAATTAATGCTGACCCAGCCAGTGGCCCCCACATCTCGTTAATGAATGAATGAAAACTAAGCTCTGTATTCATCTTCCTATTGTCTGTATAAGAGGAGCTGGTTTTGTTGTCAGCTCCTGACTAACGGGCAGGGGGAAGAAGAGGGAGTGGGAGTCGTGGTACCAATGAACATCCAGCCCGAGAAAGTTTGCTGGTTCCCCTAAAGTAGAATAATTGAGGTTAAAAATCTGTCTCCACTGTTAGTTTGGCTGACTCCTGCAAACCTGCACTGATCATCGCATTTCGGGAAGGGTGTGAGGAATCACTGAGTTTTTGCTCTGAGTTTGGTCAGAGAAGCTGGGGTTTGTTCCCCTTGGAGAAAAGAAGGCTGAGAGACAATCTGGAAGAGGTTTTCAAAACCATGAGCGGGCTGAATAGAGTCGACAGGGAGAAGCTTTTCCCGCTCATTAAAGGGAGAAACAAAATGAAGGATTTAAAATGATTTGCAAAGAAAACAGAAACACCAGCCCATTGTACCTGCACTCTCCAGTGCCAATCCATTACTTTTTCCGAGAATTCCTACAGGGCAGGCCATTTGGCCCATCGAATCTGCACTGTCCCTCTGAAGAGCATCCCACCTAGTCCCACTTGATCCCCATAGCCCTGCATTTCCCATGGCTAATTCACCTCACCTACACATCGCTGGAAACAACGGGCAATTTACCATGGCCAATCCAGCTAACCTCTATGTCTTTGGACTGTGGAAGGAAACCACATCACCCGGAGGAAACCCACGTAAACACAGGGAGAATGTGCAAACACCATGCGCAGTCACCAGAGATTGGAATCAAACCTGGTTCCCTGACACTGAGGCAACAGCAGTGCTAACCAGTGAGTCACTTCTAAAAGCAAAAAAGCAGTTTTATCCCTATATCCCCACGCATCATTTCTATATAAACGTTTTCACACAGTGAATAGTTAGGGTATGGAGTTTGCTGCCTGGAAATGTGGCGGAAGCAAGTTCAACTGAGGTATTTATTGTATGATAACTTGGATAGAAACGGTCATAGTTAAATGCTTACAGTGCAACAGGTGGAAACAAGCCCTATGCATTGACCTGCCGAAAGTGGGGGGCAGCCACCTGATAAACCTAAGCAGGGGCAAGCGAGTGGGGCTGAACTGAACATGGGCTTTGGTGTGAAACTGGGTGTCAGCAAAACGGGGTTGGGCAGGGCAATAAAGGAATGGTGGGGAATGGAACTGAAATGGCGTGTTTGTCGGAGGCTCCTGGGATAACGAAAGGAGAAAACTGGGATGCAGAGGGGACTCACAATGCCTGGGGCAAGGGGGAGAAGGAAGGGTGGGAGCTGTGCATTTAAGGCAGGGAACATTACGGGCAAACATAACTGGACAAGAGGGTGAAGTGAAAATGGGCAGTGTAGCTGGGGTAAGACCAGGTGTCGGCATCTGGATGGGAATAGGATCAGGGAAAGATCAGGGAAAGAGCAGGAACGTTGAGAGAGGGCCAAACGTCAGGGGGAAGATGGCAGAAAGACAAAGGGGAACATCAGAGAAAAAGAGAAGCCATTGCCAGCGACAGGGGAGGAAAAGTGAGCTGACACATTAGTTCAGTGGTTAGCACTGCTGCCTCACAACGCCAAAAACCCGGGTTCAATTCCACCCTCGGGGGTCTGTCTGTGTGGAATTTGCACATTCTTTCCTGTGTCTGCGTGGGTTTCCTCCGGTTTCCTCTGACAGTCCAAAGATGTGCAGATCAGGTGGAATAGCCATGTTTAAAAGCCCATAGTGGATGTGCAGACTATGTGGGCTAGCTATAGGAAATGCAGGAGTAGGGGTACAGGGGTTGGTCTGGGCTGTCATGCTCTTCAGAGGGTCGGTGTGGACATGATGGACAGAATGGCCTGCCTCCACACTGTAGGGTTCCATGAGAAACAGTGTCTTCAGCGTCAGTGAGCAGTGTACTGACAGAGGCAGTGTGAGTGTAAGGCCGCGTGTCCTCATGCTGAGGAAAACCATTACCAATGTTTACCGTCTCCTGCTGGCTGCTTTGGAGATTGGGAGGCAGCACTAGGCCTGTGATGCTGCGATTGGGGAAATGTGCTGATCTTGCTGCAGGTATCCTTTGGCGGTCCAGGATTTGCAGTCCTCTGTCCTGCTGAGGATTTCCCACACAGGTACAACCCTCCATGCCCTGGGCTGTTGGAGGTGTTTTGGGTCCCACCTGAGGGAGGTGATGCAGCAAGGCACCTCCAAAGAGTCAGGAAGTCATGTAGGTTTAAGGCGCGGAAAAAGGCCCTTTGGCCCATTGAGTACTGAGATGGCAATCCCTGACTGTCATTATCAGCACAGTATGGCTTCTCTCTCACCCCTTGAGGAGGTGTTTTGTGAAGTTAATGTGAGAATATGATCATGGGGGAGAAAGAATTAATCAGTTCATATCTTTATGTTTAAAGCTGCAGGAGCAATGATAATCCCTCGGTATGAAATCACAAATCAAAGCCAGTGTTTGTGGTGAGATGTGTAATTTTAGTCAGGGTGGCGTTTCTGGTAAAGAGGCAGCAGCCATTCCTGATCGTTACACAGTGGTACATATTCCCCCCCTATCCTTGAAACTTCACCCCACCACATTACTCTCTCTGCCCCTCCAATTCTCGCCTGTGACAGGATGACAGTATCACTGGCTAGGCCAGCATTTATTGCTGTGGGTCTGGAGTCAATGTGTAGGCCAGACCAGGTAAGGATGGTAGTTTCTTTCCCTGAAGGGCATTGATGAACAAGATAGGTTTTTCCAACAATCAGCAATGGATTCATGGTCATCGTCAGACTCTTAATCCCAGATTTTTTCTTTAATTGAATTCAAATTCCACCATCTGCCGTGGCAGGATTCGACCATTGTCTTCAGAATGTTATCTGGGTCTTCAGATTAACAGTCCAGTGATAATGCCACTATGTTGTTCCAATTGTTCAACTCACCCACTCTGTACAGTTAATGGCCCTAAATCTCTCTTCCTGGTCTTTCCTCCCTCAGGAGAGGAGAAAGTGAGGACTGCAGATGCTGGAGATCAGAGCTGAAAATGTGTAGCTGAAAAAGCGCAGCAGGTCAGGCAGCATCCAAGGAACAGGAGATGCTGCCTGACCTGCTGCGCTTTTCCAGCAACACATTTTCAGCTCTTTCATCCCTCAGGACCCAGCTCTTTAAATAAGCATTTAGGTCACCTGATGGAATAGCGCTTGACTGTGTTTGTCAATGTTGCTGTGAAGTGCAGTTGGGCATTTGAAGGCTACACCAGCGCACGTTGTAATGTTCTGTTTTCTCTGACAGAGGTGGGATAGAGATTTACTGAGAAGGTAGCTCTTGACCGACTTACTTAGGGAGAAAGGAATAGGTTCTGAAGATCCTCATACACCTTAAGATGCTGGAGAAATCTATTCTCTGCTGGTCCATCAACCCGAATGGTGAGAGTTTCTGTTGCTGCTGAGCTACTTCTGACAGTGACAAATTGCAGCAGCTACCAAGTGCACTCAAGGGTAACCTTTGAATAAAAGATTACCTCTGCTAAGGCATTTCTGTGGTAGAAGCCTCCAGTAATGTGACAGCCTGTATGATTTAGCCGGCTACTTTTGTGATAATACAAAATTAAAGTCTGCAGTAAGACGGGCAGCCTACTTCCCCCCGGTGGGAGGCAACAAGGGGAAATAATCCGAACTCTAGAGGCAGGCCTTTCAGGGGTTTGAGGATCAGCTTTTTTCACAAACAGGATGTGGTAGAAATTTGGAGCTCTTTTGCACAAAAGGCAGTTGACACAATTGAGGGACAACTTCATGACTGAGGGAGATGGAATCGAGATACAGGTCCACCGGAATCTAACAGAAAGGATGACTTACCTCACTCCTTCGAAGACTACATGACATTCCAAAGTATTTTACAGTCAGTGACGTATGTTTGAAGTGCAATTGCTCTTCTAATGGAGGAGTCACAGCAGCCAATTTACGCACAGCAAGATCCCACAAGCAGCAACATATTGATGAATATGTGAACCATTTTAGAGATATTGGGTGTAGAACAAAGAAAATTTACAGTCCAGGAACAGGCCCTTTGGCCCTCCAAACCTGAGCCGATCCAAACCCACTGTCTAAACCACTGGATAAGCTTGTAAATGAAATGAGATTGAAAGGGCACAGATTTAGAGTGACGTTTGTGTCATATGTCGACCGGTGGTTAAGAAGGAGTTTAGCACGCTTACCTTCATTGCTGAGGCCTTTGAGTATAGGATTGGGACGTCATGTTGAGGTTGTAGAGGACATTGGTGAGGCCTTTTCTGCAGTACTGTGTGCAGTTCTGGTCACCCTGTTATAGGAAAGATGCTAATAAACTGGAGAGGGTTCAGAAAAGATTTATCAGGATGTTGCCAGGAATGGAAGGTTTGAAATATAAAAATAGACCGAAAAGGCTGGAACTTTTTTCACTGGAATGTAGGAGGTTGAGGGGTGAACTTGGAGAGGTTAAGGACTCATGAGGGGCAAAGATAAAGAGGTTGAAGCCTACCACAAGGATCTTTTCCCCGGGGTGGGAGAGTTCAAAGCTAGGGGGCATATTTTTAAGGCGAGACGAGAAAGATTTAAAAAGGGCACGAGAAACAACGTTTTCTATTACACAGAGTGATTCGTGTGTGGAATGAACTGCCAGAGGAAGTGGTGGATGTGCGTACAGTTACAACACTTAAAGGACATATGGATAAGTACATAAATAGAAAAGGATTAGAGGGTTATGGACCAAGTGCAGCCAGGTGGGAGTAGTTTAGTTTGGGAACATTGTCAGTGTGGATTGTCTGGACTGAAGGGTCCATGTTGTATGACTATGGTAGTCAAATGAAACAAGTCTGATTTGAGAAAAAAAAACACTTTAATGCAGCGCGTGGTTAAAGATATGGAATAAGTTGCCTGGAAATCTGGGGGGGAGACAGGTTCAGTTGGGACATTCAAAATGGACATCGGATGATTGTTTGAGTAGAAATGATGTGCAGGGATATGGGAGTAAAGGCAGGAGATTAACACCAGATAACAGAACCAGTGTAGGCATGATGGACGGAACAGCCAGCTTCTGTGATTCTGTGTGATAAGTATTGTCCATGAACACTTCCCAGTCTTTGTATTGTTGCCGTGGAATCTTTATATCCATGTCAGAAGGCGGGGTCCCTGGTTTAAGATCTCATTCTCCAGGTGATGCTCCCACAGTGACTCCCTCAGTATTGCACTGGAGCGACTGAGTGGATTTACTCAAGTCCCCGGGAGTGGGATTATAAGCCCAGTGGCTCTGAAGTGGGAGTGCTGACCCCGAGGCACGGCTGACATCAAATCAAATCGAGTGACAGAGCAGGCGTGGCTGGCTGAACGTAGGGCTGAACCGGCCTATATTGCTGATTTTACCAAGGCAGGAGGGTGCTAGCAGAGCTAGGAAGTCTGCAGCAGAGGGGTTTAGGGAGGTTGGGTGAGTGGGTGAAAACTCAGCAGGTGGAATACAATGTAGGTAAAAGTTAACTTGTCCATTTTGGCAGGAGGAGTAGGAAAGCAGCATATTATTGAATGATGCATTCGCTGACACCAGTGCAGCAAGGAATGATTGCGGTCAAGATTAGAATGGTGCTGGAAAAGCACAGCAGGTCAGGCAGCATCCGAGGAGCAGGAAAATTGACGTTTTGGGCAAAAGCTCTTATGATTGCGGCCAAGCATGTGCATAACATTAAGCTAACTTCTTAAAAATGAAAAGTTCTGTTTTGTTTAACTGTTTATTTCTCTTACCCGATATTTTATTTTGTTAAGATTGTCTCAGTAATTGATATCTCTCACTACAGGCAGTCTCCAGGTTGTAAAAGGGTTCCATTCTGGAGTCTGTTCACAAGTCAATTTGTATTCAAATCAGAATGCAATTTAGCAAAATATACAGTAGCCTAACGTAAAGATAGGAAACTTTCATATGTCGGATCTTTAAATTACATCTGGTGTGGAATTGCAATCGTAAACATCTTTTATATGTTGTAATTGTACCTGCCTCTACCACTTCCTGTGGCAGCTCATTCCATACACGCACCATCCTCGGTGTGAAAACGTTGCCCCTTAGGTCCCTTTTAAATCTTTCCCCTCTCACTTTAAACCCTTCTAGTTTTGAACTCTCCTACCCTGAGGAAAATACCTTGTCTATTTACCCTATCCATGCCCCTCATGATTTTATAAACCTCTTTAAGGTCACCCCTCAGCCTCTGACGCTCCAGTGAGAAAATGTTCCAGCCTATCCACTCTCTCCTTATGACTCAAACCTTCCAGTCTCGGGTAACATTCTTATAAATCTTTGTTGCACCCTTTCCAAATGAATAATATCCTTGCTATAGCACAGCGACCAGAATTGTATGCAGTACTCCAAATGTGGCTTTACCAATATCTTTTACAGCTGCAACAATGATTTCCCAACTCCTATACTCAATACTCTGACTAATGAAGGCAAACGTGCCAAAAGCTGCCTTCACCATCCGGCCTACCATTTAATAAAGGTGACCAGAAACAGGTTTTAGACCCTTTGTGGGGCTGTGATTATCACACCCAAGGGTCAAAATGTTTAGTTTATTAAACCTTGTATTTCTCATATGGTAACTATATCTTTGCAATACATTTATATTGTGTAGGACACTCTGGAGGAGCTCCTCTCCCTGAATGTTTCTAATGCTTTTCCCTCTCTAACCCTTCCTAGCTGGACAATCCAATCATTTATTGCTCTTTGTCTCAAAATAAAATCTTCTTTGTCTTAACTCTAATTTCATGAACCGTCCCAAGTGGTTTATGAGTGGGGATCATAAAATGTAGTGCCCTGTCTGCTCCAATGCCAATCCGTCCTTGCCTCACCTGTCGAGGGGGAGGAGAGGTGATGGTAGCCCACTCACCCGTCAGTTTATGTGGGCCATCCCTAATTGCCCTTGAACTGGTAGGTACAGGGTGCAGTTAAGATTGAGCCACGTTACCGTGGATCTGGAATTACATGCCAGCCAGACCAGGTAAGGATGGCAAATTGCCTTTCTAAGCATATTAGGGTTTTTAAAAACAATAAGAAAAGGGTAGGGTAGGGAACGAGAGAGAGGCTAAATCAAAATGGAGTTGGAAGGGGAAATAATACATCTCAGCCCCCATGGTGTCCACCTGTCTCATAATACCTAAAGAGTATTGGTGGAAACTGATTTTCAAAGGAGAGTTGTTTCATTATCTGGTTGGCACTCGATGAATTGCTCTTTCAAAATGCCATATTTAAGTGATCACTTTTGATGTACCGTAGCACACAAGGCTACAGGCCAAGTGCGAGAAACTGGGGGGAGAAAAAGTTGTGGATGTTGGAAATCTGAAACAAAAACAGAAATTGCTGGAGAAACTCAGCAAGTCTGGCAGCATCCATGGAGAGAGAAACAGAGTTAATGTTTCAGATCCATTGACCCTTCTTCGGACAGCTCTGAAGAAAGATCACTGGATCCGAAACATTAACTCGGCTTTTTGTCTCCACAGATGCTGCTTGACCTGCTGAGTTTCTCCAGCAACTTCTGTTTGTGTCCTGGAAAATGAGACTAGAGTAGATAGACCTGCACAGACATGGTGGGCTGCAGGGTCCTTTTCCATTCTATACATATTTGATGATTCTGTAGTAAAAGCAGAGTCAAAGACTCATAGAGATGTACCGCACAGAAACAGACCCTTCGTTCCAATTTGTCTATGCCGACCAGATATCTTAAACTAATCTAATCGCATTTGCCAGTATTTGACTCATATCCCTCTAAACCCATCCAGGTACCTTTTAAATGTTGTAATTGTACCAGCGTCCACCACTTCCTCTGGCAGCTCATTCCCACATACGCACCACCCTCTGTGTGAAAACGTTGCCCCTCAGTTCCCTTTTAAATCTTTCCCATCGCACCTTAAATTGATGCTGTCTAGTTTTGCACACCCCTACCCTTGGCTATTCACACTATCTATGGTACTCATGATTTTATAAGGTCGCCCCTCAGCCTCCAACATTCCAGAAAAAACAGTCCTAGCCTCTCCGTATAGATCAAACCCTCCAACTCTGGTAACAATCTTGTAAATCCTTTCTGAGGAAGAGTTAGATTAATTAGGCAGTTCTTTCAAGCAGCCTCCAGTGCTGTCTGATTTTAGTTCTTTGCTATTCCAGCCTTTTCCTGCATGTAGTGATTCCATGATTTGAGCACAATATGTTTCCAAATTAAGACACCTCACATTAACGTTCAGCAACCCATACCAAATAAAAATTTATGCAGTACAACTGAAATTCTACAGAGGGAATTTTCTTCTGCAAATATATCTAAAGGTACCAACCAACACTTATTGCAGGTAGCTTAGTACTACGTACTATAGAATTTGCATCATTAACTTGCATTCCTGCATTATCTCGGTATCTGACTGATGGTTCTGATGAGTGCCATGTCTTCATACTCCTGATTCTGTGCTTCTCTGGCCCGGTCTGTATTCAGAGCTAATGCACGTTTTCTGGAAGAAGTTAGGCTGGATTCCTCTTGGCTTCTGAGTGCTTCTTTAGAATTCGGTCTGCCCTTAGAACGTTTATGGACACACATGAAAACCTAGAATGAATGTCAATTGCAGGGTCAGTACAATATTACTATCATACCTTCTATTCTTCACAGCCTCAAGGAGTATCCACTGGGGTTTTCAAGACTGAGGTTCAATCACATATGAGATACTGAGGGGACTTAATAGAATCCTATAGTGAGGAAAGAGCCCATTTGGCCCATCAGGTCTGCACCAACCCTCTGAAGAGCATCCCACCCAGACCCACACCCTATCCCCATAACCCCAAATTTAGCACGGCCAATCCACCTGACCTGCACATCTTTGGACTGTGGGAAGAAACCAGAGCAGCATCCCACCCAGACCCACACCCTATCCCCATAACCCCAAATTTAGCACAGCCAATCCACCTGACCTGCACATCTTTGGACTGTGGGAAGAAACCAGAGCACCCAGAGGAAACCCACGCAGACACAGGGAGAATGTGCAAACTCCACACAACAGTCACCCAGCCTGGGATTGAACCAAGGTCCCTGGCACTGTGAGACAGCAGTGCTAACAACTGAGCCACCGTGCCAACTTGACAAGTAAATGGCTGAAAGGGTGTTTCCTTTTATAGGGGAGATGGGAATAAGGAGACGCAGCTTTAAGACAGGAGGGTTTTATATTCAAAAATATTTCCTCAACTCCTCTCTAAATCTCCAGCTCCTTACCAAGTTCCAAGTTGTAAATCTTTGGAATTCTCTAGAGGTTGTGACTACACTGTCATTTAATATGTTTAAGGCTAAGATAGGCAGCAGCCTGATCTCATGAGGAATTAAAGGATAAGGGGAGTGGATGGCCAAAATTGGCTATGATCATATTGAATGGTGGAAAGACTCGATGAACTGCGTGTGTGATCCGGAGACCCCGGTAAGGCACTGGGGACCGGGTTTGAATCCTAGCATGATAGATGGTGGAATTTGAATTTAATTTTTAAAACATTATGGAACTAAGAGTCTAACGAGGACCATGAATTCATTGTCAATTGTTGGAAAAACTCATCTGTTTCACTAATGCCCTTTGGGGAAGGAAACTGCCTTCCTACATGTGACTCCAGGCCCACAGAAAAGTGGTTAACTCTTCACTGCCCTCTGGACAATTAGGGATGGGCAATACATGCTGGCTTAGCCAGCGATACCCTCATCCTGTGAATGAATAAAAACAATTAGCACAGATGTACTGAAGAAACTGGGGATCAGGCAGCTCAGTTGGGTGGATGGCTGGTTTGCAATGCAGAGCATTGCTAACAGCGTGGGTTCAATTCCCGCACTGGCTGAGGTTATCTTGAATGACTGTCCTCCTCAACCTCTCCCTGCATCTGAGGTGTGGTGACCCTCAGGTTAAATCACCTGGGGCTAGGGAGAGAACAGCTTTACTTCCCTTTTATTTTAGAAAATGGCCAAATACATGAGGGAGAAGGGAATAGAGGATGATGTCGTTTGTGTGAGATGACATAACATGGAAAATAGGCACAGGAGTAGGCCATTTGGCCCTTCAAGCCGGCTCCATTTTCTATGTGATCATGGCTGGTCATCCAACTCAGTCCAATGTTCCTGCTTTCTCCCTGGCCCCTTTGATCCCTTTCGTCCCAAGAACTATATATAACCCCTTCTTGGAAGCAATCAATGATTTAGCCTCAGCCAGTTTTCAATAAGGCAGATAGGAGCCCATGTGGAGTAGAAACCCCAGCCGAAACAAAATATGTCATGAAAAGCTTGAATTTACATCAACCAGATATCCCAAGAAGCACTTTGCAAACAATAAAGTGCTTTTTCTGAAGCGATTGGAGTCGGAAACACAGCAGTGAATTTGCACAAAAAGCTCCCGCAAACTGCAGTGTGATAATGATCAGGTAACTTGTTTTGGGATATGGATTGAGGGATAAATGTTCATCAAGACATTGGGAAGAATTTGAAATTGTGCCGTGGAATGACCTTTGGCAATTCCCTGAGCAGCCACTCAGGAGCTCAGTTCAATGGCTCGTCAAAAATATGGCACCTTCAGCCCTGCAGCACTCCTTCACTGAGTCCATGTTTTTATTGGCATTCAAGCCACAGTTTGGAGGATTATGAACCTAGAAACTTATGATTCAGAGGCAAGACTGCTACCAACAGCATCACAGGTAATTAGACATAAAGGATTGTCACTGTGCTGTACATAATTCTATTATGGGCAATGATCCACGTTGACTATATCCCCTGCTAACAACACATGGATGTTTGATAACACTATGAACAATTGTGATAATTTGTTTTAAATTACTTACACCAAGTGAGACCGTTGTAATAGTGACAGCTAGGCTATAAGCTAAAATGGCTAGAAAAACAGTATGTTTCCACACCTCTTGCGGGGCCTTCGATGTCTGACATGAATTTGACTCTGGAAATAAATTGTAAGAGACTTTAGCATCAGAAGCAGGCATTATGCCCCATAAACTTGCCACCTTATAAGACAAACTTAGAGACAAAAAAAACTGCAGATGCTGGAATAAGCAGGAGGCTGGAAGAACTCAACAAGCCAGGCAACATCAGGAGATGGAGAAGTCAACATTTCAGGTGTAACACTTCTTCAGGACTGGGGGTGGGGGTGAGGGGAGCTGCAGATAAAGGGTTGGGGAAGCATGGGGAAGGGTTTAGGATGGGGAGGGGGTGGAGTGGTGAGGCAGTGATTGGTGAATACACTTAGAAGGTGCAACCTGGTTGATCAATGGGAGGAAGGAATCCAATTGGCTGGAAGGAAGGGTTGGTAAGTGTAATGGAAGGGAGGAGGAGGGGCTGGAAAGGGAGTTGGGGTATGGGAAGGGAAGTTATTTGAAATTGGAGACAACCTTTCCAAGCATGTGACCTCTAATCTAGTAGATCTACGTGGACAATCAAATTCGTTAGCAATTGTCAATGATGACTGTAGAAGACAGGACAGTAAGTACAATGGGAGTTCTACTACGTTTAAATTCCTCTCCCAGCTGTGTTCAGTTCTAGTCACCCAGCTATAGGAAGAATATTATTAAACTGGAGAGGGCTCAGAAAAGATCTACCAGGATGTTGCTAGGAATGGAGAGTTTGAGTTATAAGGAGTGGCTGGATAGCCTGGGACTTGTTTCACTGGAGCGTAGGAGGTTGAGAGGTGATCTTACAAAGGGTTATAAAATCTTGGGGGTATAGATGAGGTGAATAGCAAAGGTCTTTTCCTTTGGGTGGGGGAGTTCAAAATTAGGGGGCATATTTTTAAGGTGAGAGGGGAAAGATTTAAGAGGGACCTGAGAGGGAACATTTTCACAGAGTGGATGGTTCATACATAGAATAAACTACCAGAGGAAGTGGTCGATGCAGGTACAGTTGCAACATTTAAAGACATTTGGATAGGTACGTGGATAGGAAAAGTTTAAAGGGATATGGACTAAACACAGACAGGTTTGACGAGTTTAGTTTGGAAAACCTGGTCACATTGGATGAGTTGGACCAAAGATTCTGTTTCAATGCTATGCGACTCCATGACTCCATCTTCATTTGGAAATATATTGTTGTTCTTTCAGCATTGATGGGTCAAAATTCTGGAATTCCCTCCATAGGGCATTGAGGGTCTACCTACAGCACATGGACTGTAGCGGTTCAAGAGAGCAGCTCACCACCACGGTTTTCCAGAGAAATTTAAAGATGTCCAACAGAGTCAGGCCAAGCCAGTGACACCTGCATCCCTTGAAATTTTAACCTCAAGTCTGGGAAGCAGTTTGGATCACCAAACGTGGGGAAGATAGGTGAACGGGATCTGGTGTAAAGTGAAGATAAGGGCAGAAGATACGGATGCCCTCAAACTAACGGGGATAGAATATGAAAGGCAAGGACTGCATGAATAGTTAGATACGGAGGTAATGAAGTCAAAAATGAGGGAAGAAAGTGGAGATAACAAGATTTGTGACTAAATGTTTCATCTATCAGTAACTATTCCCCTCAATTGTTCTCAGCCTGAAGAGTGGTTAATTCTCTTTTGAACTGTTGAAATGTTAACTCTCTTTCTCCCTCCACAGGCGCTGCTCGACCTACAGAGAATTTCTAGCATTTTCTATGTTTTTTTGTAGATTTCTGATATCTGTGGGAGTTTGCACTTGATCTTGACTTATTCACTTTAACAACCTTCCTGAGAGAATCGTTCTGCTGTTTTACTGATTTTTCACTGGTTGAATTGTTAGGTTTTATGAACTCTTACCTTTTATGGACTCACGTGACCCCTACCTGTCTCTGTAGGTTCTGATAGCCTGACAAACTCCCATATACTCTGCATTTCTCTGTCTCTGCCTTCTTGTGCATTGTTCAGTTTCTCTCTGTCACTATTGGTGTTTTCATTGACCTAGGCCCCATTTCAAAATTCCTTGTTTGAACTCCATCGCTTCTTTAATTCTCCCACCACTTTCCTTTCAGATCCCCTCAGTTACTGATAGATGAAACATTTTGTCACCACTCTTGATACCTCCGCTTTCTTTCCTCATTTATGCCTTCATTACCACTGTATCTAACTATTCCTGCAGTCCTTGCCTTTTATATGCTACCGTCGTTAATTTGTGGGTACCCAAAATCCTGCTGCCAGTGTCTTCACTTTGCATCAGATCCCAATCACTTATCTTCCCCATTTTTATTGATCTAAATTGCTTCCCAGACTTGGTTAAAATTTTAATCCCTATTTTTACATCCCTCGATGTTCTCGCTTTTGTTTAGAGCAAAAGAGCAAGGAGCAGGAGGAGGCCATTCAGCCCCTTGAGCCTGTTCTGCCATTTAATACGATCATGGCTGATCTCATCTCGGTCTCAACTCCACTCTCCTGTCTGCTCTCCATAAACCTTCAAATCATTACTAATTAAAAATCTGGCTATCTCCTCCTTAAACTTATTGTGTCTCGGCGTCCATTGCATTCTGGGATAGTGAGTTTCACAGATTCATTACTCTTTGTGAGAAATTGGGAGGTCATGTTGTGGCTAGTGGTTAGGCCACTTTTGGAATATTGCGTGCAATTCTGAGCTCCTTCCTATTGGAAGGATGTTGTGAAACTTGAAAGGGTTCAGAAAACATTTACAAGGATGTTGCCAGGATTGGAGGATTTGAGCTATACGGAGAGGCTGAATAGGCTGGGGCTGTTTTCCCTCGAGCATCGGAGGCTGACCTTATAGAGGTTTATAAAATTACCAGGGGCATTGATAGGGTAAATAGACAAAGTCTCTTCCCTGGGGTGGGGGAGTCCAGAACTAAGGGGCATAGGTTTAAGGTGAGAGGGGAAAGATATGAAAGAGACCTAAGAGGCAACCTTTTCATGCAGAGAGTGGTACGTGTATGGAATGAGCTGCCAGAGGAAGTGGTGGAGGCTGGTACAATTGCAGTATGTAAAAGGCATCTGGATGGGTATATGAATAGGAAGGGTTTGGAGGAATATGGGCCGGGTGCTGATAGGTGGGACTAGATTGGGTTGGGATATCTGGTCAGCATGGATGGGATGGGCTGAAGGGTCTGTTTCCATGCTGTACATCTCTATGACTGTAAGTAATTCCTCCTTATCTCTGCTTTAAGCCCATGACTCCTTAGCCTAAAACTGTGACCTCTCAGTTTTTATACCTTTTCCCTCAATTATAGCCTCCAGTCCCATTGCCCTCTGAGATTTCTGCTCTTCTCTAAGTCTGGCATCTTGAGTGTTTCCAAATTTAGTCGGCCCACCATAAATACTGTTGCCTTGATCCCATGCTTTGGAATGCCCTATGTATACCTTTCAGCCTCGCTACCTCACATTCTTCCTTTGAGATGGTGTCCAAAATCCTACCTCTTTAACCAAGCTATTAGTCATCTGATCTAATGTCTCCTTCCTTGGCTCAGGGTCATATTTTGTTTCATGACCCTTTTGAAGCACTGTGTTGATTATTTTATTCTGTTGTAAGTGCTGCCTAAATATATGGTATTGTTGTTACGGCCCAATTGAGCCTTGGGTAAGGTTTCTACAGCTGGGCCGCTATATAAATCCAGTCTCTATTGTTGGTGGACTCTTTACAATATGGTGCACTGGTTCTTCACCCTTTACTCTTGATAAAGATGGCACTGAAGATTTATCAAAAGTGAAACGTGCTCTGAATAAACACATAGAGCAGTCATTCCGCTCTCTGCTTTACTCACCATGGACTGTTAATCTGGTTCCATGTCCATATCCACTCACATGAGGCGGAGGTAGAGAGACTAATACCTCACAAACATAAACTCCAGAGTCATTCACTGTCAGGTTGTTGATGACGAGGATGCTGTAAACTTTGGAGAGATTGCCACGCACATACAAGTGGTCATCTTGACTGGACAGAGATTTGGAGTCCTTTGAAAAGGCCAGGATTGGCTGATCCCGTCTGTTACCTTTATACCAGTACATGTCTGTGTGTTCAGGGGTCCCTCTGTGATAGTTCGCCTCACAGGCAATCACAGCCGTCATTCCAACTGACACGTTGATTTCTCCGGGATGCTGTGACACCGAAACCTTGCCTTGGTCACCTGAGAAGGTGGGCAGTGGAGACAGGAAAGGAACTCTGAGTAGGCTCTACCTTTTTATCTCTCTCACACTTTCTCCCTCTCTCTCTCTCACGTACACACACACAGTCTCTCACACACAAACACATGCGCACACACTCTCACACAGACACACCAGAATGCCTCTTCCCACCATCAAATCGCCCATGAGACTGGAATAGGAATAGGAACAGGAGTAGGCCATTCAATTCCTTGACCCTGTTTTGATGTTCCTCACATCCACTTTGTTGAATCTTCCCCATAATCCTGGATTTCCCATGCTATTTTTCTGGGATAATTTTCATTTATTAATTTACCACAACAAATCGTCCATGTTTCCAATTGTTTCATTAACGTGCAGAGTTAATTAAGGGTTTATATCAATGTTTCCAATCAACTGTGGCATCTAATGGGCAGATACCCAGTGCCTGTTAAATTCTGATGAAAGGTCACTGGACTTGAAAAGTTAACTGTGTTTCTTTCTCCACAGATACTGCCAGACCTGCTGAGTTTCTCCAGCAACTTCAGTTTCTAACTAGAGCCTGTCTTGATTTACAGTTGCAGCCTGAAAGAGGAAAGGAAGGACCTGCCTTCATGTAGCACCTTTCATCACCTCAGGACCACCCAACATGCTGTGGGCCAATGAAGTACTTTCTGTTGTGCTGTCAGTCACTGTTGTAATACAGCTGCCAATTCACACACAGCAAGCTCCCACAAATGGTAATGTGAAAGTAATATTAAGTGGATGATGTCCAGGACACCAGGGAACAGCCTCCTTCAAAGTAATGCCATGTTTCCAAGGAGATAGATATGGTTCATATAGTTAAAGGGATCAAAAGTTATGGGTGGAAATGGGAACAGGGGACTGGGTTGGATTTTCAGTCACGATTATGTTGAATGGCTTAGCAGGGTCGAAGGGTCGAATGGCCTACTCCTGCTCCTGCGTTTCCATCTGGCCTTTTATGACCCCCAGTCAATGGCAAATTCGGTGTCACTGGATTCATAATCCAGGATTCTACACTCATGTTCTGGGACATAGGTTCAAATCACGCCATTGGCAGATGGTGAAATGTGAATTCAATAAAAATTTAGAATTAAAAAGCTAGCCAAAAAACAACCACCATTTATTGTCATGTGAACCCATCTAACTCACTAATGTAGGAGAAAGTGAGGACTGCAGATACTGGAGATCAGAGTCAAAGAGTGTGGTGCTGGAAAAACACAGCTAGTTAGGCAGCATCAGAGGAGCAGGAGAGATGACATTTCAAGCATAAACTCTTTATCAGGCATGAGGGGATGGCCCAAGGGAGCTGAGTGATAAATGGGATGGGGTGGGGCTTGTAGGAAGGTAGCTGGGAATGCGATGGGTAGATAGAGGAAGAATACCTCATCTTCCACCTTGGCACCCTCCAATCACAGGGGATCAATGTCGATTTCACCAGTTTCTTCATTTCCCCTCCCCCCAACTTATCCCAGAGCCAATCTTCCAACTCAGCACTGCCCTCTTGAAATGTCCTACCTGTCCATCTTCCTTCCCACCTATCTGCTCCACCTTCCTTTCTGACCTATCAACTTCTCCCCCACCTTCATCCTAGATACCTTCCCCTCCCCCAGCTCCACCGCCCTCCCATTTATCTCTCAGCCCCCTTGGGCTGCCCCTTCATTTCTGATGGACAGCTTATGCTTGAAACGTCGATTCTCTTGTTCCTTGGATGCTGCCTGACCGGCTACGCTTTTCCTCTGGGTGCTCAGGCTTCCTCCCACAATTCATAGATATGCAGGTTAGGTAACTTGACCATGCTAAATTGTCCGTAGTGTCCAGTGATGTGAAGGTTGAATGGATTAGCCATGGGAAATGCAAGGGTATTGGGATATGGTGAGGGGAGGGGGCTGAGTCGGGTTTGGGATAATGTTCAGAGGGTTGGTGCAGACTTGATGGCTAAATGGCCTCTTTCTGCACTGTGGGAATTTTATTCTATGTTCTAAGTGTTCTGTCCTACACAGGACTCCAGATCAACAGCAATGTGGTTGACCCTTATCTGCTATTGGGCAATAAATGCTGGTCTAGTTGGTGTTGCCCACATCCCATAAATGAATAAAAAATGGGAGAGTCAGACTGGATGATACTCTTGAGTAAAAAGGTACAAGCTCCCAACAATGAGAACTGAAGCACAGGGTTTCAGTTCTAAAGTGAAAGATAATTAAAGGTTCACTCTTAAATAGATACATCTGAATGAATTACAGCATTTTATTTTCTCACCCTGAGATATTTTCATCAGGTCTTTGATTTCAGATAAACCTTTTAGACTATAACTTGTTGTGTGACCTCTGACACTACAAATGAACCTGGCTCAATATTCTAGTTTTTGAATGAGCCAACCAATTAGCCCCAATTCTTGCTGAGGAGCTCTGTCTCCATTTCAAATATTAGTTCAATTCCCTTTTAAAAGCTGTTCTTCAATCTACACTCATCATATTTTCAGCAGTGCATTCTAGATAACAACTCACTACATTAGAAAGGAATTGTATTTCTTTTTAAATTACACTGCTACCTAAACCTCTCACATCAGTAGGAATACAGGTCTTCAGGAGGTGATGTAGCCCTTAAGACTTCTCTGCCATTCAATAGGATCATGACTAGTGACAAAAACCACAGATGCTGGAATCCAAAGTAGACGGGCAGGAGGCTGGAAGAACGCAGCAAGCCAGGCAGCATCAGGAGGTGGAGAAGTTAGCGTCTTGGGTGAAATCCTTCTTCAGGTCCTGAAGAAGATTTACGGCCAAAACATTGACTTCTCCACCTCCTAATGCTGCATGAGAGTGTGGTGCTGGAAAAGCACAGCAGGTCATGCAGCATCTACGGAGCAGAAGAATGGCATTTCGGGCATTCCCAATGAAGGGCTTATGCCTGAATCGTCAATCTCCTGCTGCTTGGATACTGCCTCGCCTGCTGTGCTTTTCCAGCACCACACTCTTGATTCTGACCTCCAGCATCTGCAGTCCTCATGTTTTCCTATTGAGGCTGCCTGGTTTGGCTGTGTTCTTCCAGCCTCCTGCCTGTCTCCATTCAATGAGATCATGGCTGATGTCAACTCCACTTTCTTGTCAGCACCCCTTTGACTCCCTTATCTAACAAACATCTATCTGTTGTACTATGTTGTAATGCCCAGCACCGCTACTGTTATATTCTGGTCCCCACGTATCTTAAAATGTTGTCACACATCCTTCTTTGAGATTCATCTGTTTAAGGGAAGGGGCAGAAGGTTTAGAGGGGATGTGAGGGAAACCTTTTTTCACCCAGAGGGTGGTGGGAATCTGGAACTCATTGCCTTTAAAGGTGGGAGAGGCAGAAACTCTCAACATTTAAGCTGTATTTAGATGTACACTTTAGATTATGAGTTCCCTGATTGGGGCTGTTATTCTAGTCCAGTCAGGAAGTCCTGGCTGACAGATATAAATAAGAGTGTCAGACACTGCTCACTCTGAGAGCTGGATCTGAGGGAGCTGGATCAATGTGAAGGATTCTCCACATGTAAATAAAGGGTGACTTGGTGACAGATTACTGGCTTTTGTGAAGTGGCAACGAGAGCAAAGCATGCTCCTGAAGAAATTCACTCACAACAGTTGTCATTGAGTTATGGCATCATGCTGTTATTTGGGAAGCTTGACTCATTTAATCCTGCTATCAAAACTGGGCCCAGAATGTAGAAAGAATGTATTAATCTTTCCAGGCAAGTATCATTGGGGCAGATGAAATGTAATGAGTAACTCTCCTGACAGTTTGTGTACCTGCAGCCTGTTTAGTTATTAGGAGCTTAACTTTCCCTGAGGCACCAGATACTAAAACCTTTCAAAAACTGACAGATTTAGTTAAGGAATATTACAACCCCAAGCCTCCTCTAATTCAGATCCCATTCTTTTTGAATACACTGTATCAGTGATTTTGGAGCAGAGGGATTTTAGAGCAGAGGAAATCACCAATATGATGTATTCAAAAAGAACAGGTACCTAATGAACACAGTGCACCAATTTCTCAGCAACAAACCCAAACAAGCAGACAAAACACATTCAGAAATCCTACCCACTCTCCCCTACATCAAAGACATCTTGGAAATGACTGCCAGACTACTTAGACCCCTTGGCGTCATGGTAGCCCACAAACCCACCGACACACTAAAACAGCAGCTAATGAACTTGAAAGACCTGATACAGACAACAAACAAAACTAATGTCATTTACAAAATACCATGCAAGAACTGTAACAAACACTACATTGGACAAACAGGCAGAAAACTAGC
The DNA here is from genome assembly GCF_004010195.1 of Chiloscyllium plagiosum. Classification (NCBI taxonomy): domain Eukaryota; kingdom Metazoa; phylum Chordata; class Chondrichthyes; order Orectolobiformes; family Hemiscylliidae; genus Chiloscyllium; species Chiloscyllium plagiosum. Next base: position 111,957,788 of record NC_057715.1, on the reverse strand, counting down.
CACCAGAATACATGAACATCAACTAGCCGCAAAAAGACATGACCCACTCTCACTGGTATCCTTACATATAGACGAGGAAGGACATCATTTCGACTGGGACACCACATCCATCATAGGACAAGCCAAACAGAGACATGTACAAGAATTCCTAGAAGCATGGCATTCCAACCGGAACTCTATCAACAAACACACCGACTTGGATCCCATTTACCACCCCTGAGAAAAAGAACCAGAAATGACATCACCACAGGAAATGATGTCACCAACCCAAGGAACCTAAACGCATAAGTAAAAAGTGGGCCATATCACCAGTGCTTCAGCGGAGGCTCACTGATCATGTTACCTAGTGTGGTGACGAATGTCTGAAAACAAACTCTAGCTCAGTGAGCAAACTTACATCCAGAACCTCAATCTGAGTTACAAATCTTCTGAAAATTCACTATATCTCTATTATCTCTATGTCTCTCTGATTCTGTGGTGCAGCCATGATGGGCCAAGAGGCTTTTCTTTGTGCTGTAAATCTCTATGACTCTAGAAGTTTTCAAATTGTGTGTGGTGAAGGATTCACCATGAGTAAGTCTGAGCTGAAGGGCCTCTAGTCTTTGTTAACAAGATGCAGTTTTCACATAAAAGTAATTATACACAGATTACATCAACTCTGAAGCATTTTAACAACTTTTGAGATGACGTAAAGAAGACATGCTGTGTCTTTGTGAGGCGACACGTCAGAGCTCTGTTGATTGACTCTCCACCTAAAGGCAGTGTGACAATGTCTGACCAAGCAGAGCTCAGTGTAATCTAAATATTAATCCTTTCCCAATAATTACTTTCGACATCACAGCCTATTTCAGGCAAAGAGCAACAAAAGAAATTTCACCTGGAAATCCAGTATGTAATTAAAGTGAAAAGTTAAAGTGTTTGGAATGTAGAACCCTCTGTGATAAGGAATAATGGAGACAAATACCTTGGATGCTTTTAAGGAGGATGCTGGAGAACTACGTAAGGGAGAAAGTGGTTGGGAGAGAGTGTGTGGGGCAAAGTAGAGTGGGAAGAGATCCATATGCAGAATTAATCATTTGAGCCAAATGGCCAGTTTCTGTGCTGTAAATCCTAATACGAAAAGTGATCCTAACTTAACACAGGTACGTCTGACATCTTCCAAACAAACTCAAGAACTAAACCACAAGTAAAAAGAATGGTTTTGGTTTCAAAAGTACAAGGCCACAGAAGTTGCCATGGCAATCACACTGGGCTTCTTCCTCCGTGGTGGAGTAAATGAATATGGCACCTTTCGTAACTGAGGTGGCAACATCTGGTCAAGGATTACACACATCACCAAGGGAACAGGCCCCCATATTCCTTCAAATGGACCATCTTCACCTCAAAATGAAGGTCAATTCCTCCCCACAGGGCAGGGAGATTAGCAAAGCATCATACAAGTCAACCACAGAAGGAGGCTATTAGGCCAATTTGACATCGATAAGAAATGTTTAGAGCGACACGGGCCAAGTGCAGTCAGTTGGGACCAGTTTAATTTGAAATTATGGTTGGCATGGACCGGTTGGACCAAAGGGTCTGTTCCTGCGCACTATGGCTTTATGACCCGATGACTCTATGATCCTTGCCAGCTTTATTGCAGCCGTATCCAATTAGTCACACTATTTGTTTTAGGTATTCCCATTGTCTCTCACTTTGTAGGGAGTCACAGTAGAGTGGGTGAGAGAGAATGGGCGGACATAAAATCCTGATTGAGCTGGTATGATCTAATTCCATCACTACAGGCACGTGGCTGATACTTCAAGCCTCAAACGAGAGTCTCCTTAACATTATGAATGAGTCATTACCTCAATGGTGAAACTTTGACTCATTTTATAATGGAACAGGAAACAACTGTGGGCAGTGGGCACACACAGGAAATTGTGTGTGGGAGGGAGGAGGATTGGTACTGAATTAGATAGCTCTTCCAAAGGGCTGGCACAGACCTAATGAATGAATGGCCTCCTCTTCTGCTGTATGTTTTGCACATTTAAAACAGAGATGAGGATGAATTTCTTGTCTCGGGGGGAGGGAATCTGTGGAATTAATTACCACAAAGAGCTATTGAGGCTGGGACATTGAGACTGAGATAGACAGATTTTTAATCAGGAAGAGAGTCAAGGGTTACGGGAAAATGTGGTAAAGTGGAGTTGAGGATCATGAGGTCACGGGAGGCAATGGCCTAGTGGTATTATTGTTGGACTGTTAATCCAAAGTCAAGATTAGAGTGGTGCTAGAAAAGCACAGCAGGTCAGGCAGCATCCGAGGAGCAGGAAAATCGACGTTTCGGGCAAAAGCCCTTCATCAGGAATGAGGCAGGGAACCTCCAGGGTGGAGAAATAAATGGGAGAGGGGTGGGGTAGCTGAGAGTGCAATAGGTGGATGGAGGTGAGGGTGAAGGTGATAGGTCGGAGAGGAGGGTGGAGCGGATAGGTGGGAAGGGGGATTGGCAGGTAGGACAGGTCATGGGGATGGTGCTGAGCTGGCAGGTTGGAACTCAGATAAGGTGGAGGGAGGAGAAATGAGGAAACTGGTGAAGTCCACATTGATCCAAAGACCCAGATAATGTTCTGGGGACCTGGGTTCAAATCCTGCCATGGCAGATGGTGGAATTTGAATTCAAACAAAAATCTGGTTTGAAGAGCTTACTGATGACCATGAATCCATTGTTGATTGTTGGGGGCAAAACCCATCTGGTTCACTCATGTCCTTCAGGGAAGGAAGCTGCTATCCTTACCTGGTGTGGCCTATATGTGACTCCAGACCTACAGCAATGTGGTTGACTCTAAACTGCTGTCTAGGAGAAAGTGAGGACTGCAGATCAGAGTCAAGAGTGTGTTGCTGGAAAAACACAGCAGGTCAGGCAGCATCTGAGGAGCAGGAGAATCCACATTTTGGGCATAAGGCCTTGAAACGCCAACTCTCCTGCTCCTCGGATGCTGTCTGACCTGCCGTGCTTTTCCAGCACCACACTCTCGACTCTTAACTGCCCTCTGGGCAATTATGGATGGGCAATAAATGCTGACCTAACCAATGATGCCTTCATCCTATGAATGAATTTTTTAAAAATTAAGAATGAAGAAAAAAAAAACCATGATCTCATTAATGGTGGAGCTGACTTGATTGGGTGAATGGCCTGCACCTTATGGTTTTAGATCTCTATGGTTTGTGGGGATTTGAATGGGGTCCATTTATGCTGCCCATTGCCAAGACATTAGAGTCAACTTTGGCTTCAAGTGATGGTGTAAAGAAGGCGATATTAGATTCAGTGCTTCTGATACATCTCTTATTGTCATTACCATTCGTATTGCATCAGTCATGTGCTTAAGATGTCCCAAAGTGTCATAGACTCATAGAGACATAGCATGGAGTCCAACCAGTCCATGCCGACCATAAGCTGGTCCCACCTGCCTGCACTTGGCCCATATCCCTCCAAACTTTTCCTATTTATGTATTTATCTAAGTATCTTTGAAATGTTGTAACTCTACCCACATCTGGAAGTTCATTCTAATTGTGAGCCAGTCTCTGTGTAAAACATTTGCCCCTCATGTCTTTTTAAAATCTCCGTCCCCTCACCTTAAAAATATGCCCCTAGTCTTGAAATCCTCCACCCAGGGAAAAGGCACCTGTGACTCACCTTATGTGTACCATTTGTTATAGACTAGGCCAGACCTCCTCAAAACTTTTCAAGACAGTATCCCAGACCCGAACTTTGCTAGTTGTTTTAAGCAGGTGTACAGTGAATGTTTCATGATGGATGCAGCTTGCCCAACCACTTAGTTTTAAACAAAGTAGAATTTATTTGCAAGATCACCGAAAGAGACACAAACCAAAGAGAAGAGAATATAAAACAACTTAACCTCTCCGAAAACCCAAGACTATCCCAACTTAATGACACGGTTCCAAATGCCTGCAACAAACCTCATAAACACCCCCTTGGCACAAAAGGTAAAATCAAACACAGGCTCTTACGTGAGAGAGAGATGGCAGAGAGATTCAGTATGGAACACCTCCTTCCATGGAGCTGTTTCCTTGACCAGCAACCTCAAAAAGCTAACTGCTTGCTAATACCAAACCAAAACAGAGAAAAACTGAGCTGGGAGAACTAGCCACTCCCCTTTCATTGTACAGGCGTATTTTCTTTTACTTGAAAGCATACTTAGCTAGTTACCCAGACTTTCCAGAATCACTGCTTTTATGACCTCTTTGAAAAAAAACCCCCAAGGACAGCATATCCTCGTTACACCCTCATGATTTTATAAATCTCTGTCAGGTCACCCCTCAACCTCCTGTGCTCCAGTAAAAAGTCCAGCCTTTCCAGTCTATTTTTATAACTCAAACCCTCCATTCCTGTCAACAACCTGGTAAATCTTTTCTGAATCCTCTCCAGCTTAATAATATCCTTCTTATAACAGAACTGGACACAACGCTCCAGAAGAGACCTCACTACCAATTCAGTGCTTTTCAGGTGCAGTCACAGCTGTAACCTGTCAAATGCAGAAGCCACACACTGTTCAATTCATTCATTTTATGAACATTGTTGGCAATGCCAGCTAGTATTGCTACCCAGTGCACCACGAAACCTCAGTTTTCATACCATCGCCAAGTCAAAATAAACCCCATTGAATTAATATAGTTCAACAGACAAGGAAGTTAATATGGGAGAACATGAGAACTGCAGATGCTGGAGATCATAGTCAAAAAATGTGGCGCTGGAAAAGCACAGCTGGTCAGACAGCATCCGAGGAGCAGGAGAGTCGACGTTTCGGGCATAAACCCTTCAAATTCCAATGCAAGCTCTGTGCAGATTGTGGTCGCCTTATCTGAGGATGTTCTGACGATGGAGAGAGTGCAATGAAGGTTTTCCAGACTGATCCCTGGGATGGCAGCACTGATGTATGAAGTGGAAGTGGATCGGTTCAGACTGTATCCACTGGACTTTAGAGGAATGAGGGTTATCTCGAGAAAACCTACAAAATTCTCACAAGACTAGACAGAATAAATGCAGGAAGGATTTTCCTGATGACTTGGGTGTCTCGAACCAGGCGTCACAGGGTACAGGGGAGTAGGCCATTTAAGATTGCAATGAGGAGGAATTTTTTCACCCAGAGAGTGGGGAGCTGTGGAATTCACAACCCCTGGAAGCAGTTGAAGGAGTCAAGAAAAGGTTAGAGATAGTTCTTAAGGGATTAAAGGATCAAAGAGAAAGTAGGAACAGGGGACTGAGTTGGATGATCTGCCGTTATCTTATGGAATGGCAGAGCAGGCTTTAAATGCAGAATAAGCTACTCCTCTTCCTATTTTGGATACTTCTATGTCTGTTTTTAAAGGTGTTCCTCTGATTTATAAGGAGGTCCTGCTTGAGGAACCAAATTCCAAATGCCAATGTTTCAAGGTAACAAAATTCAGCCCCTAGATGTTAATTTATTCTCAACATTTGCAAACTGAGCCAATTGATGGACAATAAATCATTTCCCTAATCCTCGCCTTGTCTCTCTCTCTCCTTTTTTAGCCATGACGTGGAGATGCTTGGTGTTGTACCAGGGTGGAAAGGGTCAAAACTCAAACCACACCAGGTTATAGTCCAATGGGTTTATTTGAAATTGCAAGCTTTTAGAAGTTCTGTTCCTTCCTCAGGCCATGCGATTTTATATAAACCCATTGGACTATAATCTGGTGTCACTTCATTTTTGATCTCCTTTTTAGGGTATTGCAGCGGCTCCTTTGTTCATTTTCTTCTCTTGCAGTCAGACAGTTGCAGTTTTAATTCCCAATCCAAGGACAGGCACTCTAACGCACGGCTGACAGGATGCTGAGCTGTCAGAGGGGGCCAACTTTTGGTTGCAAGTTTGAACTGAGGTTCCAACTGTCCTCCCGGGCTCAAATTGTAAGATCTTCCAATTGCCTGAGCCAATACTGACCCCTCATCAGTAAAGGGCATTACTTATCACATTGCTGCTTGGGAGAGCTTAGTGTGTACAAATTGGCTGTTGCATTTGCTACGGGAGAACAGAATTGTTTCACCGGCTGTGGAATGCTTTTGAACATCCTGTGGTTTTGAACGGCTGGATAGAAATGCAAGCCTTCTCTTTCTTGTTAACATCCACCCCCTTGACCAAGTTCTCATTCACCTGCTGACTCCACCTTCAGTGGCTTGGTATCCAATATTGTTTGGTAGCATTGCTGTGAACCACTTTGAGATGTTTTGTTTCGCTATAAGAGCTCGGATGGTATTCCTTTACTGACATTGCCAGTGAAAATGAATCCTCTCTGAATCTTTATTTGATCACAGAATGACTATGATTCAGATGGAAGCCATTCAGCCCATCATGACTGGACCAGCTCCATTATTAATGCCAACCTTTTCCCCAAATCCCTGCACCCCATTACTATCCAAACAAAAAACTGTCTAGTGCCCTCTTCAATGCCCCAATTGAACCTGGCATCAGGCAGATGAAGGGCTTTTGCCCGAAACGTCGATTTTGCCTGTCCTCGGATGCTGCCTGAATTGCTGTGCTCTTCCAGCACCACTGATCCAGAATCTGGTTTCCAGCATCTGCAGTCATTGTTTTTACCATCAGGCAGTGCCTTCCAGACCCTCACTACTCACTGTGTGAGAACGCTTTTTCTCTCATCACCCTTGCTCCATTTACATATCACTTTAAATCTGTGCTCTTTTATTTTTGTATCCTTTACAAGTGGAAACAATTCATGCTGTCTACTCAGTCCATCCCACTCATGGTTTTGAAAATCTCTATCAGACCTCCTTTTCACTTCATCCTCTCTAGGGAGAACAATCCCAACTTGTTCAATTGATCTTCATAACTGAAATTTCGAGTCATAGCCCATAAACAGGCCTGCCAGTCCATCGAGTCTGCTCCAGTCAAAAACAACCATCTAAAATTATTCTCATCCTATTTTGGCCCATAGCTGTGTTTGCCTTGGCATTGCGAGTGCAGTGCTATGAGGATTTCTATCTCTACCAGCCCTTAAAGGCAGTGGGTTCCAGATTCTCATTACCCTTACATTCCCCTGTAAACCTCCTGCCCCTTACCTTAAATCTATGTCCCTTAGTCATTGAGGCCTCCAGCAAGGGGAAAGCTTCCTCCTGTCTGCCCTATCTAACCCCCTCATCATCTTAAACATCTCAATCGTGTCTCCCCTCTGCTCCAAGACAATCAAACCCAATCTGTCCAATATCCCCTTGTAACTGAAACTCTCCAGTCCTGACAAATCTCCCTCTCGATAATGAGGTCTCTAGAATGGGGATTCTCCACCTGGGGCCTAACCAACATTTTATACAGTTCCAGCACAACCTTCCTGCTCTTAAACTCTGTGCCTTGGCTAATAAAGGCAGGAATTCCATGTGCCTTCTTAACCACTTTATCAACCTATCCTGCTGCCTTAAGGGACCACTGATCCAAAGTATTTCCCAGGGTCCCAAAGTTCATCATGCATTCCTTTACTTTGTTTGTATTATTCAAGTGCACCATTTCACACTCACCCAGATGAAATTGAATAGATGAGCCCATCTAACCAGCCTGTCTACTATGCTCCTGTAGTCTAAGGCTATCCTGCTCGCTATTTAGACCCTACCAATTTTTGTATCATCTGTGAACTTACTGATGAACCTTGCTACAGTCAAATCTACATTGAATCCCTATAGTGTGGAAACAGGCCCTTCAGCACAGCATGTCCACACCAACCCTCCAAAGAGCAGCCCACCCAGACTGATTCCCCTAATCACTCTACATTTATCCCTGACTAATGCACCTAACCTACACATCCCTCAACACTATGGTCAATTTAACACAGCCAATCCACCTAACCTGCACATCTTTGGTTTGTGGGAAGAAACCAGAGCACCAAAGAAATGTGCAAACCCCACACAGACAGTCGCCCGAGGCTAGAATTAAACCTGGGTCCTTGGTGCTGCGAGGCAGCAGTGCTAACCACTGAGCCACTGCGCCGTATATAAGCCACAAACAGCAAGGGCCCCAAGCCTCAGCCCTGTGGATCTCACTGGCCACAGGCTTTTACTTTCACGACCAGTCTGCCATGTGGAATCTTATCAATAACCTTACTGAAGTCCAAGTAGACCAAATCTCTGCATCTAATCACTTCTTCAAAACATTCCTTCAAGTTGATCTCACATTATCTCTCTTTAGCAAATCCATGCTGACCTTGATTAACCCCTGCCTTGGAAGAGCAGATTAATCCTGTCTCTCAGAATTTCTTTCACAAGTGTCTCCATCACTGAGGTTACACTGACCAGCCTGTAATTTCCTGGTATATGTCTACCTCCCTTCTAAAATAACGATACCACTTTGGCTAACCTGTAGTCCTCTGGCACCTCTCCCGTGATGTGCAGGAGCCAGTGTGGGACACGGGTGGACAAGGTCAGAAATCACATTGCACCAGGTTATAGTCCAACAGGTTTGTTTTAAATCACAAGCATTCGGAGCGCTGCTCCTTCTTCAGATGTCAGCCTATTCAGCCTTTCCCTTAAGCTCAAATCTTCCAACCCCTGGCAAATCCTTGTAAACTTTTTCTGAGCCCTTTCAAGTTGAAAAGCATCTTTCCTACAGCAGGGAGACCAGAACTGAAGGCAGTGTTCCAAAAGTGGCCGAACCAATGTCCTGTCCAATATGCAATCTTTGGTTGGGAGCTGGGAACACTCGAATTGGCATAATAAAGGAAGAGGATGTGGAAAGGATTTTTGAGAATTCCTTCAGGTACTTCAATTTGACTGGTAAAGCTGATGCTTTTTTTTAGAAAAGCAAATTTAATTGGATGGTTATTTAAATAGAAATGGCGTGGAAGGGTGTTGGGTGAAGGCGCTAGACAATCACGCTCATTTGGATAGCCAGTGCAGGCACGATGGGCTGAATGGTCTCCATCTTGTGCTGTAACACTTCCATGATTCTGTGACCACAAGATGGGGAGTCTAATGAGAGGAAAAGGGGAGAAATTGGTCCCAGTTGCAGAAGAATTGAGAACGTTGGTTCAACAACATTAGCAGGTAAATGGGATCAGTGCAATTTGTTGGTTGGCACAGATCCGGTGGGCCGAAAGGCCTGTTTCTGTGCTCTATGACTCTGACAATAACTTGTGGAAAAAAACCCATTGATGCCCCAGATGGTTAGGATCTGGAACGGACTGCCTGGGAGTGAAACAGAGGTCAATTCAATTAAGAATTTGAACATTAACTCAGAGAACTACAGGGAAAAAGCGAGGGACTGAGACTAGCTGGAGTTGCTCTTCTAGAGACTTCTGGAGATTATTTTGTGAATCGCTGCCATTATTTACAATCTGTGTGTGTGTTCGGCATTCCTCTAACACTGCCCTGATTTATTGTGCCCAGACTGGCACCTTCAACCGCCAGCGTTTCACCCTTGCCTCATACAGTCCTCTCCCTCCAGACACTCAGAGTTTCTTTCTACCCAAGCACTCTAGAGATTACTCAACTCTGGATATTTGTCATCCTCTAAGTAAATTGACTGTGTTAAAATGCCACCCTACCTACGCACTGAAAGTCTAGTAAATTTTAATTTATTTCCTATTCTCTAGCCGTAGTAAATAAAGGGCAGTGGGGTAAATCTAGACTTGGTGTGGTAACAGCTTTGCTTAACATTTCTTGCCGTTTTGATTTTTGTTCACTTCGATTGAGTTAAATGTAAGAGGGGATATGATAAGGGGCTAGAGGTTGATTGCCACCCATTTTGTACACAATTGTATCAAAGACAAATCTACCCCAGTATTTTATAAACTGTAATCTCAATTGGCCCAAATCTTCTGAAACATTTCTTTGCATTTAGAAAGAAGACTTTACTGCGTTATCTCGCTGGTCTTATTATTTTCATTTTAAATGTATGACATTCCTTATAACATCCATATTATATTAATTCAAATTCAGAAATCACATCTGCCAATTAATAATTTGCGTTATCTGTAAATTTAAATTAGGAATTTAATCTAACCTGGATTGAAATTTGCATTGTTCAAATGCAACTCAATTTTAAATTCAGTGTGAATTTAAATTGTGTGATTTGAAATTTATTGTGTGTCACATGAATTTCAACTGACTTGTATTTCAATTTTCTCTGAATTTGAGTGATTTGAAATTTATTGTACGTAACACAAATTTAAATTGACTTGAAATGCAATTTTCTGTGAATTTAAATTGTTAGAAATTAAGACCAGAAGAGATCGGAGCAGAATTCTGCCATTCGGCCCATCGAGTCTGCTCCTCCATTTGATTACGGCTGATGTGTTTCTCAACCTCATTCTCCTGCCTTCTCAAGGAGATTAAACTGTATATTTGTCATGCTTAACACAAATCTATTTCGGTAAAGTTATTTTTTGAAGGGGTTTGTGAAGCATAAAATATTCCTTGAATTTATATTTTGAGATGTGTAGTATTTTGTGGAAGCACTCAGATGTCTTTCCTCTCTGAATGTTTTCAAAGTCAGGTTTAGACTACTGAGAGATGTTGAACTAGATCACTGAGTCTTATTCTGCTTTTTACTGTTTGGGCTATTTCTCAATAAACCTATTTAACTCAACCACTGTGACTTGTAACTTGTAATTTCTCCAAGTCTTCCACGTTTCAAGCATTTTTAACATTTCTTTATCATCCTCATGGTTGAAATGCCTTGTCCTATTTATCTTTGGAACATCCTCCACTCCTACAAAGCTGCAAAACCCCTCATTACTCCAACTTCAATCTCCTACATGTTCCCATTTCTCCTTTTATGCAGCTAGTTCATGACTGCACCTTCAACAAGCAATATCCCAAACTTTGGAAGTGCTGCCCTAAAGTCCTCTGCCCCTCCAGCTCCCTCTCCATTACAAGACCCTCCTTGCAAATGCTCCTCAATCAAGAATTTGATCACCCTTCCTTCTAGAAAGTATTTTTCTGCGCCTGTCCATCTATTGTTCTCATAGCGCTGTTAAAATTCACCATAGTCCCAGAGACTGTGAGGCTGCTTTCTCATGCGGGAGAGAGAGAGAGAAACAGCTGAGAGTTGGTTTAACCTGAGGGTCACTATGCTGCAGACGAGGGGTGAGATTGAGAAGATGAGATCTTTATGAAAACCTGAGCAGGTGTGGGAAGCTCTTGTAAGGTGTTTGGGACAATTTTAACACCAAATGCGCTCAGTAACTGCAAACTGTTTCTCAGACAAAGCCAGAGGATTTGAATTGGGAATTTGAATCTGGTTAATAAAACTGGAATTCAGAGCTTGTCCTGGTGATAGTGGTTATGAATCAATGATGGTTATAAAAATCCATCTGGCTAATTTAAAGTCCTTTAGTGAAGGAAATCTTCTGTCCTTACATGGTCTGGCCTACATGTGACATGAATGTGATTGATAATTAACTTGCCTCTGAACTGGTCTGAGCAAGTCACTCAGTTCAGGGGTAACGGGAGAAAGGCAACAAATACTGATCTTGCCAGCGACACCCCATCTCATGAAAGAATAAAGAGAATTGGTCCTCGTATTTTTTGATCTGAAAAGTTGGTTTTGATCGCAACTCTTCAAATAATGTTAAAAGGGAAACAATAAAAAGTTATTTACATCAAGAATTTTCAAAATGTTATATCACTTCAAAGGTTTATGAATTTATTCAAATAAAACAAGGTTAACAAAGTAACAGAAAATACAGTTTGACATTTATGCTATTGTAATTATTTAATGAAATCTTAAAATTCTTCATATTTGCTTAGCTTTTTAATAAAAACAAGATTCCTAGTTTTGTTAATTTGTTCTTGTTAACATTGAATTATTATACCTCAATTTATTCTATGATTTCCTTCACTCAATCAATTTACTCTTGGAGTTTGGTGGCTTATTATGTGGGCGAAATGTATGAGAGTTATTTATTCAGACAGAGCTGAAACATCAAACAGTAGAAAACTTCTCAAAACTTGCTAAGTAGAACTAAGAGAATAATGAGAAATTCCTCATTACACTGCAAAGGAAGACACTTTGAGAGGAAGACATTTAAACTCCCAAGCTCATTCATTTTACGGAAAGGAATTTATGAGTGTCATGCAAATGAATTTCAATAAGGCAACTCTTATTCATTTAACATTGAGGTCTGCTCTGTGGCATAGGAATAGAGGAGTCATTGTTTTTACCCATTCAGCTATCAGTTAGATCCTGACTGACATTCCCACTGTTTGAAAGCTCCTGCTCTCCACTAAGAACCTCGCCTGTTTTGGAATCCTGCTGCTCCTTGCTAGGGTTAGGTGCCCTCTCAATTCAACTAGAAAACTCAACAGGTCTATCGCAGGTGCATCGCGATGCAAGAAAGCGGGAATATCCTTTTACCTGCCCAGCATGTAAACGCAACCATCAGCGGAAGTGACCACTTGAAGGGATGCATGGTTAATAGAAGGTTTCCTTCTCTTCCAGAGCAATCTGTCAAGTTCGAAGGTGCTTGTCTTCAGACACCGAGACACTGAGAGTGATCAGTTTCAGTATTCGCAAAAGATCTCTTTGTGGTCAGTCATTTCCTTTCCAGGAGAAAAAAAAAATCAGTTGAAAACTAAACAAAAAAATGGATATTGTACTCTATGTTAAAATCCGTTGAGAGCAATTATCTGAATTATTTTGAACAGGGATGTAGGAAAAAGGTGCATTAGACAAAAGTGAGGGCTGCAGATGCTGGAAACCAGAGTTTAGATCAGAGTGCTGCTGGAAAAGCACAGCAGCATTTAAAATCCGTTGAGAGCAATTATCTGAATTATTTTGAACAGGGATGTAGGAGAAAGGTGCATTAGACAAAGTGAGGGCTGCAGATGCTGGAAACCAGAGTTTAGATCAGAGTGCTGCTGGAAAAGCACAGCAGCATCCGAGGAGCAGGAAAATCGACATTTTGGGCAAAAGCCCTTCATTCTTGATTTTCCTGCTCCTCAGATGCTGCCTGACCTGCTGTGCTTTTCCAACACCACCCTGACCTAAACAGAGAAAGGTGCATTGTCAATGTACACAAGCATATAATTACTGATCTGCACGATGATTATTCTTTCTTGGACCTTAAAGTAGATATAGAGAGGTTGTTTCCCCTTTTGAGAGAATCTAGGACCAGAGGGCATCAGAATAAGGGTTCATCCATTTTTTAGATTAGAATCAGTCTGAACATTATGGCACAGACAGCAGCACAGAGCGGTGCTAATACCCAATACATTAGCTGGGCTGACACCAATTGTTAAAGTTCACTTGAGAATGTAACTTTTAAAAAAAAGTTTTGCAATTTACATATGAAAGAAGTGTAACTAACATGGTCATTCTAACAGATGAGAGACTTAACAAGGTATTTTTCAATATATAATTTCAGTTACATCACACTGTAAACTTTTTCTATAAATTCTGTGTCTTACAATCTTATACTCCACAACCACCTGATGAAGGAGCAGCACTCCGAAAGCTAGTGCTTCCAAGTAAAACTGTTGGACTATAACCTGGTGTTGTGTGATTTTTAACTTCGTCCATTGAAGACAAAGATGAGGAGGAATTTTGTCTCTCAGAACATAGTAAACCTGTGGAATTCCTTACCCCAGAGGGTTGTTAAGGCTGGTTCATAAAACGTAGTTGAGGCTGAGATAGATTTTTAATCAGGAAGAGAATTGAGAATTATGGAAGTAAAGACAAGAAAGTGGACCAGCCATGATCACATTGAATGACAGAGCACTGTTAATGGGCTGAATGGAGAAAGTGAGGACTGCAGATGCTGGAGATCAGTGTCGAGAGTGTGGTGCTGGAAAAGCACAGCAGGTCAGGCAACATCTGATGAAGGGCTTATGCCCGAAACATCGATTCTCCTGCTCCTCAGATGCTGCCTGACCTGCTGTGCTTTTCCAGCACCACACTCTCGACTCTGATGGGCTGAATGGTCAATTTCTGTTACTGTGTCTTATGGTTTTATTACAGGGGGACAATTCTGACCTGCTTTTATTGTAGAAGGTTAATTTATTAGGATTAATATTTGTTTGATCATATTCAAGGATAGTTAGAATGTATAAAAATACTTTGCTTATTTCTGTCTGGATTATCTTGGTGGATCATTCTAATGTGTGCATCTATTAGTGGTTTTCTTTTGCAGGCACACAGAGTTCCATTCAGGGGATGCATTGGAGGAGTGAAGTGCCCATGCTGGTCCGTAGGTGGAGGGGATTGAGGGTGGAGGCAAGTGGTGATGGGGTGGAGGGTGGGGTTGTTGGTTGAGATCAGGAGCAGGGGTAGGTCAGGAACGTCAACAGAAGGCCAACCTGGGGCTGAATATTCCTAATCCCTGCACAATGCGGCCAGTGGCAGGGTGATTGAGAAAATATGGTGGATCAGAAAAAGAAGAAGTTCGATTTTGAAAGGAGGCTTTGAACAGCGAGATGAGGAGCTCGCTGGGGAGAGGTGACAGACCTATTAACGTGCCATCCTTCCCTAATCTCACCTCATTTGTGTGAAGCCGGGAAGAAGGGCATTTCCTGACAGGGAGGTCAGAGTGGGTAGCTGGCTGCACCAGCCCATCCATAGAGATTGGCATCAGACATGCACCAGCCTTACCCCATCAACATGGCGTAGCTGCAACTCAATGGATGGAGAATACCATTCCCACTTTCAATGCTGCACTTTGTGTACCTATGCCTAGAATTGTCCTGCTGCTGCCAGGGAGAAGCCCACCTCATCGATTGGACCAGGCTACATCTCAGGGCTCCTCACTTGTTCTTGTAGTGCTGCACCTACTCGGATTCTCACAGCATTTCTACCTTGACCTGTCTTACCTTCTTTGCTGCCTCATTCTACCTCGCTTTTAAAGCTAGGGTAGATAATTTTTTTGAAAAATAAAGGAATTGAAGGATATGGTGAAAACACAGGTAAGTGAAGATCAACCATGATCTTATTGAGTGACAGAGCAGGCTCGATGGGCCGGATGGCCTACTCCTATTCCTAGTTCTTATGCAATGTTCTTATTCATAACTAAAAGGCTCAGTGTAGCAAACAAAAACAGAAATTGCTGGATACACTCAGCAGGTGTGGAGGGAGAAGCAGGGTTAACGTTTAGACTCCAGTGTCTGAGCTTCTCGGAACGTCAGAGCACCCAATTCCAACTGATGTGAGCTGGGTGCAGTAATTACTCACTGACAGTAAATTTGATCAAAAGGCAAAGCGGTTGTTTCCGTTCCCAGAAGCAAATGCCACTTTTTGTGTGTTTGGTCTTTCTCACTTTTGGTGTTGTCAAATGAAAATGAATGTTTTCAGTCAGTAAAGGTTCCAGAATGTGATTAACCAACTGTTTGTTAGGCTTTCCAGCATGTGATGCTTCCATATCGAACTAGGAGAAGATGCCTGCCTGCGCTGGGTTTTGGGAGAAGAGTAGCACTTGTTTAGACACAGTCTGAACATGGTGTGGTGCTAAGGATGGGTGTTCTTTGTTATTTGATTCCGGTAGGGACAGTATCATTAAGGAAGGTGGTGGCCTAGTGGTGTTAGCACTAAGCTGAGTAAGTGTTCTGGAGATCCTGGGTTCAATTCCCACTGTGGCTGAATTTGAGTTCAATAAAAGTCTGGATTCAGAGTTTAATAATGGCCATTGTCAGGGAGTAATGAGCCTCATTGAACAGCCCACTCACTTCAATGGGAAATGAATGCTGGCCTAACCATGCATGAATAAATAGTTGTTTTTATTCATCCTTCGGATAAAGTTATCACTGGCTGTGCCAGCATTTATAGACCATAGAACATGGAACAATACAGCACAGAACAGGCCTTTCGGCCCACGATGTTGGACCGAACATTTGTCCAAGCTTAACCACCTATCCATGTACCTATCCAATTGCCGCTTAAAGGTCACCAATGATTCTGACTCTGCCACTCCCACAGGCAGCGCATTCCATGCCCCCACCATTCTCTGGTAAAGAACCTACCCCCATACCTTCCACCCTTCACCTTAAATTTATGTCCCCTTGTAACACTCTGTTGTACCCGTGGAAAAAGTCTCTGATTGTCTACTCTATCTATTCCACTGATCATCTTATAAACCTCTATCAAGTCACCCCTCATCCTTCGCCGTTCCAATGAGAAAAGGCCTAGCACTCTCAACCTATCCTCGTACGACCTATTCTCCATTCCAGGCAACATCCTGGTAAATCTTCTCTGCAACATCTCCAAAGCTTCCACATCTTTCCTAAAATGAAGCGATCAGAACTGGACACAGTACTCCAAATGTGGCCTTACCAAGGTCCTATACAGCTGCAACATCACCTCACGAATCTTGAATTCAATCCCTCTGCTAATGAACGCTAATAAACCATAGGCCTTCTTACAAGCTCTACCCACCTGAGTGGCAACTTTCA
>NC_057715.1:111925939-111940595 GCF_004010195.1 Chiloscyllium plagiosum | reverse complement strand
TAGGTGTGTGGAATGAGCTGCCAGAGGAATTGGTGGAGGCTGGTACAATTGCAACATTTAAAAGGCATCTGGATGGGTGTATGAATAGGAAGGGTTTGGAGGGAAATGACCCGGGTGCTGGCAGGTGGGACTAGATATGGTTGGGATATCTGGTCGGCATGGACGGGTTGGACCGAAGGGTCTGTTTCTGTGCTGTACATCTCTATGACTCCAATAAACCAAGTGGTTTGGGCAATAATCTGGAGACCTGGTTTTAAATCCTGTCATGGCAGATAGCAGAAAGTTTATTCAATAAAAATTCCGGAATTGACAGTCTCACAATGGCCATGAATTTCTTATTGAGTCCTGGGGAGCATCCTATCTGGTTCACTAATGGCCCTCAGGAAACAGGCTATCATCCCTACCTGGCATGGCCTACATGTGTCTCCAGACCTACAGCAACGTGACTGGTCTTAACTGTGCTTCATAGAATCCCTACAGTGTGGAAACAAACCCTTCGGCCTAACAAGTTCACACTGACTCTCTGGAGAGTAACCCACCCAAACCCATTCACCCTCCCCTATTATCCTATATTTACCCGTGACTAATGCACCTAGCCTACAAATCCCTGAACACCATGGGGCATTTTAGCTTGGCCAGTTTACCTAAGCTGTACCTCTTTAGATTGTGGGAAGAAACTGGAAACCCCGAAGGAAACCCACACAGACACAGGGAGAATGTGCACTCTCCACACAGACAGGAGGCTGGAACCAAACCCGGGTCCCTGGCGCTGTGAGGCAGCAGTGCTAAACACTGAGCCACCGTGCATGGGGCAACTGCCTGATTAGCGACAGGCAACAGATGGTGGCCTAACCAAAGATGTCTACATCCTGTAAATGAATAAAGCAGAATATCAGTCAATCAGACAGCTGGTGATATAAAGTAGGAATGTGTTTATGAATGTGAGCTTGTATTTGCAGTGCAATGTCAGCTCAGCCACCAATGTGTCTTCAAAGGCTTTTATTTTTCATTCCTCTTCCACTATGAATGCAGTGGAGGGCAGCCCCTAGTTGGCAGAGTTTGACCTGGCACATGCTGGACTTGGAAAATGGCATCGGTGCTGGCAATCCTGGGAGGAACTGGTAGTGGCTAGTATTTCTGCTGTCAGTGGGCACACGATGGCAGGTGTGGGACACTGTAGAAGTGCACAATGTGGCGAGGGCTGGACGATTGGGTGGGATAACTCACTCAAGCCAATGGAGGGAAACCATCCACGGAACTCCCTGAAATAAACGTCTATCTAATGTTTAGTAAATGTCAGTTGAGTGATTCCATGGGGGATGAATGGAAGCGTTTTGGGTGACGAAGGAGGGATGGAGATGGGGAATGGGTTGGTGAAGGAGAGATGGAGATGGGGAATGGGGTGGTGACAGAGGGATGGTGAAGGAGGGATGGAGATGGGGAATGGGGTGGCGAAGGAATTAGATGATAGGGAATGCGAGGAATGTCATGGGAAGGATAGAATAGCATGGGAGGGATGGCAGAGATGATGGAATTGCTTAATTGTCAGAAAAATTGATTTTAATCTAACTTATTTTTCTCAGCAACTTGTTCCAAGACATTATTACGTATCTCTGGAGTAGGTGGGACTTGAACCCAGGCCTGTCTGGTTCTAGGAATAGGGAAGCACTACCACTGCACCACAACTTTATATTGTCTGTTGTTTCTAAAATTGTTTATTGCACTGATTGTGAAGAGTCACTCAATTTGAATGCAAAGGTTTGCAAAAAGCAGTCGGACCAATGCATTAAAAGAAAACTTTAGTCTTTATTTTTCAGATGAACAACATGATAAAAATGTATACCGCAGGTTTTTAATTTTTTTTTCTGGTTAAGGAATCCAATAATGCAGTGTGAAATTCTGAGAAACCTCAACTTTTTCTTCCTTCTAACCTCACACTTGGTAGAAATGAAAACAAAGAACAAAATACAGTTGAACAAACGCAAAGTTCTGCCATGATTATTTTCATTAAATGTAAGAATAATGTATCTCAATGTTAAGGCATTTGCTCCCGTTCCCAATTGGTCTGAAAATTGTGAGGAATTTATTTGGAGACACTTGCAAAAGCGAGAAATAATGGGGACTATATCCTTCAGAGCTTTTACGTAATGTAGAACTTTGATGTTCCCGGCTAAAAGTATAGCAAGCAGATTTCATAAATATTACGTTTATTCCTTAAAAAGTATCAAACTTATCGGACGTAAACCTGCCTTTTCAACTCAGGAGAAAACACTTCTCAATTAGTCTTTCATGTTCCGTGGCTAGAAGCCAGTACCATTAGGCTCTTGACAAAATTTATATTTATGATTCTCAGCCAATTTTTAACACGTGCACAACATTTTAGAGCTCTTTCCAAAGTGAGAGGTTTTCAGAGCATAGAAATCTTTGGTGGTGGAGTATTCGAAATACTCTGCATTTAAAGCAGTAAAGGTATTAATTTATCTGCAAATTGTTTTGTAGGCCTCTCTTACGATATATTAAAAAAATTGTTGACTTGTTTGCAATCTTGTTGACCTGTCACCCGGTGACAAATAAATGTTTTCACCTTTTCCCCACAAAGGACTTGCTAAAACCGAACAAAACGGCTGGGTGCAGTGAATCACAGGCTGTGTTATCAAGCAGCACTTGCTCAGCAATAACCTGCTCAGTTTGGGTTCTGTCAGGGCCACTCAGCTCCTGACCTCATTATAGCCTTGGTTCAAACACGGACAAAGGAGCTGAATTCCAGAGGGAAGGGGAGAGTGACAGCCCTTCACATCAAGGCTGCATTCAACCGAGTGTGGCATTAAGGAATCCTAACAAAATAATGGATGAGTGTCAGTGAGAGGGAAGCCTCTTTACTGGTCAGACTTACATCTGGCACAAAGGAAGATGGTTACAATTGTTGGAGGCCATTCATCTCATCCCTTGGACACCCACCACACATGTTCCTCAGAGCAGATATTTTCCTAATCAATATTTCGGCAATACTATTACGCAGTTCTGAAGTAGGTGGCATCTCAACCCAGGCCTCCTGGCTGAAACGTAAGGGCACTATCGCAGCACCACAAGAGCCCTATTGAACTGCTCGGGGAGTGTCCTCGTTCCAGCCATCTTTAATTGCTTCACCGCAAGGTCAGAAGTGGAGATGTTTGCTGATGATTGCACAATGTTCAACACCACTTGTAACTCTTTAAGGAGAGCATTTCGTAGGATCCCTGCAGTGTGGGGAAAGGCCCTTCAGCCCATTGATCCCACACCAGCCCTCTGAACAGCATCCCTCCAGACCCACTCCCCTGTAACCCCACATTTCCAATCCATCTAACCTGCACAAGCATGGCCAGTCCACCGAACCTGCACATCTTTGGACTGTGGGAGGAAACCAGAGCACCCGGAGGAAACCCACACAGACATGGGGAGATTGTGCAAACTCCACACAGGCAGTCACCCGAGGGCGGGATGGAATCTGGGTCCCTGGCGCTGTGAGGCAGCAGTGCTGACCACTGAGCCACCATGTCTCATCTCTATTTTAAATAGCTGACCTTTGACTTTTCCTAATTCTAGACTGTCCCATAAGAGGAACCATTCTTTCCATATCTACCCTTCCAAATCCCTCAGAAACATACACATAGGCCCCCTCTTACTCTCTAAACTCCAGTCTGTCAAACCATTGCTCAGAAGAGAACACACCTGTTCCAGGCATTAGTCTCATAAATATTTGCCAATCTCCCTCCAAAACATTTACCTCCTTCCTTAATTAAGGAAACCGATACTCTGGTGCACTAACAACCCACTCAATTCATGGGCAATTAGGGATGGGTAAGAAATGCTGACCAAATCAGTGATGTCATAATCAATGTATGAATGAAGTAATTAAGGGAGGCAATGGCCAAATGGTGCTGCTAGACTATTAATCGAGTGACTCAGGTAATGATCTGGAGATCTGGGGTTTACCTCTTGTCATAGCAGATAGTGGAATGTGATAAGAGTAATGTATAGTGATAAGTGTACTTTATATTTTAAGCATAGGGAGACATGGTACAGTTTAATTTTAGATTGGTTCTGCAAATGTTACTGGGAAGTCTGTAGATCTATTTTGTTTGCATTTTATTGAGGCTTTGCAACGTTAATTTGAAGAGCTCAGCAGATTCTTCAGCTCAGCGCATTAAGAAAAATTGTACTGTCACCAAACAACAAGAGTCCAGGACCATAGAGAAACAGAACAGTTCAGAAGTTCAGTTAGTGTCAATGTGGCAGACAGGGAAGTAAAAGTTGAGTTTAGGGAATTTAGAAATCTATATTCCAAAGTTCAAAGTAATAGTGAGGTTAATTTGCAGCTTGTTTCAGGTGTCTTGAGGAGAAATACCAGATGAAGAGATAACGTCAAGTAACTACATAGAAAATCATCATAAGGAAACCAATGAATTTGAGCAAAGGACCTTACAAAAGGGACAGTGGTAATCTTCACTGAGGATTTGGGTGTTTGTAATGACCTTGCCATGGATAAAGGATACTGAGTTTGAAAACTTTGCAGATATCTGCAATGAAATCTTTCTAACCTTTCTTTTGCCTAGCTCATACTTGTTCTTATATAAGAAATGTTTTATTCTTTGTGTCAAGTTAAAGCTTGGTTATATAGACTACAATGTGGGGAGATGTGAGGTTGTGCAATTTGGCAGGAAGAATAGATGAGTTGAATATTATTTAATGGAGAAAACCTGCAGAAAGCTACAGAGCAGAGGGATTTGGGTGTCCTCGTCAGTGAATGAAAGTAAGTTAACATTCATATCCAGTAGGTAATAGAGAAGGCAATGGACTGTTGGCTTTTATTTCACTGGAACTGGAGTTCAAAAATAAGGTTGGTTGGGTCACCATAGTCTTACCAGACCATTGGGGCTGCTCTCTCATTAGAGAGAAGCAACTGGTAGTGATTTAACCTGAGGATCACCAGTCCTCAGGTGAGGGAAGAGTTTTAGAAAGAGAGTCCTTCATGGTAACTCCAAATCATTGAAGGGAATTGAGCCCACACTGTTGGCATCACACTGCTCTGAGCTAAACCAATTCCCTCAAAAATAATGAGTTAATACTAAAACAGTACATGGGATGAATCAGGTCATACTGTGAACAGTTTTAATCTTATCTGAGGAAAGATATACTGGCATTGGAGGCAGGGAAGGTCACTAGGTTGATTAGATTAGATTACTTACAGTGTGGAAACAGGCCCTTCGGCCCAACAAGTCCACACTGACCCGCCGAAGCCCAACCCACCCATTACCCTACATTTACCCCTTTTACCTAACACTACGGGCAATTTAGCATGGCCAATTCACCTGACCTGCACATTTTTTGGACTGTGGGAGGAAACCGGAGCACCCGGAGGAAACCCACGCAGACACGGGGAGAATGTGCAAACTCCACACAGTCAGTCGCCTAAGTCGGGAATTGAACCCGGGTCTCCGGCGCTGTGAGGCAGCAGTGCTAACCACTGTGCCACCGTGCCGCCCACTATGGTTGATCCCAGGTATGGTGGGACTGTCTTTTGAAGAGAGATGGTTGGGCCTGTATACATTGGAATTTACAACAATGATAGGAGACCTTGTTAAAATACATCAGATTCATAGGGAAATTGACAGGTTAGATACGGGAAGGTCAATTCCCTTGTGGGAAAGTCTGGAACCAGAGGGCATCATTTCAGAATAAGGGATTATCTGTTTAAAACAGAGATTAGGAGGAATTCTATTTCTCAAAGAATCATGAATCTGCAGAGGGTTGATAAGGCTGAAATAAAAGCCAACAGTCCATTGCCTTCTCTATTATCTACTGGATATGAATGTTAACTTATTTTCATTCACTGATAGGCAGAGTCTTAATCTGGAAGGGAATCGAGGGTTATGGGAAAAGGTAGAAAGTGGATTATTAGATTAGCTATGATCTCACTCAATGGTCGAGCAGACAGGATAAGTCCAATGGGTGATTATGCTCCTATGTCTTATGGTCTTAACCAGGCAGCCTCTTGTCAATACATTCAGTTACCAACCTCCATGGTTACAATGGAAAATCAAGTTAGGATCGAGAGCTGTTCTGAGAAAGAGTCAATGGACCGGAAACGTTAACTCTGATTTCTCTCCACAGACGCCGCCAGACCTGCTGAGATTTTCCAGCAATTTTTGTTTTTGTTTCTGATTTACAGCACCTGCAGTTCTTTCAGTTTTTAGTAAAGATCTAACAAGACAGATTTCACTCTGGGACCTGAGATGTTCAGAATTACATCAGCTAAGGCTGTAAGGAAAGCTGATACTACACAAAAGTGGCTCCATAAGAAGAGAACATAAAAGAAACAGGAAATTATTTGTGCCAAAGAGACTAGCTGAGGGGGATTTTACAATAAGATAAGGAGTTGCAGTTGACTTCCAAGAAATATATTGGGCATTCAATATTTGAGAGCCAATTGGATGAGGTGCAAAGATTGTAGATTTCAAATACCATTGCAAACAAAGCCATACATCGCAGCCAGAAAGCAGTTGGTTGCAATTATTTGTCATAGCTTGTTTTTGTTTGTCTTGTTTATGAAAACAAGCCTTACTGGTTAGGCCAACATCTCCCATTGGTTGGATCAGCTGCGGTCCTATTGAATAGTGGAGAAGGCTAGAGGGGCCGAATGGTCTAACCCTATTTCTCATGGTTATCACTAATTCCCTGGAACAGATTACCTGAACTCAGGGGTTAGGGCTTAAAGGACACCACTCTGCATCAAGGATGACTGACAGTGTCTCATCCACACACACACACAGCAGACTGGGAGAAAGCATTGGGACATTGGTTATTAACCCACCCTGCCACATAATGAATGTGATTAGAACGCAGTGAATCTGGTTCAAGGATAGAGATGCAGATTGTTATTTTCTAAGCGCGTTCTTTTGACAATCTCCGAGTGAGTAAGCTCTGAAAGGGCTTTAACATATACACCCCAGATACTGTTATCTCATGTTCTATCAATGTCACATCAAAGGTTATTGTAATGAGCGTGCGATAAAGATTGCAAAACAAAAAAAGTCAAAGTAATCGACCTGCAGTGAAATGAAATGACTGGCAGAAGAATTGACCCACATTTACCAAGCCCAATAAAATATCCAAGTGTTCACTAGCTTTGATGTATTTTGTTGCAATATTTCTAAGCACTCTCCACCAAAGGCAAGACTCGCTATTGGAATAATGGTGGTTTTGTAAAATACTTTGGATTTGCAGACCGTAAGATTAACAAGGAGCCAGTTAAAACAGCAAGAACATATCGGAATATCCAGGCAAATAAATGTTAGTACTTTGACCACTTGTCAGAGCTGAAAAGCCAAAGAGCTCTCTTCAAGAGGGTAAAGTGAAGGGCAGCAACATAGTTGGACGATAGATGCCACAGAACGGTTACAGATGAGCTGCAGTGAATGAGTGAGGATGGCACTAGATAGATGGAAATGGTGTAACATGACAGCAAGCTTCCTGGTAGGAATGGCTACAAGCAGCGAAGAATAATCAGCAAAATATGTAACATTCACACCACAGAAATGTCAGGCTATGACCATCACCAATAAAAGACAATCTAACCACTGCCCCTTGACATCCAATGGTGTTACCATCACTGATTCCCCCACTATCAACATCCTGGGGGTTACCATTGACCAGATACTCAAACAAACTCATCAAGTAAAATCAGTGGCAACAAGAGCAGGTCAGAGACTAGGAATACTGCGATGAGTAACGCACCTCCTGATTTCCCAAAATCTGTGCACCATCTACAAGGCACAAGTCAGGAGTGTAATGGAATAGTCTCCACTTGCCTGGATGGGGGCAGCTCCAACAACACTCGAGAAGCTTGACACCTTCCAGGACAAAGCAGCCCACTTAATTGGCACTACATCCACAAATATCTACTTCCTCTACCACCGATGCTCAGTAGCAGCAGTGTGTACTATCTACAAAATGCACTGCAAATTCCACCAACGATCCTCAGACAGCACCTTCCAAACCCATGACCACTTCCGTCTAGAAGGGCAAGGGCAGCAGATAGACGGGAACTCCATCACCTTCAAGTTCCCTTCTAAGTCACTCACCATCCTGACTTGGAAATATATTCATGATTTGGAGATGTCGGTGTTGGACTGGGGTGTACAGTACTCCACTACCACCTGATGAAGGAGCGTCACTCCGAAAGCTTCTAATTAAACCTGTTGGACTATAACCTGGTGTTGTGTGATTTTTAACTTGGAAATATATTGACTGTCACTTGGTCAAAATCCTGGAATTCCATCCCTGGGGCGTTGTGGGTCATGTCCCAGAAATTAATAAAGATCTTTTTCTTTTATTGATTCACTGCTATCATGGCTGGGTCAGCATTTATTGCCTGTCCCTAGTTGTCCCGTAAGAAGGTGATGGTCAGCTGCAGTCCACGTACATCCACAATTCCCTAACAGAGGGAATTCCAGAATTGTAACCCAGTGACACTAAAGGAACGACAATATATTTCCAAGTCAGGGTGGTGAGTGCTTGGAGGGGAATTTGCAGGGTGTGTTGTTCCCATGTATCTGCTGCCCTTACCTTTCAAGGGTTGAAGGTTTGAAAGTGAGAGTTGAAAGAGCTTTGGTGAGTTTTTGCAGTATCCTTTGTAGATGACACACACCCATGCGTTGGCTGTGGGGTGGGGGAATGGGTTGTGTGGTGGAACGGGAGATGGGAGGAAAAGGGGAAGAGGAGCATGTGGTAAGAGGAGATAGGGAAGAGACAGGTCGATGAAGAGGAGGAACAGATGAGTAGAGAAAGTGGTGGAGGGGGAGGGGGTGGTCTGGATGTGGGAGAGAGAGGACAGTGTATATGGGGAGAATGTTTAAGGGAGAGAGGATGGCGGTGTGTTTGGGAGAGGGAGAGGTGGGACGGAGAGTTGAGGGGCAGAAAATTCAAGAACACGTCCTGCTTCCTGATCCAAAACCAACTTCAGTGCTGAGATTATGACACTGGAACCAAAAATCAACCCAGACTGTGAGTCAACAGTTAAGTAATTAACTGTTTCTTTCAGCATGTGGCTGGCATTCAGAGATGGGCAGTGAGTCTAATCTGTTGTTAACCACAAGAAAACAGTGTACAAAGAATTCAATCAGATTAGGAGGCACACTTCCTGTGATTACACTGGTGTTGGCAACAAGATAAGTAAACTGGTTAAAAAGAAAACTTGATAACTGTCAATTGAGAAATCTTTTTATTCATTTTGTTTCAGTCTCCTAATTGCTCCCCTTCATTTCTCCAGTGGGGGAGATGCAAGATATTGGAAGGTTTTTGCTGCTTCCTGGTCCTCAGTAGCTCCCAAAGTATCACACACCCGATGAACCACCTTTTGTCTGAAAGAAGAATTTAGAAATAATTCTTAGGGCTGAAGGGATCACAGGGTATGGAGAGAAAGCAGGAACGGGGGACTGAGTAGGCTGTTCATCCATGATCATATTGGGTTGTGGAGTAGGCTCGAAGGGGTGAATGGCCTACTCCTGCTCTTAGTTCTTAGGTTTCCATATTTAGAAACACAGTCGACTGTGTTGTTGTCAACTCTCTCCCACACCCCTCTTCAACAGCCCCTCCCCTTCCTACCTCCTCTTACAACCTCAACATTGTCCTGGCAGAGATCAAATTAATAAAGCGACTAACATGATAGAAGCAAAGTATTATGAATGCTCGAGATGTGATGTCAAAATAGAAACTGCTGGAGAAACTCAGTAGGTTTGGCAACATCTGTGAAGAAAGAAACAGAGTCAACATTTCAAGTCCTACATGACACGATGCCACAATGTGAGAATGGTCATTTGAGCCAACTCCAGTCTCTCTCTCCACAGATGCTGCCAGACCTGATGAGTTTCTCCAACATTTTTTGTTTTCATTATCAATGAGTTGGGGCGGCACGGTGGCTCAGCGGTTGGTACTGATGCCTCACAGCACCAGGGACCCAGGTTCGATCCCACCTTCAGGTGACTGACTGTGCGGAATTTGCACATTCTACCCATATCTGCATGGGTTTCCATCTGAATGCTCCAGTTTCCTCCCACAGTCCAAAGATGTTCAGGTTAGGTGGATTATCCATCGGAAATTGCCCTGCAGTATCCAGGCTAGGGGGGTTAGCCATGGGAAATGTAGGGTTACATGGGTAGGGTAGGATGCTGTTCAGATGGTCAGTGCAGTCTTGATGGTTTGAATCACACTGGAGTTCTATGACTGATTGACCTGGTTTGATAGTTTTGGTGCAGGTCCTGGGGAGTACTGGCTACTACATCAGTGGGACTTTGCAAACCAGCAGTGATTTACATGCCCCTGGATACAGAGCTGACACCCTAGTCTCAAATAAGATATAGGCAATGCTTCTTTGTGCAAGTGTTAGGTACAATGGATAACAGCCGACTGTCTGCAGGGTGGAGTACTGATCGAATGCTCCAAGCTCAGTGTGAGAGGGGTAAAAAACAGAGGGTTTCTTTCTGCTATCTCAGACGGATGAGAAATGGCTCACCTGCCATTGTTTTAGGAAAGAGGAAGGAAGTTAAGTGAAGAACAGGAAATGAGGTGGCAATAACCTTCTGACACCAAGGCCCTAACTTCCTGTTTTGAGTGTGATGTAAAAGACCCCATATCTCCAAGGGCAAGGCCATTAATGATGCCCAACCAACAGGGTGACTAGCAGCTCTGAGACCTCAGCAGTGACATCAGGAGAGACGGGCAAGAGACACTGATTGTCTCTGGATAAATGAATGATCAAAATAAGAGATTTGGGGAGGGGGTCAGGGAACGGAATGGGGGAGTGTTGTGTGTAGGGGGGAGCGTGGCCATGCCTCCCTGCCCCCTCTGGGTCTCTCTCTGGCTCTGGCGGTGCCCCCATCTGCAGGGAGGCTGGCACCATAAAGTTGTATAGGAGAAAGTGAGGACTGCAGATGCTGGAGATCAGAGTCGAGAGTGTATGGTGCTGGAAACGTACAGCAGGTTAGTTTGAATCACACTGGAGTTCTATGACTGATTGACCTGGTTTGATAGTTTTGGTGCAGGTCCTGGGGGGAGGGGACACAGTCAGATCAGACACGACCTAATTGGATGGTGGATCAGGCTGGAGGGGCCGAATGGCCTACTCCTGCCCTCAGGCAGCCAATCTGCTCACGCCCTGGACTAGCCAACATCCCCAGTGGTGGGAGAGCTTTGGGGCAAATCTCCTGAGGCAGTTTCTCTTTGCTTTGCTGTTTTTCCCCCTTTCCACCATCCTGCCCCTCCCCAGTGCACCCATTGCATGCCTATGAACCACTGTCCTTCCTTCGCTAACCCCCTCACAACAGCCCAACCCCTCACCATCCACCCACCCACTAAAGCTGCCTCCCCTGGTTTTATACCGAGTAATTAAAGATAGTCAATGAAAATGGTGGAAAGCAATTATTAATTAATAGTTATGAATTAATTACTACAATTGATTAATAACCCAGAGTGCAGGGGATGCTGGGACATTTTGTGAATTTAATGAGATAGACAGATTGTTAATTAGCAATTGGTTGAAAGGTTATGGAAAGCAGGCAGGAAAGTGGAGTTGAAGCCAAGATGAGATCACCCATGATCATATTAAATGGCGGAGCAGACCCGAGGGGCTGAATGGCCTGTTGCTTTTCCTAGTTATTGCGTTCAAGGATTTTTCATCCAGTCCCAATTCTCCAGTCTCACCTGCTAAGCAACCAATACTGAGTTCAGCTATTCCTTTCCTTTTTATGTACCTATTCAAGCTCTTACAGTCAGTTTTAATATTTCTTGCTGGTTTTCCAATTTCTCCTCTCTTTATATCTTTTTAAGTCATCTGTTGCTGGCTTTGACAGCAAATAATTCACCACTTTAAAAATCTCGAAGGGTCTAGGACAATCCTGCAGCCTCAGCAAGTCCATCTTCAAGGGATAGTGAATTCCATATTTTCATTACCCCACCCACCACCTTCCAATGTCTACGCACCCAGTCCACCAACTAGTGGGCTGTCCTCCCACTCTCAGTTTCCAGTTCAGCCAAAGTAACCTTTTATCCTTCACAGCTCAATCTAAAACACAAACCCACCTTTGCTGCCTTTACAAATGCTGACCAGCTTAATATATTTGCAGTGTCCTCCTTTCTTTCAACTGTAAAAGAGAGAGAAAAAGAAATACCTACCTTGGATCACTGCATCTCAAAGCTGATAAAAATCCCCATCATCATGAGGTGCACCATCACCATAAAGACAGTTGTTCAAGGACAGACGACTCAGCAGCCTACCACCTAAGGGGTCACTCAGGATTATCGATCAATGTGGCTTTGCTGGTGTCAACCTTTAAAAAAATTAAATGAACCCTCACTCCCGGGCTGTCAATTGTCTCTGCAAGTTAACACTGCTACTCAGTTCTTAAATGTAGTTGGAATCTTAGAATGAATAGTGCGTTAGGGAAAATCTGATAAGGTTATTTGTTAAGGCATAAAGGCATTTGCTGAGTTCTGAAACTGATTTTATCAGGCTTGTCCTCCCCTTGAACTATGGTGGGTAGACAATGAAACTCGACTGGTGGTATGAAGCAATGACTGATGTTTCAGAGGCTAGTCAAAGAGCTGTGACTGGGAGAGCAGTGAGACGACAAGAAAAGGCGAGAGAGAAATCTGTCCTCCACTGGCATGAATTATTTGTGTTCAGAGGCCAGCAACAGATGACTGAAGATAAAGGGGAGAAATTGAAAAACTAGCAAGAGACATCAAAGCTGACTGTAAGACCTTGAACAGGTATCTGAAAAAGGAAAGAGTAACTGAACTGAGCATTGGTTGCTTAGTGGGTGAAACTGGAGAATTGGGATTGGATGAAAAATCATTCAATGCAAGAACTGGGAGCAGGAAAAGGCCATTCAGCTCCTTAACTCTGTTCCACCATTTAATACCAAATTACGCTCCAAAAGCTAGTGTTTCCAAATAAACCTGTTGGACTATAACCTGGTGTTGTGTGATTTTTAACTTTGTCCACTCCAGTCCAACACCGGCACCTCCAAGTCATGATGACCTTTAATACAATTGTAATGGGAAACATTGAAATGGTAGAGGCTTGGAACAAATATTTTGCACCTGTCTTCAATAAATTCTCTTCTCAAGTGAGAAGGTTGTTGAAAGTATTCAAGGCTGGGTTAGACAGGTTTCTCATTGGCACAAGACTCAAAGTTTATTGGGAGCAGGAAGACACCTTATAACTCTGCATTTCCCATGGCTTACCCACTTAGCCGGCACATCCTGGACACTATGTGCAATTTATCATGACCAATACATTCTAACCTGCACATCTTTGGACGGTGGGAGGAAACCAGAGCATCCGGAGGAAACCCACCCATGGAGAGAATGTGCAAACCCCACACTGACAGCCACCAGAGACTGGAATCAAACCTGGGTTCCTGGTGCTGTGAGGCACTGTGTTTGAAGGAATGTAAGCCCACAGATCAGGAACAGATGGGAATAGGGAAAATCAGGGCTGAAATATACTGCCTGACTGCACCTCTGTACATTCTGGAATGTGGAGCTTGCAGACAGAGATGGCATTTATTGCTGAGTTTCAAATTGCCCTGAGAATGCAGACTTATTGACTAGAAATTGAGCAGGACTAGCCACATAAATACTGGAGCTACAAGATACTTTGCAGGCTGGGAACTCCATGGTGAGTAGCTCACCTTCTGGTAGCACGGTGGCTCAGTGGCTCAGTGGTTAGCACTGTTGCCTCATAGCACCAAGGAGCCAAGTTCAATTCCCACCTCAGGTGACTGTTTGTGTGGCGTTTGTATGTTCTCCCCGTGTCTGCGTGGGTTTCCTCTGGGTGCTTGGTTTCCTCCCATAGTCCAATGATTAGCCATGAGAAATGTAGGGTTACATGGATATGGTAGGGGGTCGGGTCTGAATGGGATGCTCCTCTGCGAAGGGTCAGGGTGGGCCAAATGGCCTGTTTCCTGCACTTTAAGGGTTCTATGACTTCTCAGTGTCTACCTACCATCTGCAAGGCATATTGAGTACAAGTGTAAGAGAAAACTGAATGAATGACACTTCAAAAACTTTCAGGCTACACAACATCATCCGGGACAAAGCAGCCATTTGAATTGGACCGCATCCATCTTCAAACCTCCCTGTTTCTTCCACCAGTGCACAATAGCAGCAGTACATGCCATCTATAAGGTACATGGTGGTAAATCACCAAGGCCCCTCCATTAGCACCTGTCAAAACCACATCTAGAAGGATAAAGACAGCAGATTTATGGGAAAGCCACCATTTGCAAGTTCCCCTCCAAGCCACTCACCATCCTGACTAGGCAATATATCGTCATTCATTCAATGATGTGGCAAAATTCAGGAATTCCCTCCAAACACATGGATACCAGTGATTCAATAATGTGGCTCATCACCACCTTCTCAATAGAACCAGACAAAAATGTTCTGGATCAGTGGTGCTGGAAGAGCACAGCAATTCAGGCAGCATCCGAGGACAGGCAAAATCGACGTTTCGGGCAAAAGCCCTTCATCAGGAATAAAGGCAGAGAGCCTGAAGCGTGGAGAGACTCCCTGAGATTCTTGTAGAGAGAGGAGGAAAACTTCTTCAAGGCAGGCA
>NC_057715.1:111918555-111924569 GCF_004010195.1 Chiloscyllium plagiosum | reverse complement strand
AGGTGTCGGAGATGGTCCAGGTAAATTTAAGGTCAGGGTGGAATGTGTTGGTGAAGTTGATGAATTGCTCAACCTCCTCGCGGGAGCACGAGGTGGTGCCAATGCAGTCATCAATGTAGCGGAGGAAGAGGTGGGGAGTGGTGTTGGTGTAATTACGGAAGATCAACTGTTCTACGTAGCCAACCAAGAGACAGGCATAGCTGGGGCCCATATGTGTGCCCATGGCTACCCCTTTGGTCTGGAGGAAGTGGGAGGATTCAAAGGAGAAATTGTTAAGGGTGAGGACCAGTTCGGCCAAACGAATGAGAGTGTCGGTGGAGGGGTACTGTTGGGGACATCTGGAGAGGAAAAATGGAGGGCTTGGAGGCCCTGGTCATGGCGGATGGCGGTGTAGAGGGATTGGATATCCATGGTGAAGATGAGGCGTTGGGGGCTGGGGAAACGGAAGTCTTGGAGGAGGTGGAGAGCATGGGTGGTGTCACGAACGTATGAGGGGAGTTCCTGGACTAGGTGGGATAGGACAGTGTCGAGGTAGGTAGAAATGAGTTCAGTTGGGCAGGAGCATGCTGAGACAATGGGTCGGCCAGGGTGGTCAGGCTTGTGGATCTTGGGAAGGAGGTAGAACCGGGCAGTGCGGGGTTCCCGGACTATGAGGTTGGAAGCTGTGGGTGGGAGATCTCCTGAGGTGATGAGGTTCTGTATGGTCTGGGAGATGATGGTTTGGTGATGTGGGGTGGGGTCATGGTCAAGGGGGTGGTAGGAAGAGGTGTCCTCGAGTTGGCGTTTGGCTTCAGCGATGTAGAGGTCAGTGCGCCAGACTACCACTGCGCCCCCTTTGTCCGCTGGCTTGATGGTGAGGTCAGGATTGGAGCAGAGGGATTGGAGGGCTGCGCGTTGTGAGGGTGAGACCCCCCTCCCCCACTCCAACCTCTCAACTTATAAACCAGAAACCCAGGTAATGTTTTGGGGACCCTGCTGGGGAACTTGAATTCAGTGAAATATTTGACATTAAGAATCTAATAAGACCATGGAACTGTAGCTGATTGTGATGAAAACAAGCCTTACTGCTTTCCTGACATCATTTAGGAAAGGAAGTCCTATCTTTTGGTCAAGATGCTGGCCGGGTAGCAGCAAAGCCCATCCTCTCGATCTGATTTTCCTTTCCTTTTCCTTCTTTGCTTTTTTAATAAACTTTAACTTGACTTACTTACCTTCCTGTGGAGAGCTGGGATGACATTGAAGTGAGCAGTACCTCAGAGGGAAGGTTTGTTCCAGTTGCCTGCAGAGGGAGGCAAATTCGGATCCAGTGCCTGATGCCAATGCAGTGGCTGCATTGCCAGGATTGGCCCAGTGCAGACACATGATGTTGACGTTGTCGATAGAGGTAAGATGGTGCCAATGGATGGTGACGCAGTTCTGCGGTGGTTGTGCAGCGAAGGGACTCGAGGATGTTTGACTGCTTCATTTTGGTGGAGGAGCTTGGATCCAGACCCATGCCTCGGCACTTCAGAAGGATTGTAACATTGAACCTTTTAACTTTATTTCTAACTTTGCACTCCACGTCTGGTTAATCTGTGTGTATATGATGGCACTGTAGAGCAGTGACTTGATACAACATTTTTCACTGTACTTGTAACAAATACACAAAACAATCAATCAATCTATCTTAACCTGGTTTGGCCTACATGTGACTCCAGACCCACAGCAATGTAGTTGACTCATAAATGCCCTCTGGGCAATTAGGGATGGGCAATAAATCATAGAATCCCTACGGTATGGGAAACAAGCTCTTTGGCCCAACAAGTCCACACCAACCCTCTGAAGAGTATCCCACCCAAACCCATTCCCCATTACTCTATATGTACCCCTAACCCCCACATCCCTGAACACTATGGGCAATTTAGATTAGATTCCGTACAGTGTGGAAACAAGCCCCTCGACCCAAGTCCACACTGACCCTCTGAGGAGTAACCCACCCAGATCCATTTCCTTCTGACTAATGTACCTTACACTATGGGCAATTTAGCATGGCCAATTCACCCTAACCTGCATATCTTTGGACTGTGGGAGGAAACCGGAGCACCCAGCTGGCCCAGCCGGTGACATCAACATTCTGTGAATGAAGAATTGTTTGGAGAGGTGATTACAGGCTTTGAGATTAATGAGTGCAGCAGTGTGATCATGATTCTACTCATCTCACACTGGAGGGGCTGTGCTCCCATTGACATTTCAACTAATCTGGGGAGGTCACTGAAAGGTCACAATTTGACATGATAATGGAACAACCTGATTAATTGTGAAAGCACAGAATGGCAAGAATGACTGAAGGCATGGGATCAATGCAGTGAGCTGAACCTGTGCCCTCAATATTTTGAGATGAGGGACTCACCGATGTAGGCTGCTGCGTGGTGTTGCTGAGTGCCAGGCTGAACCAACGATTTCCAAGGTGATTTCTTCAAAAATAAATTTATTCCTGAGGTGTTAGCACTATTGCCAAAGCTCCGATTTATTGCCCATCTCTTATTGCCCCAGAGAAGGCAATGAGTTCTCTTCAACTTGAGCTGACACAGCCAGGGTATGTAGAGATACTCTCAAGTGGGTCAGAGAGGTAAATCCAGGAATGTGACCCAGTGAGAGTGAAGGGACTGGCATTATGTTTCGGGGTCAGGAAACGTGACTTCTCCTAAATTTATTCAGGACTCACAGTCTCCTCAATACCTGCCAACTTTCTGTTAATTTTTAGAATTTCCCTCACTGTGTGTCCATTCACTTAACAGCTTCTAACTGAGCTGAGAAACTTTTAAACACAGCTTGATCAGTACCACAGTGGCAATGTGGTAAAATCAAATAAACACATAACTAAATGTGGTTTATGTAAAGATAATTCAATTTTGTCACTGCAGAGTATGAGATCTGCTTTTGGATTCAAGATTTCTCACAGTCTCCCAGTGGTTAATTTTGCAAGAACCACAACTCCCCATAAACCATGCGGAGTGCCTCAAACAATCAAAAGATTTGCATTTCCCGCTTGCATTTATAAGCTCGCAACAATAATTTAAGAATTACTGGGTCAAAAGTCTCCACTGATGAAGGTTGAGGGGTGACCTCATAGAGGTCTTTCAAATAATGAACAGGCTCGATAGGGTAGAAGGAGAGAAGATATTTCCATTTGTGGAGGAGATCTGTGCTAGACATCATGAACATGAGATAACCATTAATAAATCCAATACAGAAACACATCTGTGAGCAGTTCAGGTCCCCTTATTTAAAGAAATATATTATTTCATTGGAGGCACTTCAAAGAAGGTTGAGCAGGATAATTTCCAGTGAGGGACTGTCTCATGAGTGAAGGCTAAACAGATTGGGACTCACTAGAGTTAGAAGACTGAGAGGTGACCTCAATTGGAGCATATAGAATCCCTAAGGGGTTTGGCAGGTTAAATGCTGAGAGAGAATGTTTCCCATCATGGGAAGAGTGTAGGACCAGAGGGCACAGTCTCAGAATACAGGGGGCATCAATTTAAGACTGAGCTGAGGAGGAATTTCTTCTCTCAGAGGGTTGTGAGTCTTTGCCCCCACAGCTACAGGGAGAGGCTGAACAGGCTGGGGGTGTTTTCCCTGGAGCCTCGGAGGCTGAGATGTGACCTTACAGAGCTTTATAAAATCATGAGAGGCATGGATAGGATAAATAGGCAAAGTCTTTTCCCTGGGGCCGGGGAGTCCAGAACTAAAGGGTTCTGGGTAAGAGGGGAAAGATATAAAAGAGACCTAAGGGGCAGAGGGTGGTATGTGTGAGCTGCCAGAGGATGTGGTGGAGGCTGGTCCAATTGCAACATTTAAGAGGTATCTGGATGGGTATATGAATAGGAAGGGTTTGGAGGGATATGGGCCGGGTGCTGGCAGGTGGGACTAGATTGTACAAAGGTCCATACTGGCAGTATTGGATAAAGCATAGTGGGTGAGGGGTTGTGTGTTTTTTTTTTCTAATTCATTCCTTCATTCACAGATGCTAGGCCAGCATTTATTGCTCACCCCTAATTGCCCAGAGGGCAGTTAAGAGTAAATTACATTGCTGTGGGTCTGGAGTCACATGTAGGCCAGACCAGGTAAGGAAGGCAGTTTCCTTCCCTAAAGGACAGTAGTGAATCAGATGGGCTTTTCCCAACAATTCAGAGACACCATTAGATTCTTAGTTCCAGATTTTTTTTGAATTTAAATTCCACCATCTGCTGTGGTGGGATTCAAACCCGGGTCCCCAGCCTGGGTCTCTGGATTAACAGTCCATTGACAATACCACTTGGCCATCACCTTGGCATAAGCACCAACACAGACCAGTTGGACCAAAAGATCCATTACAACAGATCTATACTGGTGTTAGTACAAAACAATG
This sequence comes from Chiloscyllium plagiosum, assembly GCF_004010195.1. NCBI lineage: Eukaryota > Metazoa > Chordata > Chondrichthyes > Orectolobiformes > Hemiscylliidae > Chiloscyllium > Chiloscyllium plagiosum. The sequence continues at coordinate 111,920,179 of NC_057715.1, read as the reverse complement.
CCTCCTTGCACCCAATTCCACATAACGCTATTGAACATGTTCTTCTGCTTCTCCCTTGAACCTTTCACTTGAATCTGTCTCTGTTGTTCACCTCAGTGGGAAGCACTGTGAAACAGTTGGTACCATTCCTGCCTCTGAAAGGAAACATTGGATTCGAATCCCAGTCCTGGTCTTGATGGTTAAGGAGGTGCGATCACAATGTAGCCAATCTGTGACCATTGACCTGCTAATCCTTGCAATACAGCTACAGCATGTGGCAAAAGTGGGAGTGTCTCCTGGTTGTCCACGTTTGATGTGGAGTGGTGCCCCTCAATCAATGGTTTCCAGTGAGAGATGAGTGAACTTCTCCTGGAGAAAGCTAGCTATGGAAGCGTATGTAAAGGTGTGCTTTGCTGGACTCATACAGCACAGGGCCAGGCAGTGAAGCATTCATCTCAACTGAACCTTGGGGCAACTCTCTGGGTAAAGGCATTTCTCCTGTGTCCCTTGTTAGATATTATTGGGGCGTTCATCTCATATTGATGGCATCTATTTTGGGTCTCCTCAAAAATTGGAAGTTTCTTCTCTAACTGTGATCAATCAAACTGACCTGTAATTTCAATAACTTCAATCAGGTCACCACTCAGCCTTCATTTTCTAGAATAAAAGAGTCCAAACATGTTCAGTATTTAGAGTCATAGAGTCATATAGATGTACAGCACGGAAACAGACCCTTCGGTCCAACCCTTCCATGCCGACCAGATATCCCAACCCAATCTAGTCCCACCTGCCAGCACCTGGCCCATATCCCTCCAAACCCTTCCTATTCATATACCCATCTAAATGCCTCTTAAATGTTGCAATTGTACCAGCCTCCATCACATCCTCTGGCAGCTCATTCCGTACACGTACCACCCTCTGCGTGAAAAAGTTGCCCCTTAGGTCTCTTTTATGCCTTTCCCCTCTCACCCTAAATTTCTTAATAGTTATCGCCTCACCATTCTGGTATATCCCAATGAACCTTTATTGGATCTTTTCCAGTGTCTGTAAGTCACTTTTAAACTATGGAGACCTGAGTTATTCACAATCCTCTGATAGTGGTGTAACCAATGTTTGATGTTAGTTTAACAATCTTTTTTGAATATAATAAAAAGGATAGAAGCTTGGCTGCCTGGTAGAAAGCAAAGCACAAAAAGGGTCCTTCTCAGGATGACAGTTGATGCTACGTGGTGTTCCTCAAGGCTCAGTGCTGAGACCACAGCTTCTCATGTTATACATTAACGATCTAGATAAAGGAATTATGGGCATTCCGGCTAAGTTTGCAGATGATACAAAGGTGGGTAGACGGACAGGTGGCATTGAGGAGGCGGGGAAGCTGCAAAAGGACAGGTTAGGAGAGTGGGCAAAGAAGTGGCAGATGTAGTACAATGTGGGAAGAAGAGTAGAGGCATGGAGGATTTTCTAAATGGGGAGAAAATTCAGAAATCTGAAGTGCAAAGAAACTTGAGATTCTAGTCCAGGATTCTCTCAAGGTAAATTAGATTAGATTACATTACATTACAGTGTGGAAACAGGCCCTTCGGCCCAACAAGTCCACACCGACCCGCCAAAGCGCAACCCACCCATACCCCTACATTTACCCCTT
>NC_057715.1:111909335-111918550 GCF_004010195.1 Chiloscyllium plagiosum | reverse complement strand
CACATCTTTGGACTGTGGGAGGAAACCGGAGCACCCGGAGGAAACCCACGCAGACACGGGGAGAACGTGCAAACTCCACACAGTCAGTCGCCTGAGGTGGGAATTGAACCCGGGTCTCCGGCGATGTGAGGCAGCAGTGATAACCACTGTGCCAACGTGCTGCCCACCAACTTGCAGGTTGAGTCAGTAGATAGGAAGGCAAATGCAATGATGACATTTATTTTATGAAGACTTGAATATAAAGCAGGGATGTACTTCTGAGGCTCTATAAGGCTCTAGTCAGGCCACATTTGGAGTATTGTATGCAGTCTTGGGCCTCATACCTTAGGACAGATGTACAGGCTCTGGAGCATGTTCAGATAAGGTTCACGAGAATGGTCCCTGGAATGAAAAGCTTAACATATAAGGAATGTTTGATGACTCAGGGTTTATACTCAATCAAGTTTAGAAGGATGAGGAGGAATCAAATTGAAATATATAGAATATTGAATGGCCTGGACAGAGTAGATGTTGGGAAGATGTTTCCATTGGTAGGAGAGACTAGGACGTGAGGGCACAGCCTGAGAGTAAAGGGAAGACCTTTTAGAATGGAGATAAAGAGAAACTTCTTCAACCAGAGAGTGGTGAATCTATGGAATTCATTGTCACAAAAGGCTGTGGAGGCCAGGTCATTGAGTATACAGAGGAACCTTGATTACCTGGCATTTGATTATCCGAATATCGGATTATCCAGCAAGCTTGCAATGTCCAGATGCTCGGCTAAACTATGTTATCCGGTCATAGATTTAAGGTCAGGCACCAGTGATTTAAAGGGGATTTAAGGAAGAAAGATTTCACACAAGTGTTGTGGGCATCTCTTGCTCACTGCCTGAAAATGTGGTAGAGGTGGGAATCTTAAAATATTCAAGAGCTAATTAATCAGACACATCAATTGCTATAGCATGTAAGACTAAGGGCCAAGTGCCAGAAAATGGGATGAGAATAGATGAATGTTTGATGACTTGCACGGAAATGATGGGCCAAAGAACCTCTTTCTGCGCTATAACAGCACTATGACTCTATAAACCAAACCCAAAGAATGCTGGAGTAACCCAGTATTATCTGTGGAGAGAGAAGCAGTGATAATGTTGTGAGCCAGATATGACTTCTGCAAAAGCTCTCTGTATCACAGGGTCTGAACAGGAGTCGCCCTGGACTCGAAACATCAACTCTGTTTCTCTCTTCACAGATGCTGCTGAGTTTCTCCAGCATGTCTCTGCATTTGCTTCAGATTTCTAGCATCTGCAGTATTTTGCCTTTGTCCTGTGATAGGTCGGTAGAAAAAGCCATCATAATAAGAATGGCATTTTCAGCAAAAGTCATTTGCAGCCACGGTGACTCTAATGGAAACTGCAAGCTAGAAACAGTCATTCCCCTGGTTCAGAAAAGATTGTGGAAATGAGTGAAAATACTCCTGGAAATAGTTTGCGTTGACTGATGTATGCAATTAATTTTGTGGTCAAGTTTCGCCGGTCACAATCTTAGTGAGAACAGGACCATTTGTGACCTGTAGCTAACCCCAAGAAAATGTGAGAATTTCAAAGAACTTAAGCTGTGGATATTAGATTAGATTCCCTTCAGTGTGGAAGCAGGCCCTTTGGCCCAACCAGTCACACCGATCCTTCAAAGGGTAACCCACCCAGACCCATTTCCCCTCTGACTAATGCTCCTAACACTAGGGACAATTTAGCATGGCCAATTCACCTGATCTGCACATCTTTGGACTGTGGGAGGAAACCAGAGCACCCAGAGGAAACCCACACAGACACGGGGAGAATGTGCAAACTCCACACAGATAATCCCCTGAGGCTGGAATTGAACCTGGGATGCTAGTGCTGTGAGGCAGCAGTACTAACCACTGAGCCACCCTGTCACCCCAGTTATTAAAAGATGAATTAGAGTTAGATTTCATTGTCATATATATTCGACTGAGTGCCGTGAAAAGATTACAAGTCACCACTAACAAAGGTGCCTAGGTACAGATTCTTAAGTGCAAATTCTTAGGGAAAAGAAACTTAGAAAAATAAGGAAGTAAAGAGATGAGACCAGCTGGGGAAAAATTCTGGTAAATAGTTGAGTTGACGTATGTCCCTTTCTCTTGAGGTTGTCATTTGTGGAAAAGCAGCAAAAGCTAGCAGGAAATGAATTGTCATTTCACCTAGAGAAACCTGTCAGGTTTGGTTCAGTTGTTAGCACTTTAGTTCTGAGTCAGAACATGTGGTTTTAAGCCCTGCTCTCGAGACTTGTGTATGAGATCTAAAGTCAGCACTTTGGCACCGTATACATCCCTGTGTCCAAAAGCCTGCCAGTAGAGGTCTGATCTTTAGCTGCCCTGGGTCCCAAGTTCTGAAATCATTTGCCCAGCTGTTTCCCTTGTTAATTGTATAACATCGATATGATTGACACGGTATCAGCTTGAATTAAAAATAGCTTGAAAAGCACTGATTACAAAAGCCATTGGTGATTGTAAAAATCAAAGAATGACTGAGAGGAAAGAGGTTTTAAAAAGACACGGGAGCAAACCTTTTACACAAAAAGTGGTTCGCGTGTGGAATAAACTTCCTAAAGAAGTGGTGGATGTGAGTGCAGGATTAGCTTAGTCTGGGATTATGTTCGACAGGGACTGGTTGGACCGAAGGATCTGATTCCGTTCTGTATGACTCTATGACTCTCAGACTGAAGGAGGCTATTTGGTTTATTAAGCCTGTCCCAGCTCTCTGAAACAGTCACCAATTAGTTCCATCTGACTGACACGCCCAGAATCACAGAATTATTGTAGTGTAGAAGGAGGCCATTTGACCCACTACCAGCTCAATTGTCTGGTTGTATTACCTAGTGGAAATCTCCTGTCTGTTCCCTGCACACCATTACTATGCAAATAACCATCCAGTGCCCTCTTGATTGCCTCAGTTGAACATAGAGTCATAGAGTCATGGAGATGTACAGCACGGAAACAGACCCTTCGGTCCAACCCATCCATGCCGACCAGATATCCCAATCTAATCTAGCCCTACCTGCCAGCACCAAGCCCATATCCCTCCAAACACTTCCTATTCATATACCCATCCAAATGCCTCTTAAATGTTGCAATTGTACCAGCCTCCACCATATCCTCTGGTAGCTCATTCCATACACGGGCAACATCCTTGTAAATCTTTTCTGAACCCTTTCAAGTTTCACAACATCTTTCTGATAGGAAGGAGACCAGAATTGCATGCAATATTCCAACAGTGGCCTAACCAATATCCTGTACAGCTGCAACATGACCTCCCAACTCCTGTACTCAATACTCTGACCAATAAAGGAAAGCATACCAAATGCCTTCTTCACTATCCTATCAACCTGCGACTCCACTTTCAAGGAGCTATGAACCTGCACTCCAAGGTCTCTTTGTTCAGCAACAGTCCCTAGTACCTTACCATTAAGTGTATAAGTCCTGCTAAGATTTGCTTTTCCAAAATGCAGCACCTCACATTTATCTGAATTAAACTCCATCTGCCACTTCTCAGCCCATCGGCCCATTTGGTCCAGATGTCTCCATTTGCAGTCCAGATCCGAACAAATCATTGCTCTTTTACTTTAGCATTCCAACTTTTCTTTTCGAAGTAAATATCTCTTTTGAAAGTTACCATTGCTAATCTCACCACCCTTTCCAACCATGACAACCCAGTGCGGAAAAGAATATACCCCTGGCTTGTAGTTATTTTAAATGTGTTTCCTCAGGTTAACAACCCTCCTGCCATTAAAAATAGATTCCCTGCACGCCTCCATCAATGCTTATTAAACACTGACCCCTCAAAATTCATAACATTTCTATGAAATGCCCCCTTGTGCTTTTCTACTCTATGCAGAACGACCCCGTATCTCTACCTAACCCAGCTCCACCATCCTGATTACCATTCCATCAAAACCTACAGGTTTGTAAGGTCAAAGACTGAAACATAACCAGGTCTGTCTCACCCCAGTGCAAGTCACATGAAGGTTTAAATCATGCTTTGTTCGAGAGTGAAGTGACTTATGAAGCCTGCTTTAATATGCCTGTGCCTCTTTGTAAGTCTGTGCGGTTTTTCACACTTTTGAAGACATGTCAGTTGATCGCAGTCTGTTTTCCTGTTTCAAGGGTCTTTTTTTTGGCAATGATACTTGCAAAGACACAAAAACAGTTGTGTTTGATGAAGTGCCTTTAACAACATCTCAAAGCAGTTTGCAGTCACTGTTGTACTATAGGAGACAAGGAGACAATTTGCATATAGAATGTAAGAACTAGGAGCGGGAATAGACCATTCAGCCTTTCAAGTCTGCTCCACTATTTAATATGATCATGGCTGATTTCATGTTGGCCTCAACCCCACTTTCCTGCCCATTCTCCATAATCCTCCAAACTAATTAAATATCCATCTCCTCCTTAAACTTACTCAATGTCCCAGTATCCACCACAACCTGGAGAAGCGAATTCCACAGATTCACAACCCTTTGAGAGACGTAATTTCTCCATATCTCTGTTTTAAATCTGCCACCTTTATTCTTATATACTTAAGTTCAAATGTACTAAATTGGCTGTCTTGTTTCCTATAGTATTTTGAGATGTTGTGAAAGGTAATTTTATAAGCACAGCTTTTTTTTTTGCTTTTGTACATGTCTTTGTCTAAAAGAAGACAACTGAAACTGGAAAGCTCCCAAAAACAGAAATGTCTTCAAAGACCAGGCCATTTATTTCCACCTTGTTCAAATGATTGGTTGCAGGATCTCATAGAGTCTGTCCTTCAGAGACACAGCACCCCCAACAGGGCAGCATTCCCTGTGTAATGCATCAGGTGTTTCATGCTGGTGTTGAATTTTAACCGGGGAGAAAGTGAGGACAGCAGATGCTGGAGATCAGAGCTGAAAATGTGTTGCTGGAACAGCGCAGCTCAGGCAGCATCCAAGGAGCAGGAGAATCGACGTTTCGGGCATGAACCCTTCTTCAGGAATTCAGTAGAGGTGAGAACTCTACTTCCTGAACATCACTGGCATCTACAAAGTGGGACAGTGCCATTGAGATCTGAATTTGAGATGGAAACTCTCACTATATGACAGGGTTTGAGTGAATCAGTTGGTCCTAACCTGTAAAAGGGGATATGTCATCAGGGTTCCCAGTCAAACAGTTGGCACCATTCAAACTCCAGGACCTCATCCACAACCTCAGCTAAAGCCTAGTAATCCTCCACATACAGCTTTTCACTTGACAGTGAAGGTTAAGGACTATAATAACAATCTCTTTTATTTTCATTGATGGGACGTGGATGTCGCTGGCTGGGTCCGCATTTATTACCCATTGCTACTGGCCCTCCTTTGAGCGTCAGAGGCTGAAGAGTAACCTTTTAGAGGTTTATAAACTCATGAGGGGCATGCATAGGTTAAATAGGCAAGGTATTTTTCCCAGGGTGAGGGAGCCCAGAACTGGAGGGCAGTGGTTTAAGGTGAGAGGGGATAGATTTAAAAAGGACCTGAGGGGCAAACTTTCTCACACAGAGGGTGGTGCATGTATGGAATGAGCTGCCAGAGGAAGTGGTGGAGGCTGGTACAATTACAACATTTCAAAGGCAGCTGAATGGGTATTTATAATGGGAAGGGTTTAGAGTGATATGAGCCAAATACTGGTAAATGGGACCAGGTCAGACTGGGATGCCTGGTCAATATGAACAAGTTGGACCGAAGGGTCTGTTTCCTTGCTGCATGACTCTAAGCAGAAAAATGCCCCAAACATTTCGTTGAAGCTAAAAAAAAAATGGGTACCAAGGCATTAGGATGGAAATACTTCATGGCGCGATGAAATGAAGCAGATATTTTATCTCACTAGTTGCCGGTTATATGTGGATCTGAGCATCAAAGAGAAAGGTAGCAGGGTTACACAAGAGGCCATTGACAGTGACACAAAGATACAAGGATGGAGAGAGCGAAACTATTTTTACACAAAGGTGAGAATTCTCAATGCAAGGAACCAATCTGGGTCTGCAAAGTTAACGGCTGAGTAAGGAGAGGGCCACTAGAAATTTGAAGGTACTGACAGCTTTAGAGAATTGAAGTTTGGAGACAGACAGGGGAGCACTGTAATGGACTAATCCTGCAGCACAGGATCTGAACCAACAGATGGAAAGCAAGGAAGGAGGAACATACAAACCAGGAGCAGGAGTAAGCCACTCTGCCCCTCAGGCGAAAATGAGGACTGCAGATGCTGGAGATTAGAGTCAAGATTAGAGTGGTGCTGGAAATGCACAGCAGGTCAGGCAGCTTCCGAGGAGCAGGAAAAATCAATGTTTCAGGCAGGAGCCCATCATCAGGAATGCTGCCTGACCTGCTGTGCATTTCCAACATCACTCTAATCTTCACTCTGCCCCTCAGGCCTGCCCCTCAGTTAGATTCGATTCCCTACATTGTGGAAACAGGCCCTTCAACACAGCAAGTGCACACCCAACCTCCGAAGAGCAACCCACCCAGACCCATTCCCCTACATTTACCCCTGACTAATGCACGTAACACTATGGGCAATTTAGCCCGGCCAATTCACCTAACCTGTACATTTTTGGACTGTGGGAGAAAACTGGAGCACCCGGAGGAAACCCACGCAGAATGTCCAAACTCTACACAGACAGTTGCCCGAGACAGGAATTGAACCCAGGTCCCTGGCGCTGTGAGGCAGCAGTGCTAACCACTGAGCCGCTGTGCCACCCTAAACTCAAACTCATGGCTGATCTGATTACTCCACATTCGCAGCTACCCCATGATAACTTTTCACCCCCTCTCTTAATAAGAATCTGCCAACCTCTGCTTTAAGAGGCTGCTTCCACCACCTTTTTGCATTCATTCACGGGAAGAAATGGGGCAACACTTCAAGGAATCATCTTGAGACCACAAGTCCACGCTGAGGCATAAACAGCACTCTATTAGCTTCTCTAATTGCTTGCTGTACCTGCATACCAATGTTTACAATTCATGGACTTGGACACCCGGATCCCTCAGCATCTCAGAGCTCTGCAACTCTCACTATTGAGTTAGTATGATTCCTTTGGAGTGTAGAAGGAGACTATTGAGTACGTTAACAATAGGAGGACTGTGGGTGACCTTTATCTTCCTGCTTCAATGGGTGGTAGGTTTATGTAGGAATTTGCCCCCTTACAAGATTAAGGATTAAGAAATATTGAAATTCTGATATTAGCTCTTTATTGCACATTTCAGCAGCAGCCTATGCTTGAGCCATAGGGAACATACTGACGTAATATCTGGTTGCATGGGAAGTGAAGATGTGTCAGCTTGGGTTTTTTTTTGTAAGGTGTTCAAACACACTCTGACAACTTCAAACACTGTAAGAAGGTATTTGACAAAATGCTGAACAAAGTTAAAGTTCAGGGAATAAACAGGACTATAGCTGCATAGATATGAAATTGGCTGGTGACAAGTAACAGACAGTAATGGTGAATGGAAAACAGCCATGCTGGAGAAATGCAGCTCATCTGGTAACATGAGGGCAGCGTGGTTAGTGGTAACTATGGAAAATAAAGAACATGAAAGCATGGGAAGGTTAAAGCATAAAGACCAATGGCAATCTGTGGTCTGTGGAAGGCAGGATGGGATAACCATAGTGGAACATTCTTACACCAATTACATTCTTACACCAATTAGCAGAGTAAGGTTAAGGCTGAAAGGTCACTATGGCGAGATGAGATAACCTAAGTAATAAAGCAAGTTTCTCTGTTAACTGTTATTATGACAGAATTGGGACAATAAATATTTGGGACATGATATTAAAATATCTAATTAATAGTTAGTAGAGTCAGCTTGAGACAGGAGACTATTTTAACAGATGGAATAGCTAAATATCTATCATGCCAGGTTAGGCTGGAATTGAAGTTGAAACTTTATTGCTGGAACAGCACAGCAGGTCAGGCAGCATCCAGGGTTCCCTGGTTGCTGCCTGACCTGCTGTGCTGTTCCAGCAATAAAGTTTCAACTTTGATCTCCAGCATCTGCAGACCTCACTTTCTCCTAGGCTGGAATTGAAGATCACTGTAGCCTAGTTAGCAATAACTATCTAACCATGACATTTGAATAACATTAAGTAGAATGTAGAACTAAAGAGATAACGGGAACTAACATCACTGGTTTATTGCGTAGTTAGAGTGAGGTACTTTGATTAATATAGTCGGAAATGCTGATAAGCTAACACAAACATGATTAAAAAAAGATATAAAAATCCATGGACCCTGAGGTTCGGGGGCATTCGAGAATCTGCTTTCTCAGTGTCACGGTTTTTAGTTTGCAAATAAAAGACCTACTTCTTGAAGAACTCTCTGTGTCTCCTGGTGGTTCTCTATATTTTCTCCACAACATAACTGGTAACTTGAAATCGATTCCAGCATCAGGCCACTGCCTGTGTGGAGTTTGCAATTCTCCCCGTGTCTATGTGGGTTCCCTCTGGATGCTCCAGTTTCCTCCCACAGTCCAAAGATGTGAGGGTTAGGTGGACTGGCCATGGGAAACGCAGGGTTGCAGGGATAGAGTAGGGGAGTGGGTCCAGGAGTGATGATCTTCAGAGGGTCGATGTGGATTCAATGGGCCAAATGGCCTGCTTCCACATTGTAGGGATTCTATAATTCATCTGTGAAGAGACAAACAGAGTTAATGTGCACAGAGAAACAAAGTTAAAGTTTCAAATTGAATATGATTTCTTCAGGATGGAATGACAATAGAAATGTGACAAAAAGTGAGGGAACATAAGGGAAGTCTTGGATAGCATCTGGAGTTGGAATACAGTACCGTGACTTTAGTAACAGAATATAATGTCCGGAAGCAAGCAAGTTATGTTTAACTTGTAGAGTTCAGCCTCAAGTGGAGCATCGAAGGGCATCACATTTTAGGAAAGACAGGAAAGCAGTAGAGTCATAGAGTCATAGAGATGTACAGCACGGAAACAGACCCTTCGGTCCAACCTGTCCATGCCGACCAGATATCGCAACCCAATCTATTCCCACCTGCCAGCACCCGGCCCATGTCCCTCCAAACCCTTCCTATTCATGTACCCATCTAAATGCCTTTTAAATGTTGCAATTGTACCAGCCTCCACCACATCCTCTGGCAGCTCATTCCATACACATACCACCCTCTGCATGAAAAAGTTGCCCCTTAGATCTCTTTTATAT
>NC_057715.1:111901649-111909129 GCF_004010195.1 Chiloscyllium plagiosum | reverse complement strand
ATTTGCTTTCCCAAAATGCAGCACCTCGCATTTATCTGAATTAAACTCCATCTGCCACTTCTCAGCCCATTGGCCCATCTGGTCCAGATCCTGCTGTAATCTAAGGTAACCTTCTTCGTTGTCCACTACACCTCCAATTTTGGTGTCATCTGCAAACTTACTAACTGTACCTCTTATGCTCGCATCCAAATCATTTATGTAAATGACAAAAAGTAGAGGACCCAGCACTGATCCTTGTGGCACTCCACTGGTCACAGGCCTCCAGTCTGAGAAACAACCCTCCACCACCACCCTCTGTCTTCTACCTTTGAGCCAGTCTAGGGAGAGGATGTGGGAAAGATTCACAAGAATGGCTCCAGATGAGGCACTTCTGTTGCCGAAAAAAGATGGAAGATGTTGGGCCTGCCCTTGCTGGAGGAGAGAAGATTTGGTCGAAGTTTATGGGAAGGCTGATGGGATCCTTGCGTTTATAAATAAAGGCATAGAGAATAAACACAAGTGATGCAAGACAGCTCCAAATCCTTGGTCAGACCACATTTAGAGAATTGTGTTGAGTTCTGGACAACTTATTTAAGTAAGGATGTTAAACCCTTGGAGAGAGTGCAAAAGAGATTTACTGAAATGATACAGGAATGAGGGATTTTCGATATAAGGAAAGATTAGAGAAATTGGACTTGTTCTTCTTGGAGCATGGAAGATGAGAAGTGACCTAATTGATGTGTTCAAAATTATGAGCAACTTTGACAGAGCAAAGAAGGACTTTCTGTTTCCACTGGTTGGTATGTCAGTAACTAGGGGTCACAGTTTTAAGATTGTCAGCTAGAAAGCTAGGATGAGATGAGGAGAAACATCTTTACTCAGAGAGTCATTAGGATTTGGTATGAGCTGCCTGGGAGAGTGCAGGATGTTTCAAAAGAGAGCTGGATATTTATTTGAATGTGACAGAAATAGAAGGTCATGGTGATTAGGCTGGAGAATAGGAGTGGCTGGGCAACTCTTTCAGGAGATGGTAAAGGAATAATGGGTCGAATGGCCTTCTTTTCTGTATTTGTTTTCAATATTCATTCAATGATTGTGGGCATCTCTGGCTAGGACAGCATTTATTGCCCATCCCTAATTGCTCAGAGGGCAGTTAAGAGTCAACCACATTGCTGTGGGTCTGGAGTCACATGTAGGCCAGACCAGGTAAGGATGGCAGTTTCCTTCCCTAAAGGACCTTAGTGAACCAGATGGGCTTTTCCAACAATTGACAATGGTTTCACAGTCATCAGTAGACTCTTAATTCCATTTATAGAGTTTAAACTTCACCATGGGCCAAGATGGGATTTGAACGCAGGTTCCCAAAACATTAGCTGAGTTTCTTGATTAATAGTCTAGCGATAATCCCACTGAGGCCATTGCCTCCCCAAACACAGGAGATAAACAATTCAAATGATACTTATAATCTCAGCAGTTAAGAGTCAAGCACATTACTGTGGGTCTGGAGACATACATGGGGCCAGAGCAGTAAGGACTGCAGTTTTCTTCCCTAAAGAAACCTAAATGAACCAAATGGGTTTTTCATAACAAAAGGAAAAGCAATGGATTTACAGTCACCATTAGACTGCTAACCCCAGATTGTTTTTTTGATTAAATTCAAATGCTATCATCACAGGGTTTGAAGGCAGGTCTCCAGAACATGACCTGAGTCTCTGGAATAACGCTCCAGCAATACCACTACGTTTTCACCTCCCCCTTTATAACTTTAGCTGCTCAAATCATGAGCGACTTGAACAGAATAAATAAGGAGAGATTGTCTTTACAGGCAGAAGGGACTTTTCTAACTGGTGTGACAAAGTGACAGCAGGAATTGACACATCTCTTCACACAGCAGAGTTAACATGAACACATGGCTGTGGCCATCAGTAAAATTGAACGAGGCTCTAATGTTAGGCTGCTGAGAGATAAGCAACAAAGTTTACCACAAAGTTCAGGACAGGTCAGCTTTGAGGGTTGTGAGGGCTGTTGGAAGATATCTGATGCTCAGAGTCAGGAGCCAGGAGTCTGGAGTAGCTCCAAACTCAATCTCACATTGACACAGAGTCCCAGGGAGCAAACACTTCAGGCACTATCAGTTTAGAAAACGTGAGCTGCTGTCCTATAGTGAAGAAGGGTTACACCTGAAACGTCGACTTCTCCACCTCCTGGTGCTGCCTGGCTTGCTGTGTTCTCCCAGCCTCCTGCTTGTCTATTGCTGTTTGTACTGAGGCAAAGACTGTAGACAAGCAAATTTTATAAACACCTTTATTGTAAGGTGATTGGAGTATAGGTGAAAAAAACATTATAGTGAGATCACACCAGAAGTGCTGCATGCTATTTTAACTTTAAGGTAAGGTATATTTGCCTTTAAGAGGCTATAACAAAGGCTGACTAGATTGATACATGGGGCAATAGTGCTATGAGGAGAATGGATCTATGCTCAGGAATTTATGCATGATTTCATAGCATCCCTGTGGGTGTGGAATGAAGCCATTCAACCCATCAAGTCTGCAAGACCCTCCAAAGAGTATCCCACCCTATCCCTGTAATCTAATGTTTACCAAAGCTAACCCTAGATACTATGGGCAATTTCCCATGGCCAATTCACCTGACCTGCACATCTTTGGACTACGAGAGGAAACCGGAGCACCCAAAGGAAACCCGCGCAGACACAGGGAGAATGTGCAAACTCCACACAGACAGACACATAAGGTTGTGAGGCAGCAGCGCTAACCACTGAGCCACCATGCCTCCCTGAATGCTGCCCTCAATTCTCAATGAATTGTATAATTCTTAATAGTCTTGAGAAAAGAGTTGCTAAGAGGCTTTTTTTTACAGATTGCTACAACTAAGAGTCATAATCTCAGAATAAGAGATGAGCTATTTTGTACTGGAATGAGGAGTTTCACTCTGAGGGCTGTGAGTTTCTGGAATTGCATTGAGTATATTAAAGGGACAGAGGAATATGGGGATAAGACATCTTACTGTTTTAAGAGATGGGAATATTAATGAGCCATGAATCAGGAAGACACCAAATGACCAGCAGACATAAGGACTCCAAACTATGCTGGTCTTTAGACTATGCCTGTCTAAAGATGTGAACATAAATTGTTCCGTAACTCTAAGTTATCAATTTGAAATTTTCAAGTAAGTTGAACCTAAGCTGAATTACCGCTCCAGTATGAGAGTGGTAATCCGATTCTTCCGTTAGGCAGAAGGTACAGAAGCTTGAAAGCATGTACCAACAGGTCCTTCCCTGCCGTTATTAGACTGCTGTATGACTTCCTAATTTCAAATAACATTGATCTTGCTTTGTGCACCTCCTGTGCAGCTGTAACTTTGTATGTCTCACTCTGTCTGAACACCCTCTGATCTGTATGTCCTTGAATGTTATGATCTGCCTGTACTGCTCACAAAACAAAAAACCTTTTCACTGTACTCAGGTACGTGTGATAACAATAAATCAAATCAAATCAAAGAATATGACATGGTAATCAGCAGAAATCTTGTAACAAAAATACAAAGGCAGCAGTGCAATTTGAAAACCACAGGGAAATGTCTCAGACAAGATTTGAGGTATTACAGAAGTTAACCCCCTTGTTCAAGAAAGATCAAGACAAAATATGGAAAATCATATGCTGATTAGCCTAACCTTGGTTGTGGGTAAAATTCTAGAATCCATCGTTAAGGATGAGATTTCTAAATTCTTGGAAGTGGAGAGTCATTTTAGAACAAGTCAGCATGGATTTAGTAAGGGGAGCTCGTGTCTTACAAACCTGTTAGAATTCTTTGAAGAGGTAACAAGTAGGTTAGACCAGGGAAACCCAATGGGTGTTATCTACCAACATTTCCAAAAGGCCTTTGATAAGGTGCCTCATGGGAGGTTGCTGAGTAAGGTGAGGGCTCATGGTGTTCAAGGTGAGCTACTGGCATGGATTGAGGAATGGCTGTCTGATAGAAGGCAGAGAGTTGGGATAAAAGGTTCTTTTTCAGAATGGCAGCTAGTGACAAGTGGTGTCCCGCAGGGTTCAGTGTTGGGGCCGCAGCTGTTCACTTTATATATTAATGATCTGGATGAGGGGACTAGGGGCATTCTGGTGAAGTTCACTGATAATACAAAGTTAGGCGGACAGGCAGGTGGGGAGGCTTCAGAAAGATTTAGACAGTTTAGGAGAGTGGTCCAAAAAATGGCTGATGAAATTCATCTTGAACAAATGCAAGGTCTTGCACTTTGGAAAAAAGAATACAGGCCTGGACTATTTTCTAAATGGTGAGAAAATTCATAAAGCCAAAATACAAAGGGATCTGGGAGTGCTAGTCCAGGATTCTTTAAATGTTGACTTGCAGGTTGAGTCCGTGGTTAAGAAAGCAAATGTAATGTTGCCATTTATCTCAAGAGGGTTGGAATGGAAAAGCAGTGATGTGCCACTGAGACTTTGTAAAGCTCTAGTTAGGCCCCATTTAGAATACTGTGCCCAATTCTGGGCCCCACACCTCAGGAAAGACATATTGGCACTGAAGCGTGTCCAGCGGAGATTCACACGGATGATCCCTGGAATGGTAGGCTTAACATACAATGAATGGCTGAGGATCCTGGGGTTGTATTCATTAGAGTTTAGAAGGTTGAGGGGAGATCTAATAGAAACTTACAAGATAATGCAAGGCTGAGAAAAGGCAGACGCTAGGAATTTGATTCTGTTAGGCAGGGATACTAGGACCCATGGGTACAGCCTTAGGATTAGAGGGGATCAATTTAGAATGGACATGAGGAGATATTTCTTCAATCAGAGGGTGGTGGGCTTGTGGAATTCATTGCCATGGAGTGCAGTGGAGGCCAGGATGTTATATACAAGGCAGAGATTGATAAATTCTTAATTTCGCAAGGAATTAAGGGCGATGGGGAGAATGCAGGTAAGTGGCATTGAAATACCCATCAGCCATGATTGAATGGTGGAGTGGACTTAATGGGCCAAATGGCCTTACTTCCACTCCTATGTCTTACTGTCTTATGGTCTTATGGTCTTACATTTACACTGGGATGCCAGAGAATCTTATCATTACATATTAGGTGCTGGTTAAACAGTGAGCATGGAAATTGTGAGCTGATGTCTATCTCAGTGGTTGGTCATTTTTGAATTGGGCTGTAGAACCTTCTGGAACATCAAGAGAACTTTGTGTGTGAGTTCCATGCACAAAGGAAAAGGGAGATAAAACGAAACAGCTGAAAGCAGGACAGAGAAATGTAAACGCTACACAGCAGCTGTGTTGCTGAATCTCCACCAGTGTAGCTTTAAAGACTTATTACTGTAAATTCCCCCCCCCCCCACACTTTGATACCATTTGCAAAAGACAGGGAAAAACGCAAAGATGTCAACTAAGTTCCCCAGCATGAATCGGAAGACCACAGATGTCCAAGCTTAATTTAACAAAGGACAGAGCTATGCTTTGTAGATTTAGCCCTTCCAGAACCAGATGAGCAATGGGATGAGGAGGGGGAGGCAATGGCCTAGTGGTATTATTGCTGAATTGTTACTCCAGAGACACAGGTAACGTTCTGGGGAAAGAACTGTGGATGCTGTAAATCAGAAATAAAAATAGAAGTTGCTGGAAAAGCTTAGCAGGTCTGTGAAGAGAAATCAATTGGGGTCCAGTCACCGGCTATAGAGCCATAGAGACGTACAGCATGGAAACAGACCCTTCATTCCAACCTGTCCATGCCGACCATAGAACATAGAACATAGAACATTACAGCGCAGTACAGGCGCTTCAGCTCCCGATGTTGCGCCCGACCTGTCATACCAATCTGAAGCCCATCTAACCTACACTATTCCATGTACGCCTATATGCTTGTCCAATGACGACTTAAATGTACTTAAAGTTGGAGAATCTACCACCGTTGCAGGCAAAGCATTCCATACCCTTACTACTCTCTGAGTAAAGAAACTACCTCTGATATCTGTCCTATATCTATCACCCCTCAATTTAAAGCTATGGCTCCTCGTGCTCGCCATCACCATACTTGGAAAAAGGCTCTCCCTGTCCACCTTATCGAACCCTCTGATTATCTTATATGTCTCTATTAAGTCACCTCTCAACCTTCTTCTCTCTAACAAAAACAGCCTCAAGTCCCTCAGCCTTTCCTTGCAAGACCTTCCCTCCATATCTGGCAACATCCTAGTAAATCTCCTCTGCACCCTTTCCAAAGCTTCCACATCCTTCTTATAATGCGGTAACCAGAACTGTACACAATACTCCAAGTGTGGCCGTACCAGAGCTTTGTACAGCTGCTCATGGTTCCGGAACTCGATCCCTGTATTCATAAAAGCTAAAACACTGTATGCCTTCTTAACAACCCTGTCAACCTGGGTGGCAACTTTCAAGGATCTGTGTACCTGGACACCGAGATCTCTCTGCTCATCTACACTACCAAGAATCTTACCATTAGCCCAGTACTTTGCATTCCGGTTACTCCGACCAAAGTGAATCACCTCACATTTGTCCACATTAAACTCCATTTGCCACCTCTCAGCCCAGCTCTGTAGCTTATCAATGTCTCTCTGTAACCTACAACATCCTTCGTCACTATCCACAACTCCACAGACCTTAGTGTCGTTTGCAAATTTACTAACCCACCCTTCTACGTCCTCATCCAGGTTGTTTATAAAAATGACGAACAGCAGTGGACCCAACACTGACCCTTGCAGTACACCACTAGTAACTGGACTCCAGGATGAACATTTCCCATCAACTACCACCCTCTGTCTTCTTTCAGCAAGCCAATTACTGATCCAAACTGCTATATCTCCCACAATCCCATTCTTCCGCATTTTGTACAAAAGGTTTTTTGTTTTGTGAGCAGTACAGGCAGATCATAACATTCCAGGACATACAGATCAGAGGGTGTTCAGACAGAGTGAGACATACAAAGTTACAGTTGCACAGGAGGTGCACAAAGCAAGATCAATGTTATTTGAAATTAGGAAGTCATACAGCAGTCTAATAACGGCAGGAAAGGACCTGTTGGTACATGCTTTCAAGCTTCTGTACCTTTGTGGGGAACCTTATCGAACACCTTGCTGAAATCCTTTTACACCACATCAACTGATTTACTCTCATCTGCCTTTTTTGTTACCTTCTCAAAGAACTCAATAAGGTTTGTGAGGCACGACCTACCCTTCACAAAACCGTGCTGACTGTCCCTAATCAAATTATTCTTTTCTGGATAATTATAAATCCTATCTCTTATAACCTTTTCCAACACTTTACCAACAACTGAAGTAAAGCTCATTGGTCTATAATTACCAGGATTGTCTCTACTCCCCTTCTTGAACAGGGGAACCACATTTGCTATCCTCCAGTCTTCTGGCACTATTCCTGTAGACAATGACGATTTAAAGATCAATGCCAAAGGCTCGGCAATCTTCTCCCTGGCTTCCCAGAGGATCCTAGGATAAATCCCATC
>NC_057715.1:111899049-111900472 GCF_004010195.1 Chiloscyllium plagiosum | reverse complement strand
AAAGTGCTCACCTACTTCCAAGTCTAACACCTGGCCGGGCTCATTACCCAGTACCAAATCTAATGTGGCTTCGCCCCTTGTTGGCCTGTCTACATACTGTGTCAGGAAGCCCTCCTTCACACACTGGACAAAAACTGACCCATCTATAGTACTCGTACTATAGTGTTCCCAGTCAATATTTGGAAAGTTGAAGTCCCCCATGACAACTACCCTGTCTCTCTCACTCCTATCGAGAATCATCTTTGCTATCCTTTTCTCTACATCTCTGGAACTAATCGGAGGCCTATAGAAAACTCCCAACAGGGTGCCCTCTCCTTTCCTGTTTCTAACCTTAGCCCATACTACCTCAGTTGACGAGTCCCTAAACATCCTTTCTACAACTATAATACTGTCCTTGACCAACAGTGCCACACCTCCCCCTCTTTTACCATCTTCTCTGTTCTTACTGAAACAGTCTAAATCCTGGAACCTGCAACAACCATTCCTGTCCCTGTTCTATCCATGTCTCTGAAATGGCCACAACATCAAAGTCCCAGGTACCAACCCATGCTGCAAGTTCATCCACCTTATTCCGGATGCTCTTGGCATTGAAGTAGACACATTCCAACCAACTTCTTGCTTGCCGGTGCCATCTTGTGTCCCTGAAACTTGATTTCGGACCTCCCTACCCTCAACCTTTTCTATACTCGAACTACAATTTTGGTTCCCATCCACCTGCTGGATTAGTTTAAACCCATTCCAATAGCCTTAGCGAATCTCCCCCCCAGGATATTGGTACCCCTCTGGTTCAGATGAAGACCATCATACTTGTAGAGGTTGCACCTACCCCAGAAAGAGCCCCAATTATCCAAGAATCCAAAACCCTCCCTCCTGCACCATCCCAACCCAATCTAGTCCCATCTGCCAGCACCCGGCCCATATCCCTCCAAACCCTTTCTATTCATATACCCATCCAAATACCTTTTAAATGTTGCAATTGTACGAGCCTCCACCACTTCCTCTGGCAGCTCATTTCATACACATACCACCCTCTGTGTGGAAAAGTTGCCCCGTAGGTCTCGTTTACATCTTTCTCCTCTCACCCTAAACCTATGCCCTCTAGTTCTGGACTCCCCCACTCCAGGAAGAAGTTTTGCCTATTTACCCTATCCATGCCCCTCATAATTTTGTAAACCTCTATAAGGTCACCCCTCAGCCTCCGACGCTCCAGGGAAAACAGCCCCAGCCTGTTCAGCCTCTCCCTATAGCTCAGATCCTCCAACCCTGGCAACATCCTTGTAAATCTTTTCTGAACCCTTTCAAGTTTCACAGCATCTTTCCAATACGAAGGAGACCAGAAATGCACACAATATTCCAACAGTGGCCGAACCAATGTCCTGTACACCCGCAACATGACCTCCCAACTCCTGTACTCAATACTCTG
>NC_057715.1:111859923-111898029 GCF_004010195.1 Chiloscyllium plagiosum | reverse complement strand
CCCAGCAATCACTTCTCTAGCTTCCCACAGAGTTCTTGGGTACACCTGATCAGGTCCTGGGGATTTATCCACCTTTACCCATTTCAAGACATCCAGCACTTCCTCCTCTGTAATCTGGACATTTTGCAAGATGTCACCATCTATTTCCCTACTTTCTATATCTTCCATATCCTTTTCCATAGTAAGTACTGATGCAAAATACTCGTTTAGTATCTCCCCTATTTTCTGCGGCTCCACGCAAAGGCGGCCTTGCTGATCTTTGAGGGGCCCTATTCTCTTCCTAGTTACCTTTTGTCCTTAATATATTTGTAAAGACCCTTTGGATTCTCCTTAATTCTATTTGCCAAAGCTATCTCATGTCTCCGTTTTGCCCTCCTGATTTCCCTAACTCTGATTTCTCTTCATAGATGCTGCCAGATCTGCTGAGCTTTTTCAACAACTTCAAATGTTCTGGCGACCTGGGTTCAAATCCTGCCACAGCAGATGGTGGAATTTGAATTCAATAAAATTTTGGAATTAAGAATAATCAATTGTCGGAAAACCCATCTGGTTCACTGATGTCCTTTAAGTTAAAAAACTGCCTTCTTGTGACTCCAGACCCACAGCGAAGCAGTTGACCCTTAACTGGCCTCTGAGCAATAAATGCTGGCCTAGCCAGTGATGCCTTCATCCCTTGAATGAATAACAAAAAAAGCAAGCAATGAAAATAAAGGTAGACATGGAAAACAAGGGATTGCACAGAATGAACACTTCAGGCTTGACTGAAATGTACCGAAGCAACATCATGGGAAACACTGGAAGACAGTTTTGTGAATTTTGGAATTTATCGTCCAGATGTCTTACAGGCAACAGCCACAAGAATCAATTGATCAGTCTCTCAGTAGGTTGTGCTGAGGGCATGGACCATAATTTCTCAGAGGCTGAGCTCCTTGAGTGAATAATGGTTCTGGTGGTAGCTCCAACACTTGACAAAGCTTTCCAAACAGACTAGACTGGCTGTTCACAGCAAGAGTAACCAACCAGTCATGGTTTCACAGTTCAAACCAGGGTCCAACATTAGATGCAATTCTGCAATTGCTGAATAATGCTAAGTGTGCTGAGCATTTCACTGACAGCCAGTTTAAAATTAACATTTACCATTAACAGCCAAGGTTACACTGCGACATACCTGCATGCTCTGGAAGCTATATACATGACCCCCAGCTATTGACCCCTCCACTCATGGGAAAAGCTTTTTACTTTCTGTGTCCCTCATGATTTTGTGTACCTCAGTAAGATTCCCCCTCAGCTTTCCTTGTCTTAGAAAAAAAAAACAGCCTATTGAGTTTCTCTTCATCGCTGAATCACTCCAGCCCAGACATCATCCTGGTGAATCCCCCTCTAGTTCAATCACCTCCTTCCTATCGTAAAAGGGAACATTACCACATTCTGATTGAATCTTAGGGCTGCTTTCTCATTGGAGGGAGACAACTGGTAGTGATTTAACCTGAGGGTCACCACACACTGACCAGAACTGCACACAGTACTCCAGCTGTGGCCCAACTGACGTTTTCTTTTAGAAATAGAATCCCTACAGTGTGGAAGAAAGCCATTTGGCCCATCAAGTCTATACTGACCTTCCAACAGCATTCCACCCAGAGCGCCCCTTATGCCTTCCTAAATATCTTGCCTACATATCCTGTTCTATGGGCATGCACACCAAGATCCCTCTGATCCTCTGTACTTCCCAGGGTTTGACAATTCAACGTGTGCTTCCTTGCTTTGTTAATCCTCCCAATGTGCGTTGCCTTACACTTTTCAGAATTAAATTCCATTTGCTCATCTGACCAGCCTGTCTATTTTGTGCTGCTGTCTAAGGTTTTCCTCCTCGCTATTTACCACACCACAAGTTTCTTTGTCATCTATGTATTTACTCATCCTACCAGCTACCTCCTACATCATTTAATATGTTTCTCAGAATTAACATTCAGCACAGAAACAGTCCATTTGGCCCATTGTGTTTATGCTGGCTTTTTGAAAGAGCTATCTAAGTGATCCCTATCTGGCAATGCATTCTAGACCATATGAACTTACCCTCTGAGAACAAAAACTCTTCATCTCTCTATAGGAGCAAATTACTGTAGATGTTGGAATCTATACTGAGAAGAAAAAATGCTGTAAATCATCATTGGTCAGACATCATCGGTTGAGAGAGAGCAAGCTAATGTTTCGAGTCTAGCTGACTCTTTGTCAGAGCTGGTGAACAGTCATTTATACTCGAAACGTTAGCTTGCTCTCTCTCCACGGATGCTGCCTGAATGATGGTGATTTACTGCATTTTTTGTTGACAATCTTTGTCTCTCTGGATAATCTGTAAATTATCTTAAACAGCTTGGTATCAACAACATGCTGCCTTTATGTAGCAGGATGCAAGACGATACTTCAAGGATCACTATCAAACAAAACCCTTTGAGATAAATTACTTTCAGTGTTTTTTTCAATATTGCAGCCAAAGATTTGAGACTCAGACAGTGCAGCAACCCCTCAGGTACTGCCCTGGAGTATTATCCTGGATTTTGCACTTAATTTCTGGATACATACTACAGGAACAATATTGTATCATTAAAACATAAGGAAAAAAATAATTAGGAGTACAATCTTAATGCTTTTCGAAAGCAATGGGGTTATATTAACAGTCGGAGTATTTGCTCATTATAAAGTAAATACTTCTGCGTGTTTTGACTCGGTGCAATCTGGAGATTGCTAGCCTCTCGCATTCATCAATCATTTATGCTCACAGACCCTGTAAATCAAATACTTCAACCGAAATGCTTTGTTCTTTGAAGAAGCGATTTTGAAAATGAAGTGTATTCACTGTGGCAGAGGTGGTAATTTATCTTGATCCCAAATGATTTCAGGAATGTGTGGGAAGCTGTGGAGCTGGCTCCTGTTGGCATCAGTAGGGGATGTAAAAATGAATTATACCTGTCAGGGCTTGTCTAATCTTTCATTTACAATTTATATCAGATGTGAGGAAGAGCACAGAGCATGGGTTTAACTTGCCCATTAACTTCGCCAGTCATGAAAGGCTGTTTCTGATTTCTGTGGACTAAAACTTGCATTTAAGTAACATCCTTCACAACCTCAGGGCATCTCAGAAGGCTTAAACAGGCAATGAAGTCTTTTTTTTTAGGAATTGTGGTCAAATTGTAATTCGCGTTACATTGTAATTTAGGAAACGTGACAGTCAATCTGCCCCCACACAAGGGATTCAGGGACGTAATGGTAATGTCACCAGATTTATAATCCTGAGGGTCAGGCTGATGATCTGAGAATATGGATTTGGATTCCACCAGAGCGGATGATGCAAATTGAATTCATTAAAATGCTCATCTAATGGTGACCAGGGGGTCACTGATGGGTGTCATAGAAATTGTTTGCTTTATCAATCTCATTGAGAGAAGCAGAAATCTGCCTTCCTCATCAAGTCTGGCCTGTATGTAACTCCAGAACCACAACACTGTAGTTAATGTGGGTAGCATGATAGCTCAGTGGTTAGCACTGCTGCCTCACTGTGCTAGCAACCTGGGTTCAATTGCATCCTCAGCCAACTCTCTGTGTGGAGTTTGCACGTTCTCCCTCTGTCTGTGTAGGTCCTCTCTGGGTGTTCTGGTTTCCTCCTACAGTCCAAAGATGTGCAGGTTAGGTGCATTGGCCATGCTAAATTGCCTGTAGTATTCAGGAATGTGCAGGCTAGGTGGGTTAGCCATAGGAAATACAGGGATTGGATGGGAGGTTCTTTGGAGGTTTGGTGTGGATTTGATGGGCTGAATGTCCTGCTTCCACACTGTATGGATTCCATAGACCCTTTGGGTAATTAGAAATGAACAATGAATTCTTGTGGCACTAGTCAATGAAAGCAATGTCCCATGACTGTATTTGATTAAAGAGTACTGTGGTAAGTGATCATATCTTTAATGATCACATTAATGATCTAAATGAAGTAACCGAGGGCATTCTGGCTAAGTCTGTAGATGATACAAAGATAGGTAGAGGGACAGACAGTATTGAGGAGGCAGGGAGGCTGTAGAAGGATTTAGACAGGTTAGGAGAGTGGGCAAAGAAGTGGCTGATGTGGAATACAATGTGGGAAATGGGAGGTCATGCACTTTGGTAGAGGTCATGACCTGCCACTTTTCTAAATTGGGAGAAAATTCAGAAGTCTGAAGAGCAAACTTCTAGTCTAGGACCCAACAGTACAGCCTCAGAGTAAAGGGAAGACCTTTTAGAACGGAGATAAGAAGAAACTTCTTCAGCCAGAGAGTGGGGAATCTATGGGATTCACTGCCAGAGAAGGCTGTGGAGGCCAGGTCATTGAGTATACAGAGGAACCTTGATTAGAGCAAACTTCTAGTCTAGGACCCAACAGTACAGCCTCAGAGTAAAGGGAAGACCTTTTAGAACGGAGGTAAGAAGAAACTTCTTCAGCCAGAGAGTGGGGAATCTATGGGATTCACTGCCACAGAAGGCTGTGGAGGCCAGGTCATTGCGTATACAGAGGAACCTTGATTATCTGGCATTCAATTATCCAAATATTGGATTATCCAGCAAGATTGCAATGTCTAGATGCTTGGCTGAACTATGTTATTCGGCACTCGGTTATCTAGAACTCTATTAACCGAACAAAATACTCCCTGCCTCTGTAATTCAGATAATTGGGTTCCTCTGTATTTAAGATGGAGATAGATAGGTTCTTGATTGTCAAGGGGATCAAGGATTATGGGGAGAAAGTGGGAGAATGGGGTTGAGAAACTTGTCAGCCAGGATTGAATGGCGGAGCAGACTTGATGGGCTGAATGGCCTAATTTCTGTTCCTATGTCTTATGGTTATATGGTCTTTTAACCACATCAGTAGCGGGATTGTTCACTCCTTATAGAAGCTGCACTGCAAGATGTTTTCCATCCCTTTGACGGGCTAGGCACGGCCTTTATTTAATATCTAATGCGCGTAGTCTAAGCATACACTACACTTCAAAGGGCATTGAAATATCAGCATGGGAGACTTTCTGTCAGAGATACATGCATATTCTGAAATAGTTGGTAATTTCTCTGTTTTCTTTTCTTGTTGGTTGCTGTTTGTGGGATCTTACTGTAAAACAACAGCGCCTGTATTGTAATGAAAGGGAAGTGCTGGGGATGCTGGAGTTCTGAAACAGGAACAGAAAATACCAGAGAAAACTACGGCAGAATCAGTGGAGAGAGAAATAATGTTTCGAGTCTGGTGCGACCCTTCCTCAAAATTACACTGTATTGGATGCAAAACGTTTTGTTGGGGGAGGGGATGAGGGGACAGGTGGCGATGGGGTCCTAATGTGTAAGCAGTGAGATTCATATAAATCATGATGAATTGAATTGAACATATAATTCCTGATATTAATAAGAGAGAAGGCACCAGTGTGAAGTGATGTGAAGAGGGAGGTCTGAGACACGACACTGTAGAGTGTTGAGAATCCTGATGTTGGGGGTTGTATTAGTATGAGTAGACTTTTAGCTAACTAATAGAAGACAGAACGTTGGGATAAAAAGAACATTTTCAGGATGATAACCTGTAACTAGTGGTCTGTCACAGGAATTGGGGCCACCATTATATGCATGACTTGGATGACAGAAGTGAATGTCCTACAGTCAAGCTGCAGATGACACAGATACAGGTGGGAATACAAATACTGAGCTTGACGCAATGAGTCTGTGGAGGGATAGATACAGATTAATCGAGTAGGCAAAAACATGGTTGGTGAAACATAATGCAGGTAAATGTGAAGTTATTATGAGGAAGGAGAGATAAGCTGAATATTAGTCAAATGGAGAAAGACTGCAGGAAACTGCGGCAGAGATGGATTTAAGTGTCAGGGAGTCGTAGAGTCATAGTGTCAACAAACTCTGCTCTAATCACATTTCCACCACTTGGCCTTGGCTGTGTGTGCTATAGCGTTTCAAGTGTTCCTTTAAAGGAAGCTGCGGCAGAGATGGATTTAAGTGTCAGGGAGTCGTAGAGTCATAGTGTTTTTACAGAACTGAAAAAGGCCATTTAGCCCATCATGTCCATGCCTGTCAACAAACTCTGCTCTAATCACATTTCCACCACTTGGCCTTGGCTGTGTGTGCTATAGCGTTTCAAGTGTTCCTTTAAATAGTTATTAAATGCCTTCAGGGTTTCCACCTCTACCACCGTTTTGGACAGTGAATTCCAGATACCCACCACCCTCAAATTTTTGTCAAATCTGTTCTAAATCTTCTGCTGCTTAGATTAAAACTACGTCCCCTCATTATGGGTCCTCTATTATGGTTCTCGCTACCTACACTATCTGTGCTCCTCATCACTCTGTAACCTTAATCAGATCACCTCCTCAGCCTTCTCTGATCTAAGGAACGTGACCCCAGGATGAGGGCATGACTGGCTAGGCCAGCGTTTATTGCCAATCCCTAATTGTCGAGAGGGCAGGTAAGAGTCAGCCACATTGCTACGGGACTGGAGTCACATGCAGGATAGACCAGGTAAGGATGGCAGATTTCCTTCCCAAAAGGACATTAGTGAACTAAATAGGCTTTTACAACAATTTATGATGGTTTAATGGTTATCAATAGACCTTTAATACTATATTTTAAGAAAAGTATTGATTTCAAATTCCACAATCTGCCACATTGGGATTCAAAGCCAAGTCTCCAGAACATTAATTGAGCCTCTGGATTAACAGCCCAGTGATAATAACATGGAGCCATCACCATGGAGACTCTCTATCTAGTCTCTTTTCATATCTGATTGGCACCAATCAGACAATAACCTGTGAATCTCTTCTGCAGCTTCTCTACTGCGTGGGCGGCACGGTGGCACAGTGGCACTGTGGTTAGCACTGCTGCCTCACAGCACCAGAGATCTGGGTTCAATTCCTGCCTCAGGTGACTGACTGTGTAGAGTTTGCACGTTCTCCCCGTGTCTCCGTGGGTTTCCTCCGGGTGCTCCGATTTCCTCCCACAGTCCAAAAATGTGCAGGTCAGGTGAATTGGCCATGCTAAATTGCCCATAGTGTTAGGTGAAGGGGTAAATGTAGGGGAATGGGTCTGGGTGGGTGCGCTTCGGTGGGTCGGTGGTGGACTTGTTGGGCTGAAGGGCCTGTTCCCACACTGTAAGTAATCTAATCACCTCCTTCCTAGAGTGTGGTGACTGTAACTGACCTGTAAAATGTAGGAGCAGAAGCAGATCATTCTTGAGTCAGCTCTGCCATTCAATGAGATCATGGCTAATCTAATAAGTCGCAACTCTACGTTCTTGCCTTTTCTCCATAACCTTTGATTCCTTTCCTGATTCAAAATCTGACTATCTCTGCCTCGAATATACTTAATGAACCCACCTCAACACACATAGCCTGAATTGCATACAATACTCCAAATGATGACATAACTGAAGTTGTAGACAGCTCCATTATAACCTCCTTGCAGTTGCATTCAATGCCTTGATTAATGGGCAGCACAATGGCTCAGTGGTTAGCACTTATGCCTCACAGCACCAGGGACCTGGGTTTGATTTCCGCTTCGGGCAACTGTCTATGTGGAGCTTGCACATTCTCCTCGTGTCTGCGGGTGCTCCGGTTTCCTCCCACAATCCAAAGATGTGCAGTTTAGGTGAATTGACCATGAGAAATCGCCCATAGTGTTAGGTGCAGTAGTCAGGGGTAAATATAGGGTAGGGGAATGGGTCTGGGTGGGTTACTCTTCAGAGAGTTGGTGTGACTTGTTGTTTCCACACTGTAGCTAATCTAATCTAATAAAAGTATCTGTCCAAGTTGCCACCTTATTAAAATGTCCTGCTGCCTTCAAGGATCTATGAACATGCACACCGAGGTATCTCTGACCCTTTGTACTCCTGAGGGTCCTACCATTGAATGCCCACTCCCTTGCCTTGTCAGTCCTCCCAATATGCATCACTTCACACCTCTCAGGATTAAATTCCATTTGACACTGTTCAGCCCATCTGACCACTCTGTTATCTCCTCCTCCCTATATAGCAGCCCCACCAATTTTTGTATCATCTGCGTATATACTGATCATACCTCCTTACATCCATGCCTCAATCATTAATGTATGTGACAAACAGGAAAGGTCCAGGTCACAAACCCTGTGGTTCATCACCGAATACAGGTTTTAGTCACCCTCTGCTCCCTGCCATCAATCCAATATTGGGCCCAGTTTACCAAATTTCTCAAGATCCCATGGACTTTTAGCTTCTTAACCAATCTGCCATGCAGGAACCCTCAGTTCTGATCAAGGGTTACTGGACTCAAAATATTGACTCTGCTTTATCCCCACAGATGCTGCCAGACCTGCTGAGCTTTTCCAGCAATTTCTTATTTTCTTGCCATCAATTTCCTGATGTCAGTCAGGAATGTAGAGACCTTGATGCTGGGAATGCAATCATTGTAACCTTCACATTTAATTCACCTCAATCCTTGACTCCCCGGAATTGTCCATACCGAGCCAGAGAGGGAAAGCCAATGCTGTGCCAATTAAGTTCATGAAATCTATTCTATACCCAGCTTTTTAAGAGTTCTAATTTTTTCACAAACCAGAAAGGGTTAAATGGAGATTTAATGCATTGGGGAATATTTCTGATGTCTTTCTGCATTCCCCAAGGTGGCTAATGAGTCTCCATTAGCGTGAATGTTCTATCTTACAGTCTCTCTGAATGTTATCAGGTGAAGGTTTCCTCCTGAGAGGTAATTAAAATCTTGTAAAAGATGTTGAAGCAGGTTTCTATGTCCAGAGGGTGCTCTGGAGAGCAGATGGGATTTAATTAGAGAAATGGATGGAGGGAAAGTAGGCTGTTGCAGGGACTTGAGGGGTCTCCAAGACTTTTCCGACATTCCTGGAAGGTGATCCGGAAATGTCAGAGCTTGTAAATTAACTCTAAACAACTTGTTCGTCATCTGAGGATTTGCATAATGTGAATTATTCATTGAAAGAATATGTGGCTTGTAGAGTAGGGCAAGTAGGCTTGGTTAGCTTTACGTGCAACACAGCATGATCCTATCAGGGTGGGTTCAAATCCCCACCAGCTGGAACTATTATGAAGCATTTGTCTTCTCAATCTCTCCCTTCACCTGAGATGTGGTAATCCTTAGGTTAAACCACTCTCACTTATCTCTCTTTGACGAGAGAGCAGCTCTATTGTCTGGTAACAATGCAGCCACTTTGTCTTTACCCAAGAGGTTACAACCAACAATGAGATGCTAATGAAATAGTGTATGGCGTCATAGGAAATGTGGCAATGTCCATGTCCTGGAAGGATTGGACCTTATTGTATGTCACAGAGATGATGTATGATATGTCTGTTCTGGTTGCATGGCAACACCTACAAGAAGCTTGGCATAGACTCACCAGCCTACAATCCTTGCAGCCAGCTATTGAGAGTTTAGGACATATGATGCATGTATCCGGGACCAGAGGTGATCCCCAAAAGGACAACCAATCAAGGAATGGCCGGCTCCTCGGGACATCATCAAGCTCTAGACATTCCCTGACTTAGAGACATAGAGATGTACAGTACGGAAACAAACCCTTCAGTCCAACTCATCCATGCCGACCAGATATCCCAACCCAATCTATTCCCATTTGCCAACATTTGGCTTATATCCCTCTAAACCCTTCCTATTCATATACCCATCCAGATGCCTTTTTAATGTTGTAACTGTACCAGCCTCCACAACTTCCTCTAGCAGCTCATTCCATACACACGCAACCCTCTGTGTGAAAAAGTTGCCCCTTAGGTCCCTTTTAAATCTTTCTTCTCTCACCCTAAACCTATGCCCCCTAGTTCTGGTCTCCCCGACCCCAGGGAAAAGACTTTGCCTATTTACCCTATCCATGCCCCTCATACTTTTATAAACCTCTATAAGATCACCCCTCAGCCTCCAATGCTCCAGGGAAAACAGCCCCAACCTGTTCAGCCTCTCCCTATAGATCAAACCTGTCAACCCTGGCAACATCCTTGTAAACCTTTTTTGAACCCTTTTAAGTTTCACAACATCTTTCCAATAGGAAGGAGACCAGAATGACATGAACCAAATTAGGCTATCCTCACCTCCCTGAGCTTTTGTAAATGAGCCACTATGTTATTGTATTGGAAAGACCAGGTCTGGCACTGGCAGAAAGCACAATAAAGATTATTTGAAAAGTTAAATCCAATTTATCTGCTCCTTCTCAACTAGAACTATCGACTATCATCACCACTTACCTATTGCAGAGGTGACTTCAACACAACTGGAAATCATGCATTATTTGCAAATACAGAGGGATGAATACCGCAGAGAAGTTTATTAAACATCCTGACTCAGATTGATCATAGGGACCTAATCGTAGAAAGGAGGCATTAGCTGTGACACAGGTTTGTGAAAGGTTTGTGAACACCTATGGTCTTCACTTCCTGATTCAAATAGGCCCCAAATCTTTGTTGGTCTCTTGTCATAGCTTTGGGCGAAGAAGTGATAGATTTAAAACAGAGATGAGGAGAAATTACTTTCCTCAAGGAGCCATGAATCTGTGGGATTCACTGCACCGAAGTGTGGTGGATGCTGGGACACTTAATAAATTTAAGGAGGAAATAGAGTTTAATTAGTAACAGATTAAAAGGTTAAGGAGAGCAGGCAAGAAGGTGAAGTTAAGGCCGAGATGGGATCATCTATGATCGTATGAAATAGCAGAGCAGTCTGAAAGGGCTGACTTGTCTACTCCTGCTCCTAATTCTTATGTTGAATGCTATGGAATTAGCAAGACTCTGACTGAGATTAATGAGATTTGATACAAAGACTATCTGCACGGAAATTACCAGATCTTGTTGTGGATCCTAGTGCCAAGGCTGGACCGAGGGGATGGAAGTTTCATTGGAGGTAGTGATTGTGCAGTTGCAAGAGATCTTCACACTCAGTGGATCCCACACCTTATCTTATTGGGCCATGGGCCACAATTTGTGAGTTTCTTGGCATCTACTATCGCACAACTTTGACCATATCACTCGCTCACCTAGATACCCACAAATTAATAGTGAAGATGAAACAAGAGTGTGTGAATGGTAACGATGTTACTATCAAAAAGCAATGTTGACCATCTCACACTCCTGAGTCAGCGTTCAACCCCACGTCACAATGGTTTAGCTCCCTACGCATTGTTATTGGGAAGAAGGCTGTAGGCTTAACTCTCCATTCACTCAAATGCACTCCTGCTGCTCCAACAGAAGACTTGGATGGCGCGAAGAAGGAAGAGCATGAGCGCTATTCAGGTCAAAGATGAACCAAATAATGGTAAAGTCGCCATAGTCCTACTGGACTATAGAGCTGCTCTCTCATTAAGAATAGAGGCAACTGGTGATGGTTTAACCTGAGAGTGCCGCAGGCAAGGGGAGAGGTTGAGCAGGAGAGCCCTTCACAATAAGCACACAATGGAGCAGCACGGTGGCACTGTAGTTAGCACAGCTACCTCACAGCACCAGGGTCCCAGGTTTGATTCCAGCTTTGGGAAACTGTCTGTGTGGAGTTTGCACATTCCCCCCCCCCCCCATCGTCTGCGTGGGTTTCCTCCGAGTGCTCCGGTTTCCTCCCACAGCCCAAAGATGTGCAGGTCAGGTGAATTGGCCATGCTAAATTGCCCATAGTGTTAGGTGCATTAGTCAGAGGGAAATGGGTCTGGGTGGGTTACTCTTCGGAGGGTCGGTGTGGACTTGTTGGGCCGAAGGGCCTGTTTCCACACTATCGGGAATCTAATCTAATCTAATCTCAGTTGGTGAACAAAGAACAGTAAGAATGATACAGTACAAGAAGAGGCCCTTTGGTCCTCTAAGTCTGTGCTGACACATTTTGCCCATCCATACTAAAACTGTCTTCACCTACACGATCCGTATCCCTCTATCCAGTGGCTCAGTGGTTAGCACAACTGCCTCTTTGCACCAGAAACCTGGATTCAATTCCACCCTTGGGCCCACTGTCTGTGTGGAATTTGCACAATCTTCTCGTGTCTGCATGGGTTTCCTTTGGATGCTCCGGTTACCTCCCACAATCCAAAGATGTGCAGGTTAGGTGAATTGGCCATGCTAATTGCCCATCGTGTTCAGGGATGTGTAGGTTAGGTGCAGAAGTCAGGGGAATGGGTCTGGGTGAGTTACTCTTCAGAGGGTCGGTGTGGACTTGTTGGGCCAATGGGCCTGTTTCCACACTATAGGAGTTCTATGGTACTATGATATTCCCTTCCTATTCATGTATCCATCTAGGTGTTTCCTGAATGCTGCTATTGTGTCTGCTTCCACCACCACCCCTGGCAGTGCGTTCCAGGCACTCACCACCCTTTTTGGAAAAACTTGCGTTGCGCATCTCTGTTAAACTTCCCCCCTTGCACATTGAACATGTGTCCCCTAGTAATTGACTCCTCCATCCTGGGAAAAAGTCTTATATTTTCTATTCTACCCACGCCATTCACAATCTTATAAATTTGTATCAGATTTCCCCTCAACCTCCTGTGTTCCAATGAAAACCGACCCAATCTATCCAACCTTACTTCATAGCTAAAATCCCCATACCAGGCAAAATCCTGGCAAACCTTGTCTGTACCCTCTCCAAAGCTGGTGAGGATATTGAACCCACTCTGCTGGCATCATAAACCAGCCATCCAGTCAACTGAGCTCACCAACCCCCCAAAAATTGGATCTACAACTGTTGTCTCTGATAAATACAACCTATCAGATCTCCAAACAAAAGAGCCACTCTGGTACCATGATCAAACTTATCCTGGACAACTAGGAGAAAGTGAGGACTGCAGATGGTGGATCTCAGAGTCAAGAGTGTGGTACTGGAAAAGCACAGCAGGTCAGGCAGCATCCGAGGAGCAGGAGAGTTGACGTTTCGGGCAAGAGCCCTTCATTATCCTGGACAAGTGCCAGGACTAACTTCATATTCCTATTCCTTTATCAGTCACCAAACTAAAATAGTACAGTACAATGGAACAGACTTGTACATGCCACTCTATGCACAAGACGATAAATTTCTACACCAATGATGTAATCATCTACAGAGTTAAATAGACCAAAGACGCTGTAATCTTCAAGAGAGGGGGAAAGGAACAGAAGGTTATTGTGGTCAGTTACAGGAGGAAAGAAAAGAGAGGTGACTAGAGTAGTCATATATACCATACATTCTATATAATCCTCTGTAATGAGAAATCCTGCCCATATACCACTTACCTTTTGTTGTGATGCAGTGGTATTGTCCCTACCTCTAAGCCAGGACGCCCGGGGTCAATTCCCATCTACTCCAGACTTGGGTAATAATACACGCAAGTTGATTCAATTTTTTTTACCATGTACTTGTTGAATTAATGATGGTTTTAGTATGTTTTCAGCAGCATTTCCCTGCGCACTGCATCAATGACGATAACTTGAAGCAAGTGATCTAATGAATATCTCACAAATGTAATATCTTATGCAAATGAGGGCACACAGACCTTAAGCATCCTTGACAGAGCTTTAAATACCTATGGTGTTGTGTTAGCCAGCTGATTTATGAACCCCATTTTAATCTGGCTCGCTTAATCAAACAGCGTTTTATATTGACTGCTGGGGTGATTTTATAGTCACTCAATAAATTAGTCAGTGTGTGAGGTAGAACACACTTAGGGAGCAGTAATGAAGTGAGGGAAATGTGATGGTGCATCTCTGAGTTGGAAGAATGGATTTTTTTCGACTTACTAATTTGGCCCGAATGCCAATACGAATTATAATGCGTGGCCATGCACAATACCACAGTCTCCTCATTTGTTATTGCCAACCTCCACCGTTCTGAATCCTTTATTCTGACTCCTGCCATGGTTTGCAAATCTCTTGATGTTCCCTTGAGGTCCAACAATCCATTTTCTCTCTGCGAGATGCTATGGACCAAATCAAATCCCCTCAAAATATATTAAGAAGATAGCCAAGACCCTAACCTTTTCTTATTTTAAAGTTAAGTGTAAGACATTGCATTCCAGCTACAATTCAATTGGTCAAACTACTGGACTTCAAGCAAAATGCACTTTATTTTTGCACTACAGTTAAAATACAGACAAAATAAAAATAAAATAATTGGTTCAACTGTAACTCTATCGAAATGCTTAACAAAATCATATATATATATATATATTAGCAATTAACTGTTCCAACACAGTAACATCCTATAAACACACCCTTGGCAAAGTAAAATTCAGTGAAATAGATTGTCTCACACACAATTCTGGCAGCAGGAAGAGAACCACAGCTTTTAGCTAGAACAGATAGAGGAATAAAAGTTTCCACATCCAGCTTCAAGACTCCAACAACTGCAGAAAATTAAAACTAAAGCCCCTGGTTCTGTGAGAGATTGACCCCCCTCCCCCCATTCAGGCTGCTTCTATTGTTCCAACTTTGAAAAGAAAAGCCAAAGTTTCACAAGCTGTGTACTTCATTGGCTTTGAGCAAACCACTCTGTACCTCTGTCTGAACCTTTCTTCAGAAGAAAAAAGACCAAATACACCTCTTAAAGCCATAATATTGTCACATAGGGAAACTCGAACTGATTGAAAAAGAGCTTTTACAGCTACATCCTTGCAGATTTCCCCCAACACCGTCAGTGGTTTAAGGGGTAGATACTCCCCATAGTGTGTGGTAGTGGATTGGATCATCTTGCAGTAGATTCCTGGCCCAGGCAGAGATTGTAAACCCCAGTGTAGGCAGCGGTTACCAAGTCAAGATCAATCAATGTTGCAGGGAGGAATTAAGAAATGTTAGATGCAGTCAACTGGTGGTATAGCCAATTGGTCCTTTTTATTCAGGTGGTGTTACCTCTGTGTATGAATGTTGGCAGAATTAATCATAGTATCAAGAATGTTTACAGTGCAGAAGGAAGCGAATTGGCCCATCTTGTTTGCCCTGGCCCTATGCAAGAGCAATTCACCGAGTGCCCACAATAATTAACTCTTATAAACTTAAGCAAGGAACATTTCACCCATGGTACCAGAAGTGGCCATGAAGGCAGCCATATATGTATGTATGTATGTGTGTGTATGTGTGTGTATGTATATATGTGTGTGTATGTATGTGTGTATGTGTGTGTATGTATATATGTGTGTGTATGTATGTGTGTATGTGTGTGTATGTATGTATGAGCTGGAGTCAGGGGTGATTGTTGGCAGTGGTTGGGATACAGGGTGAGAGCCAGGGGTGGTGGGAAGGGGAATAATTTGTCTATACATGCCAATCTAACAGTCCCTACATTTTCACTCCTCCTTGTAGCTACCAGCACATGATGTGTTATGCCCCAAGGGCAGTACATTTGTTTGCTTTTAAGAGATAAACTCATGTCATTATCATTGTATCATAGCACATGATCTGAGAGTATAAAGTTGTCCTACTTTATCTGAGATCAATTGAAGCATGACACACTGCTGAAAGCATCCTGCTCTGTTGTAACCTATTAGCCTAATATTAGCCCAGACATTTAGGTGCCTGAGAAGAGTTGTACATCATAATTAGCTGTAAGAATTATTTGTCAGATTCTTTCGTACCACAATATCCATGTCCAGTTTCTTGCCTCATGAGGGATGACATAAGCATCAGGTAAAACACCCTTCTGGAGACCAAACCACATTGTGGTTACCAGGTGGTTGTTGTCTGCAAAAGGACTCGAATATCTTGGTTAGAGACAGAAAAAAATACTGCAGATACTGGAATCCAAAGTAGGCAGGCAGGAGGCTGGAAGTGCAAACAAGCCAGGCAGAAACAGGAGGTGAAGAAGTCAGTGCTTTGGAGATAACCCTTCTTCAGTACTGGGGTAGCGTGTAAGGGGAGCTACAGATAAAGGGAGTGGCGGGGAGGGGGTGTTGAAGTGGGGATAGGTGAAGACAGGTAGAGGGTACAACCTGGTTGGTCAATGAGAGGAATGAATCCTGTTGGTGGCTGGGAGGTGTGGAAGGGTGGGGGGGTGTGAAGAGGCTACGATCTCAATACCGAGTTTTCCAATCTCAAGTAACTTCCTTTCCCTTTCCTTGAAACCCTTGCTAGCTCCTCCCTCTTCCTTCCACTCCTCCCAGCCACCAACCAGATTCATTCCTCCCATTGACCAACTAGGTCATAACCTGCACTTGTCTTCACTTATCCCCACTTCACTACCCTACCTCCTTTATCTGCAGCTCCCCCCCACATCTGCCCCCAGTCCTGAAAAAGGGTTACACTCAAAACTTTGACTTCTCCACCTCTGATGCTGCCTGGCTTGCTGTGTTCTTCCAGCCTCCTGCTTGTCTACCATTTAATATCTTGGTGCCAGATACTGAGAAAACTCATTGAAGACTATCTGGACAAAAGAGAACCTGACAATCAGCAATCTCAGTTTTTTCGTGAGTAGAGACAGCTGTACAGACCTTAGATGGGCCATTGACTACAAAGAAGACAGCTCATTTCTTTTTGATTGCAATATAAGTTATTTCAAGATAAAGTAAATTTCTAAGACTACCTTTCTTAAAAATGAAAAGGCTGAAGTTACAAGTACAGGTAAAATTGAAGATGAATGTTTTATAGTGAACGGCATTCTAGATCTCTTTATCTCTTTAAAATAACACGTAGGAGAGACTGCTAATTTAACATTCGTTTTCAAAAAGGCAGTTTTAAATGATCCTAAAAGCATAATTCCAAATGTTTCCAGAAATAAAATGCAGCTTTTAAACACTAAAAAAGCAGGAACATTTTTTTACATTCAATAAGACTTACCTGTGTCCAGATGTCTGTCAATTCCATCATTTCTTTCTCTAAATTGATGCATAAAGGAAACGAAAAAGCATGCATGACACCATCTCTCCTTATTTGATGCAAATACCAGCTACAGGCAGAGAGCTGCATTGACGTGACTAAAATTTTTAAAGGGTCAAGAATTGGCAAGCATAAAGGGACTTAAGAGATAAGTAGGGAAAAATAAAAGGAGAGAAATGCAGATCCAATAAAAGAAATAAGTGAACATTGCTCTCTACTTCTAAATGATATTAAGGTCTGAAATGATAAATGGAAAGCAAACACTTAATTTTGGATTGAGCAGCAGATAGTGACACTTACTGAATTACAACACTGCAAACAATAAGTATGTAAATTAGCTCACTGAGCTGGAAGGTTTGGTTTCAGACGTTTCGTCACCACACTAGGTAACATCACCAGTGAGAGTCTCTGGTGAAGCACTGGTGGTATGTCTTGCCTCTCTATTTAGAGGTCTTGGTTTTTTTTAAGGTGGGTGATGTCATTTTGGGTTCATTTTTTTCCTTTTCAAGGGGAGGTAGATAGAGTCTGAATCAATGTGTTTATTGATGGAGTTCTGGTTAAAATGCCATGCCCCCAAGAATTCTTGTGCATATCTTTGTTTCGCCAGTCCTAGGATGTGTGTGTTGTCCCAGTCAAAGTGGTGTCCTTCTTTGTCTGTATGTATAGAAACAGATACAGAAAAAGCAGTCGTAGTCAGAGGATTAAACTACAATTACAGAGACGAGAGTAAAAAGGACTTCCTTGCAGCATTTGAATCTATATTAAAAAATAACAGTCTTTCAGAAAAAACACATTAGCCCATAAAGACAAGCTATTGCACCTACGTTAGGCCGAGAAAGGGAGGAAACACACTTAATGCTCAAGAAAATAAAGCCTTAGAAAAACTTAAAAAAGACAAAAACATCATTATCCTACCTACAGACAAGGGATGCATGACCGTTATTTTTTAAAAATCCAACTGCCTTAGAAAGGTAAATGCTCTGCTTGCAGATACTGATACTTACCAGCAGGTGCTGAAAAACCTGACCCTCACAACTGCTAAACAGAATCTCATCCTTTCTAACAGGACTTAAAAAAACTCCCCCCCCCAGGAGAATTAAACAGGACAGACTTCCAAAATGTGAAACCAGATGGATCCAACACACTACACTCTACGGATTACCAAAAGTACATAAGCCTGGGGCCCCCCTCAGACCCATAGTCTCCCTACCTGGTACAACAACATACAGACTAGCCAAAGAACTCCACCAAAACCTAAAACACCTAATTGTAGATTCACGCCACTCCATTCACTCCACCCAAGAATTCCTGAACATCATCAAAGACACTAACGTAGAAGAGGATGAAATAATGGTGTCCTTTGATGTTACTGCCCTTTTCACATCAATTAACATCGACCTGGCCGAAGAAACACTGGCATCACTACAAGGAAAACCGGGATCACAACCACCAGACAGCATCAACCTCATCAGCAAAGACAACATCCTCAAGCTAGTGGTCCTGTGCCTCACCACCCACTTCACATTCAATAACAAAACCTACAAACAAGTCATCGGGATCACCAATTCCAGGGCTCATAGCGGAAGCAGTAATGCGGAGACTTGAACAAGCTGCCCTCCCATCCAGCCAACCCAAACTTTGGGTCTGCTACTGAGATGACACCTTTGTCATCACAAAATGGAACAAATTAGAGGAAACATTCAACATCATAAATCAATATCCTGACAGGCATAAAATTCATTAAAGAGGAGGAGAATGACAACAAACTCCCATTCCTAGATGCGACAGTTGAACATACAGTTAACAGAGAGCTTCAAACCAGCGTCTACAGAAAAAACAACAAACACAGACCAACTACTTAACTTCAGAAGCAATCACCCCAACATCCACAAATGGACCTGCATCAAGACATTATTTCATGAGCTACATCATGCTGCAGCAGCCAAGAACTACAAAAAGCATGAGAAAAATGCAATGTTTTCAAGAAAAATGGGCATCCAATAAACGCAATCCACCGATTCCTCAGAAACAAACCCAAACAAGCAGACACAACACAACTAACATCTATAGCAACATTACCTTATATCAAAGACATTTCAAAAATGACTTTCAGACTACTCGGATCCCTTGGCATCATGGTAGCCCACAAACCTACCAACACACTTAAACAGTGACTAATGAACCTAAAGGATCCAATAGATACCTCCAGCAAACGAACGTCATTTACAAGATACTATGCAAGAACTGTAAAAAACACCACATCAGACAAACAGCAGGAAACTTGCCACCAAGATACATGAAAACCAACTGGCCACCAAAAGACACGAGCCATTATCACAAATTTCTATACATACAGACAAAGAAGGACACCACTTTGACTGGGACAACACACACATCCTAGGACCGGTGAAGAAAAGACACGCACGCAAATTCTTAGAGGTATGGTATTCTAATCAGAACTCCATCAATAAACACATCAATTTAGATCCAATCTCCCTCCCCTTGAAAAAAAGAACCGGAAATGACATCACCCACCTTAAGAAACCAAGAGAATTGGGACATACCACCAGCGCTTCACCGGAGACTCTCACTGGTGACGTTACCTAGTGTGGTGACGAAACGTCTGAAAACAAACCTTCCAGCTCAGCGAGCTAACTTACAGACTTATCAACAACCTGAGCTACAAATCTCAAAAATTGCTAACTGCAAACAATGTGTGCAGTTTTGTTGTTCAGATGAAATGATAAACAATAAAGAGAAAAGAGTTCTGAAAAGCATTCTTGTCATCGAGAGTAGGGCAGTGTGATGGCTCTGTGATACTGCTGCCTCACAGCGCCAGAGATCCAGGTTCATTTCCAGCCTTGGGTGACTGTCTGTGTGGAGTTTGCGCATTCTCCCTGGGTCTGAGTTTCCTCCAGGTGCTCTGGCTTCCTCCCACAGTCCACATTGGCCATGCTAAATTGCCTGGGGTGTCCAGTGATGTGCAAGCTAGGTGGATTAGCCATGGGAAGTGCAGGGTTCTGGGTGTGGTGAGCCTGGGTGGGATGCTCCTCAGAGAGTCAGCATGGCCTCAGTGAGCCGAATGTCCTGTGTCCATACTGTAGGGATTCTGTTAATGCTGGAAAGAAGAGACTTTGCAAAATGAAGGCATCCAGTCTTTCCATCAATTATCAGAAAAAACTAAATATGAATTGGAAACTTCTCAAAGTCCAGGTAAAAATTAACTTCAGAATTGATAGACTGCAGCTTATGTCATATAGACAGCAACCCCAAAATTCTATTCGAAAGTACTGCAGCAAAGGGATTGAATGTGACTTTTGGAAATGGAACAGTCAGACAGACTCATTGATTTAATCTCTACAGCAATTCAATTCACGCAAGGAACTCTGGGCAAAAAAAGAGGGACCAACCACTGATGCTTTACCTGTGGATGGATACAAGTATAGAGCCATAGTGACAGATTAAGAGCAGTCATGTGCTTCAGATGCAGCCAACGAGATTATTTTTATTTGCTGATGGGATGTGGGTGTCATCGTTTAAGCCAGAATTTATTACTCAAGGGGTAGTTAAGAGTCAATCGCATTGCTATCTTTCCAGAGTCACCTGTAGGACAGACCAGGTAAGGATGGCAGATTTCCTTCCCTGTAGGACATTAGAGAATCAGATGCGTTTTAATGACAAACATCAGCAGCCATATGGTTGCCAACCAGAGATTTATTCAGTTGAAACATCAGGATTTGCCATGATGGGATGTGAATCCATGTCCCCAGCACTATTGCCTGGGGCTCTGGTCCATTAGCCCAGTGCTGGTATCACTATGCCACTGCCTACCTAGGGTTGCTATGGCTTGAAATATGTGCCAAAGTATAATAGCTGTACTTTGATGCACTTGCCCAAATTCTCTTGATATCTGGAAGGCATGTGGCACCAAGGGATATTGGACTTAATTGTATATCATCACTACAAAAGCAACAAGTGCCAATTGCTGAGAAGAGGAATATTCTAGGAAAAGAAAATGTCCATCAGATAGAGGAGCAGAACTAGCCCACTTCGCACATTCAATCATGGCATATGTTTCTCAACCCCATTCTCCCGCCTTCTCCCCATAACCCTTTATCCCCCTTGCTAATCGATCTATCTCTGTCTTCCATGCACCCAATGACTTGTTCTCCACAGCCTTCTAGAGCAATGAGTTCTACAGATTAACTATGCCCTGGGCTGAACAAATGTCCAGGAGATTACAGATGAATACCAGCACAAAAAAGACTACTTTCTTAAGTGAAATCAAGGAAGACACCCAGTCTTTCGAGATGGTTACACAGGGAGTGAAAGGCTTTAAGGCAGAGTTTAAAAAGACACCAATGCAACAGATTCCATTATAGCTGATATATACTGTTTGCTTAAATCAGCAGTTGTTCAGACAGTGAGAGTCAGACGACAGGGTCCAGGAGAGGAGTAGGCAAGGGAGACCTCCACAACAGGCAGTCAGCAACACATGGAGGAGAGGGTTAGAGAAGGGTCCCAAGGAAAGTAGTTAGAAATAGGGCTAGATTTATTGGACACATTCCTCATGAAGGGCTTATGCCCGAAACATCGATTCTCCTGCTTGTCGGATGCTCCCTGACCTTCTGTGTTTTCCAGCACCGCACTTTTCGACTCTGACTCTCCAGTAAGTGCAGTGTTCACTTTCTCCTAGATCTATTGGAGCTGATTGGTGAGCAATTTTTCT
Organism: Chiloscyllium plagiosum; assembly: GCF_004010195.1. NCBI lineage: Eukaryota > Metazoa > Chordata > Chondrichthyes > Orectolobiformes > Hemiscylliidae > Chiloscyllium > Chiloscyllium plagiosum. The sequence continues at coordinate 111,876,472 of NC_057715.1, read as the reverse complement.
TTTTGCTATCGCATCTTCAGTTTAAAGTAAACAGCATGAAAGTAGGGTATGGCAGGATAGTTCGGCTGTGTGGGACGCCCATGCGGTGTCACGTGCCTATCTGATCACATGTGCAGGAAGTGTCTCCAGCTGTGAAAGGCTTTGGAGCTCAAGTGGTGGCTAAAGTCGCAGTGGTAAAATCACAAAGCAGGGTGAAGGGGCCGAATGGCCCACTCCTGCGCTTAGTTCCTCGACTATATCTACATTAGGGGTCATAATGAATTTTGTTTGAGGGCTCCTCTTGAGATTTTCTTGAAGGTGACATTTTGATTTTTGGGAGGGATCTTTTGGTTTTCAGGGGCTCTGTTATCACTCTCACTGTCTTTGCTTATCAGGAAATGCACTCATGTGGTAACCTTTCACTGTTGCGTCAATATATGGGGGCTTTGGATTCCCATCAAAGCAAGTTAGGCAAATACATCAATATCCCCAATAATTATCACTGATCCATTAGACTTAAAGCCACAAGACACAAGAAAAGTATTCGTTCCTTGGACTGTGCAGTATTTCAATCGCACACGCAACAGGTTTGGTTAAGAAGAAAGGATTTTTCTTTATAAAATATTTTTAAAAAATCAATTTAAATGCACTTTCAACAGACTGGGGAGCTCATAGTTAAATAATTGCATGTTTGTCACTGCCACAATCATTATAAGTCCTGTAATTCACAAAACACTGCAATTCAAAGAGATGGCACGGTGGCTCAGCGGTCATCACTACTGTCTATAAGGTATGTTATGGCCAGACCTGACCTGGGTTTGATTCCATCCTTGGGCAACTGTCTGCGTGGTGTTTGCACATTACTCCCCTTGTCTGTGTAGGTTTCCTCTGGGTGCTCCAGTTTCCTCCCACACTCCAAAGATGTCCAGGTTAGGTGGATTGGCCACAGTAAATGCAAGCTTACAGGGATAGGATAGAGGGTGGGTCTGGGTCAGATGCTGTTCGAAGTGCTGAATGGCCTGTTTCCACACTGTAGGGATTCTATAAAATACAATTCTGCTGCTGTTGACAGCCCACTGTGCCTCATCAATGCCCAGTCTCAAGTTGCTAGACCTATTCGAAGCTCGTCCCATGTAGTATGGTGATAATGCCACACAAATCGGGTTGGCATGGTGGCTCAGTGGTTAGCATTGCTGCCTCCCAGCGCCAGGGATCTGAGTTTGATCCCTACCTTAGGTGACTGTCAGTGTGGAGTTTGCACATTCTCCCGTGTTTGTGTGGGTTTTCTCCAGGTGCTCCGGTTTCCTCCCACAGTCCAAAGATGCGCAGGCAGATGAATTGTCCATGTAAATTGCCCATGGTGTTCAGGGATGTGTAGGTTAGCTGCATTAGTCAGGGGTAAATATAGGTAGGGAAATGGGTCTGGGTGGGTTACTCTTCAGAGGGTCAGTGTGGACTTGTCAGGCAGAAGGGCCTGTTTCCATACTGTAGGGATTCTATGAAACCAATGGAGGGAATTTGCAATATTGTGGCAGGACATTGTCTCCATAAGGACTGTGTGGTGGTCACACTTACTGATATGGTCATGGGAAGATGCAGCTCCACCTGAAGGATTGGTAAGGATGAGGTCAAGTATGTTTTTCTCTCTTGTTGCTTCCTCATCCCCTGCTGCAGACCCAGACTAGCAGTGACGTCCTTTAGGTGTTGACCAGCTTGATTAATAGCAAGTGCTACTCTTGATGGTGGACATTGAAATCCCCCACCCAGAGTACATTCTGTGTCCTTACCACTCTCAGTGCTTCCTCCAACATGTTGTGTTCAACATGGAGGAACACGGATTCATCAACTGAGGGTGTACATCAGGCAGCCAGCAGAAGGAAGTTTCCTTGCTGATATTTGACCTGATACTATCAGTCTATGTTAAAGACTCCCAGAGTAACTCCCTGACTGTCTATAACTGTGCTGTCATCTCTGCTGGGTCTATCCTCCTGACTGGGCAGAACAAATTCGGGGGCGGTGGCGATGAAGTTTGGGCCTCTGTCCATCAGGTATAGAACAAAGAGATCAAAGAAAATTTTATAGCCCAGGGACAGGTCCTTCGGCCCTCCAAGCCTGAGCCAATCCAAATGTACTGTCTAAACCTGTCGGTCAATTCCTGAGCATCTGTTTCCTTCTACTCCCCACCGACTCATGCATCTGTCCAGACGCATCTTAAATGAATCTACCGTGCCTGCCTCTACGATCTCTGCTGGCAACACGTTCCAAATGCCCCCCATCCTATGGACCAGGCCCGATCCCCTCAAAATATTTTAAGAAGGTAGCCTAGACTCTAACTTTGTCTTATTTTAAAGGCAGATGTAAAGTGGATATTCCAGGTGGGATGCTGCTGGTCAAACCACTCGGCTCTAAGCAAATCAGAATTTATTTAAACACTCCAGTTGATACACGAACAAAAGAAAACGGACTTTAGAAAAGCTTAACGATTGGAAAATTTAACCGACCCGATACAGCAACTTAACTAAGGAGCTATTCCAATCCAGTAACATCCCATAAACACACCCCTTGTCAAAAAGGTAAATTTAAACACCAATTCTTATAGGCAGGAGGGACCAACATCCAGAGAGATTTCAGAGAGAAAAGTCTGTCAGGAATCTTCTGCTGAAGGTTGGAACCTTTCTCTGCACTCTAACATCTTCTGACTGCTACAACTAAACCAAACTAGAAACAGACCTGAACTGGGAGAACTGGCCATTGTTAAAACTAGACTCTTTCTAGAAGCCTCGGCATCTCTGCCTTTACAACCCCTCTTAAAAAAATAACCAAGGACACAATAACCTTGTTAAGGTGACGGCATCGTCACAGGTATAATTTCATTTCAACGTTTGTAGTTGACTTGTCTGACAGCCAGCCTCCCAATTTTGGCACTAACCCCAGATGTGAATAAGGAGAACTTCACAGAGCTGGTAGGACTGTGTTTGCCGTCATCGTTTCCAGTGCCTAGATCAATGCCATACAATCTGTCCAGTTTCATTTCTCTTCTGAGACGTTTTAGTGATTGATACAAATGAGTGGTTTCCCAGCCATTTCAAAGAACTATCAAGGGTCAACCACATTATTGTTGGTTTGCAGTGACATGTGGACCAGACTGGATGAAGACAGCAGATGTATTTCCCTAAAAGATGTAGGTATCAACCTAAAATATGCTGGGCTAGCTGAAATTAAGTTAAATGAATGAAAGGAGAAGGAGAAAATTTGTGAATCTTGATGATGCCTAATAGTTATAAAGGCGACTGATTTTCAAAGTGTTTGTGTAAGGCTTGAGGAATGCATGTGTATTTAGACTGAAGCATTGCAGCTCAGCAAAAATGGACCAAACTGACTGATTAACTCTGAAAAAGCAGAAGTTCGGTTGAAAACAGCCACGGTGAATCAGATGTGATAATGTGGACGATTTAACAGCTGAATTTGTGATTGTCAAATTGAGATGTGCAAATATCCTAAGTTGGTTGGATGGCATATAAGAGGTTAATAGTGAGCACAAGCAGCTAGGTTTGATGTTAAATGTATTAAAGGTAAGAGATAAGTATATTTCCCTGGAGATGCAAATATTTCTTAATGAATTCATTGCAAACTGATGTGGAAAGCATGACATATCTGTGATGTTTTCCAGTGTCAAACTGATCATTTGCTGGAGACTATATTCATACAGTCATAGAGATGTACAGCATGGAAACAGACCCTTCGGTTCAACCCGTCCATGCCAACCAGATATCCTAACCCAATCTAGTCCCACCTCTCCAGCACCCGGCCCATATCCCTCCAAACCCTTCCTATTCATATACCCATCCAAATGCCTCTTAAATATTGCAATTGTACCAGCCTCCACCACATTCTCTGGCAGCTCATTCCGTACACGTACCACCATCTGTGTGAAATAATTGCCCCTTAGGTCTCTTTTATATCTTTCCCCTCTCACCCTAAACCTATGCCCTCTAGTTCTGGACTCCCCCGCCCCAGGGAAAATACTTTGCCTATTTATCCTATCCATGCCCCTCATAATTTTGAAATGATTTGGAGATGCCGATAATTTTGTAAACTTCTATAAGGTCACCCCCCAGCCTCCGACACTCCAGGGAAAACAGCCCCAGCCTGTTCAGCCTCTCCCTATAGCAAAAGCTATGAACCTGCACTCCAAGGTCTCTTTGTTCAGCAACACACCCTAGGACCATATCAATGATGTGGAGGTGCCAGTGTTGGACTGAGGTGGACAACGTCAGAGGTCAGACAATACCAGACTATACCAGGTTATAGTCCAACAGATTTATTTGACTTCACCTAATGAAAGGGCTCTGAAAGCTTGTGATTTCAAATAAACCTGTGGGTATATAATCTGGGATAGCATCAAGCTATTGGATGCATATCTTACTTGTACGAAAGAAGTATAAAACAGCTTACCTTCTAGTGAAAATGTAGTTAGCTTGGGGAAGAGGTTAATTGATTGATGACAATAAATTGAGACAGAGAGGGCTGACTACCTAGGCTGGTCTGGTTTCTCGACAAGTCCACATGGAAGGGTTCACTGAAATTGTAAACATTGTACGGGTAAGATTTTTTCAGGTTTATTTTTGTCCAGGGAAAATGTGAATAAAATCTTTAGAAGGGTATTTGGGAATTAGATGGGGGTTTTAGCCACAGTAATGTTTGTAATGAGACTTTTGATTCCAGATTTTTAACATGTAAATGCTTCTGTCTGCTGTGGAGGGATTCAAATCAGTCAAGAGTGTGGTGCTGGAAAAGAACAGCAGGTCAGGCAGCATCCGAGGAGCAGGAAAATCGATGTCTTGGGCATAACATGTAAATGCTTCTGTCTGCTGTGGAGGGATTCAAATCAGTCGAGAGTGTGGTCCTGGAAAAGCACAGCAGGTCAGGCAGCATCCGAGGAGCAGAAAAAATCGATGTCTTGGGCAAAAGCCCTTCAGTATTCCTGATGAAGGGCTCTTGCCCGAAACGTCGATTCTCCTGCTCCTCGGATGCTGCCTGACCTGCTGTTCTTTTCCAGCACCACTCTCTCGACTCTGATCTCCAGCATCTGCAGTCCTCACTTTTGCCCCGGATTCAAATCTGTGTCCCTCGCGTGTTGCCCGGATAACCACGATTTGTAAAATTATCAAAATGATCAAATGGCAGTCTTTATTTTCAGAACACCGTGCGGAGAATTTTAATGACCTGTTTAAGTGGTTGCTTTATTGGGCTCACAGCACAGATGTATATTGAAAAGGAGCTAAAGTCAATCTACTTTCTGCTTTGGCCATTTCATCGCATTTACTCACAGCTTTCTGGCAGCTATTACTTCCTTCAAAGGCTGATTGTTATCATTTCTGCCTGGCTGACCTCCATAGCCCGGCGAAAGTGAGGACTGCAGATGCCGGAGATCAGAGTCAAAATTAGAATGGTGCTGGAAAAGCGCAGTAGGTCAGGCAGCATTCCTGATGAAGGGCTTTTGCCTGAAACATTGACTTTCCTGCTCCTTGGATGCTTCCTGACCGGCTTTGCTTTTCCAGCACCACTCTAATCTTAATGGTAAGGTCCTTGGGAGTGTTGCTGAACAAAGAGACCTTGGAGTGCAGATTCATAGCTCCTTGAAAGTAGAATCACAGGTAGATAGGATAGTGAAGAAGGCGTTTGGTATGCTTTCCTTTATTGGTCAGAGTATTGATGGATAGGGTAAATAGGCAAAGTCTTTTCCCTGGGGTCGGGGAGTCCAGAACTAAGGGGCATAGGTTTAGGGAGAGAGGGGAAAGATATAAAAGAGACCTAAGGGGCAACTTTTCCATTCAGAGGGTGGTGTGTGTATGGAATGAGCTGCCAGAGGAAGTGGTGGAGGCTGGTACAATTGCAACATTTAAGAGGCATCTGAATGGGTATATGAATAGGAAGGGTTTGGAGGGATATGGGCTGGGTGCTGGTAGGTGGGACTAGATTGGGTTGGAATATCTGGTCGGCATGGGCGGGTTGGACCGAAGGGTCTGTTTCCATGCTGTACATCTCTATGACTCTATGACTCTCACCTTCACAGCCTGTCTATTGTCACTCATATCTTCTCAATAATTGACTGAATTTCATTAAAAGGCATACATGACTTCATTCTCAATGCCTCTGATCTTGGGTACATTTCTCAAAGTGTGAAAATGTTTAGAATGCTGGTAATATCCTGCGTCAGCTGATTTGTTTATTTGCTCTTGCACTCGCTGACTTCCCTTCCTCCCAGCCAGTCCATCGGGAATGAGGACTGTTTGTTTCCCCTCAGGTTCGATGAAGGTCTAGGTAGACTGATTGGCCCAGTACACAAAATGCAGACTTGGCCACACATGTGGCATGTGGTGCTAGATGAGTTGGGTTTGTTGGTGGTTTATGAACATCCTTTGACACCTGTGCTTTGTCTGCAAAGGGTTCTGGCTGGACAGCCCCTCAGCTTGGACTTGCAGGCTAGGCCCAGGCTCCAGGACTGCAGCTAGGCCTGGGAGGCTATGGGAGGAGCAAGTTAAGCTCAGCCCAGTGCGGCACCCTCCCAGTGTGGCAGCCTCCCGATGTGGTGGTTTCCTGGTGAGGTGGTTTCCGGGTGTGACGGTTTCCTGGTGTGACAGTTTCCTGGTGTGACAGTTTCCCGGTGTGACGGTTTCCTGGTGTGGCAGTTTCCCGGTGTGACAGTTTCCCGGTGTGACAGTTTCCCGGTGTGACAGTTTCCTGGTGTGACGGTTTCCTGGTGTGACAGTTTCCCGGTGTGACGGTTTCCTGGTGTGGCAGTTTCCCGGTGTGACAGTTTCCCGGTGTGACAGTTTCCCGGTGTGACGGTTTCCTGGTGTGACGGTTTCCTGGTGTGACAGTTTCCTGGTGTGGCAGTTTCCCGGTGTGATGGTTTCATTGTGTGACGGTTTCCCGGTGTGATGGTTTCCTGGTGTGACGGTTTCCTGGTGTGATGGTTTCTCGGTGTTGCGGTTTCCTGGTGTGACAATTTCCCGGTGTGGTGGTTTCCCGGTGTGACGGTGTCCTCGTGAGGTGGCTTCTGGAATGACGGTTTCTTGGTGTGACAATTTCCCGGTGTGACAGTTTCTTGGTGTGACAATTTCCCGTTGTGACGGTTTCTGGGTGTGACAGTTTCCTGGTGTGATGGTTTCCTGGTGTGGCAGTTTCCCGGTGTGGCAGTTTCCTGGTGTGGCAGTTTCCCGGTGTGACGGTTTCCAGGTGTGACGGTTTCCAGGTGTGGCAGCTTCTGTAATGACGGTTTCCGGGTGTGACAATGTCCCGGTGTGACAGTTTCCAAGTGTGATGGTTTCCTGGTGCAACAGTTTCCTGGTGTGATGGTTTACTGGTGTGACGATTTCCCGGTGTGACAGTTTCCCGGTGTGGCGGTTTCCCGGTGTGACGGTTTCCTGGTGTGATGGTTTCCAGGTGTGGCAGTTTTCTGGTGTGATGGTTTCCTGGTGTGATGGTTTCCTGGTGTGATGGATTCCCGGTGTGATGGCTTCCTGGTGTGATGGTTTCCAGGTGTGACGGTTTCCTGGTGTGACGGTTTCCCGGTGTGATGGTTTCCTGGTGTGACGGTTTCCTGGTGTGACAGTTTCCTGGTGTGATGGTTTCCTGGTGTGACAGTTTCCCGGTGTGTCGGTTTCCCAGTGTGACGGTTTCCTGGTGTGATGGATTCCCGGTGTGACGGTTTCCTGGTGTGACGGTTTCCTGTTATCACAGTTTCCTGGTGTGATGGTTTCCTGGTGTGATGGATTCCCAGTGTGACGGTTTCCTGGTGTGACGGTTTCCTGGTATCACAGTTTCCTGGTGTGATGGTTTCCTGGTGTGATGGTTTCCAGGTGTGATGGTTTCCAGGTGTGTCGGTTTCCTGGTGTGTCGGTTTCCTGGTGTGTCGGTTTCCTGGTGTGTCGGTTTCCTGGTGTGACGGTTTCCTGGTGTGACGGTTTCCTGGTGTGTCGGTTTCCTGGTGTGACGGTTTCCCGGTGTGACGGTTTCTCGGTGTGACGGTTTCCTGGTGTGACGGTTTCCCGGTGTGACGGTTTCTTGGTGTGACGGTTTCCTGGTGTGACGGTTTCCTGGTGTGATGGTTTTCTGGTGTGACGGTTACCTGGTGTGACAGTTTCCCAGTGTGTCGGTTTCCCAGTGTGACGGTTTCCTGGTGTGATGGATTCCCGGTGTGGAAGTTTCCCGGTGTGACAGATTCCCGGTGTGACGGTTTCCAGGTGTGACGGTTTCCTGGTATCACAGTTTCCTGGTGTGATGGTTTCCAGGTGTGACGATTTCCCGGTGTGTCGGTTTCCCAGTGTGGCGGTTTCCTGGTGTGATGGTTTCCTGGTGTGACGGTTTCCTGGTGTGACGGTTTCCCGGTGTGACGGTTTCCTGGTGTGGCGGTTTCCTGGTGTGATGGTTTCCATGTGTGATGGTTTCCAGGTGTGATGGTTTCCAGGTGTGACGGTTTCCTGGTGTGATGGTTTCCAGTTGTGACGGTTTCCAGGTGTGACGGTTTCCCGGTGTGACGGTTTCCTGGTGTGACGATTTTGTGGTGTGTCGGTTTCCCCAGTGTGACAGTTTCCTGGTGTGATGGATTCCCGGTGTGGAAGTTTCCCGGTGTGACGGTTTCCTGGTATCACAGTTTCCTGGTGTGATGGTTTCCAGGTGTGACGGTTTCCTGATGTGACTGTTTCCCGGTGTGAAGGTTTCCTGGTGCAACGGTTTCCCGGTGTGATGGTTTCCTGGTGTGACGGTTTCCCGGTGTGGCAGTTTCCCGGTGTGACGGTTTCCCGATGTGACAGTTTCCCCGCAGCCGCTCTGCCCCAGAATGGTGGTCTTTCTTGGTGTAGTCCGCTGACGCAGTAATGCAGGGATCTGGCATGGCGGTCTCAGCCTTGCTGTGTCTTCAGGGTATTCCATTGTTATTTAAGCGGCTTTCCCTAAGCCCTAGGCAGCATTAAATGAGCTGTGATGAGCTTAGTGTTAATTTTAAAAAATTATGTCTGACGTCTGTCATTGAAGTAGGTGCTGTGCTGGGGCGATTTATAAAACATTTCACTGTATTTTTCATTAAAAGTACAGATGACAATAAATTTCTAACCTATCCCTGTCTGGCAGAGTCTCTCCATGTGTTTGGTGCTCTCCTGGAGGAGCCCTCTCCTTCTTTTTCACCCAGAAGACAGGGACAACTTGCCTGGATGGGTGCAGCTCCAACAACAGTCAAAAAGCTTGACACCATCATGGATAAAGCTGCCTGTTTGATTGGCACCACATCCACTCCCTGTGCCACCGACCATTGGTAGCAGCAGCATGTACTATCTGGCAAGATGCGCTGCAGAATTTCACCAAGGCTCCTCAGACAGCTCCTTCCCAACCCACAACAACTTTCATCTAGAAGGATGAGGCCAGCAGGTACATGGGAGCACCACCTACCTGCAAGTCCCCCTCCAAGCCACTCAGCACCCTGACTTGGAAATATGGATCCGTACTTTCAGCGTCGCTGGGTCACACCTGGAACTCCCTGCCTGAGGACATTGTGGGTCAACCTACAGCACATGGACTGCAGTGGTTCAGGAAGGTTCATCACCAGCTTCTCAAGGGCAACGCGAGATTGGCAATAAATGTTGGCCCAGTCAGCAATCACATGAGTAAATTAAAAAATAAATAAAGGCTGCCCTTTCAGAGCTCCTTTACTCTTGGTTTCCCCAGTGTTCATCCTTGTGTCCAAATGCATCCTTATCTCCATATTCTCCTCCATTGCTGCAGCTGTCTGGGAACTCTGCATTCCACCAACACTGGACTCTTTGTAACTCTGAGCTCCTTCAAAACCTTTCCATCTCAACTCCCCCCCCCCCCCCCCAACCCTATCCACAGCCCTCCTGGAATTCCATCTCTAATTGCTACTGCCTCTCTCCCATCCCTCTTCCTTCATGGTGCTCCTTATAAACTATGATTTTGACAAAGCACTTTGTTACCTGTCCTAATACCTCCTTCTTTGTCTCAGTGTCAAACTCTGTTTGATGGTGAAGCAGCGCGGAATGTTAAAAGCACTTTGTAAGCACAGGCCATTGTTGATGAAGCCTGCATAGTTGTTTTTTTGACTATGTTGTCTCTGTGTTGTGCTGAGGACTGCAGTTTGCTATTGTACTCACATTGCCCCCTGCACTGTGTGAATCTGTTTAGCCCCACTGTCTCATACCCTGTGCAATTAGTAATATGCTCAGGCGTGTAAGAAATTGGCATGAGTCATACATGCTTTGGTTCACTTTAATCCCTCGGATTCATAACTGAACTCCTGCTTTGAATTGTCTTTGTTTCTTGTGTGAATGCAGGTGGTAAAACTATAAAGAATTTGTGACATTTCATTGAATAGATATTCATTTGGAAACGAATGCCAATTCTCATTCGGAAATAACAGGCAGAAATGGTTTGATGTTGCGTATAATATAATCTTTCTTTGTGATTCCAACTTTGCATTATTTCTTTTATTCCACCAACAACTTATTCTGTCTAACATTGGCCAGATAACTGCATTGTTTCCCAGATGCATGCATTAACATTCTCTTCTTCATGTCCTTTGGCTTTATTAAAGGCAAAAGGATTTTGCTCAATGTAGTGAGATTCCTTAGAGGGAGAAAGACATTGCTGGGTAAATATTTAATGCCTTTGAATTCTTTGCACAAATCTGAGGACAACTGTGAATAGTCATAGTAAGGAGAGAAACACAATTTTCCTTGTAAGAGATTTGTATAGCAATGTGTCTGTGTTTGTAACAAAAAACATTCAGGTTCTGCACAATATATGAACATTAATCAGACAGGATAGATTACGTCATGCATTTTATCTAGAAATATGGGGCTTCTTGTTATCAGACTGAGAGTACTTGAGCAGTTTGCTAATTCTCCTCTTCCCTTCTGTGAGCACTCCCCCTGGTGGTTTCACAAAGTACCAGCAAGTTCCTTGAAACAAAATGGCCATTCTTCCTAAGTTAGATAGGACCAACAAAGAAAGACCTGAATTCAGAAAAACGCCTTTCCCAAAATTCAGGACACCCACTGTATTTGTCAGCCAGTGAAACACTTTTGAAGTATGGTCACTGTTGTAATGATGGAAAAATGCAGTCAATTTGCAAGTTCCCACAAACAATGGTGCGTTAATGACGAGATCATGTTCTGCGGGATCTTGGTCAAAGGATAACTATTGAACAGGTGACCAGGAGAACACCTCGGTTTGCTTTGCTCTGTAGTCTCCCCAATCCAAGCTGCTGAAGTGCAAGCTCTTTTTATGCAAGAACTCTTTACGAAGGAGCTGATCATTGACTTCAGGAAGCTGATTGGAGGACACAGCCCTGTCTGCATCCAAGGTGCTGAGGTGGAAATGGTTGAGACCACCAAGTTCATAATGATCACCAACAAACTATCCTGGTTCAAATATGTCAACACGCCAGTGTATCTACTTCCTCAGAAGACTAAGGAACTTCGGCATGTCCACAAGGGCTCGGCCCAACTTTTATATGTGCGCCATGGAAAGCTTCCAATCCAGATGCATCACAGCTTGGTATGGCATCTGCTCTTCCCAGTGCTGTAAGAAATGACAGAGAACAGTAAGTGCTGTCCAGTCCGTCACACAAACCAGCCCTCATTCCATTGATTCCATTGGGAAAGCAACCTACATAATCAGGTTATACTCTCTTACAAACTCTTCCATTGGGCAGAAGATACAAAAGCTTGAAAAATACATACCAATGGATTCGAGAACAGCTTCTTCCCTGCTGTTATCAGACTTTTGAATAGACCTCTCATGTATTAGAATCGATCTTTCTCTGTACCTTCCCTGTAGCTGGAACACCATATTCTGCATTCTGTTCCATTACCCTGATGTACTTATGTCAAGTATGATTTGTTTGGTTAGCATGCAAAACAATACTTTTCACTGTATCTCGGTACAATTGACAGTAATAATTCAAATCAAATCTTATTAACAGCTTGGCCCTTTTTATAAACTATCTTTTCACATGAGGTTAGAATAAAACAGGATCTTAGAACTTCTCTAGTGTAGAAGCAGGCCATTCAGCCCATCAAGTCCACACTGGCCCTCCGAAGACCCATCCCTCCCAGACCCATCCCCCTACTCCATCCTTGTAACCCTGTATTTCCCATGGCTAATACACCCAGTCTTCACACCCCTGAACATTGTGGCCAATCCACATAACCTGCACATTTTTGGACTGTGGAAGGAAATCAGTGTACCTGGAGGAAACCCATGCAGACGCGGGGAGAATGTGCAAAATCGGCACAGTCACCTGAGAGTGGGTTTAAACCCAGGTCCCTGGTGCTGTGAGGCAGCAGTGCTAACCACTGAGTCACCATGCTACCCTTATTCATGTGACTCTAACATCATTATATCAACATCAATATATAACACCTTTCTGGTGTTAATCTACTACTCTACACCTTTCCCTGGAGTGCCAGCTGGCTGAGATGGAGAGGATTGTGCATTCCATTGATACTGAGAACAATACTCTCAGGAGTTCTCAGTCCCTGGCAGGGCCACCATGATGGCAAGGTCGGAGGGGAGTAACCAAGCAAAGCAAGTCCTCAACGGCAATCCAGGTGGAAGATACTCATCTGGTTTCAATGGCTGTGATGGCAGATGTAGGGAGACCAGGCTCACTGTCTTCATTTCTTATGTAGGGTTTTTGGCCGAAATGTCGATTTTCCTGTTCCTCGGATACTACCTGACCTGCTGTGCTTTTCCAGCACCACTCTAATCCAGAATCTGGTTTCCAGCATCTGCAGTCCTTGTTTTTACCTTTTTTGATTTCCAGGCTGGGGCTGTTTTCCCTGGAGCGTAGTTACTGAGGGATGACCTTATAGAGGTTCATAAAGTCATAGGGGGCATACCTATGGTGAACAGCAAAGGTCTTTGCCCCAGGGTAGGGGACACCAAAATGTGGGCATCACAGGCTAGGACATCACTTATTGTCTGTTAGAGATAGGCACAACCTAAAAAGGATGGTGGTGATCTGCCTTCTTGAATCACTATAGTCCACTTGGTAGATCCAGATGCTGTTAGGCAGGGAGATAGAGGCATAGAGTCATAGAGGTGTACAGTATAGAAACAGAACATTCGATCCAACTCGTCCATGCCAACCAGATGCCCTAGTCTAATCTAGCCCCATTTGCCAGCACTTGGCCCACATCCCTCTAAACCCTTCCTATTCATATACCCTTCCAGATGCCATTTAAATGTTGCAATTATACTAGTCTCCACCATTTCCTCTGGCAGCTCATTCCATACACGTACCACCCTCTGTGTGAAAAGTTGCCCCTTAGGCCCCTTTTATATCTTTCCCCTCTCACCCTAAACATATGCCCTCTAGTTCGGGACTCTCCATCCTAGGGAAAACACCTTGTCTATTTATCCTATGCTTCATGATTTTATAAACCTCTATAAGGTCACCCCTCAGCCTCTGATGATCCAGAGAAAACAGCCTCAGCCTGTTCAGCCTCTCCCTGTAGCTCAAATCCTCCAACCTTGGCAACATCCTTGTAAATATTTCCTGAACCCTTTCAAGTTTCACAACATCCTTCCTATAGGAAGGAGACCAGAATTGCACGCAATATTCCAACAGTTCTAGGATTTTGACCCAGCAACAGTGGACAATGGCAATATATCTCAGCTATTCACAAAACATGTCAATGATTTAGATGAGGGAATTAAACGTTCTATTGCAAAATTTGCAGATGACATAAAGCTGGTTGGAAGGGTGAGCTGTGAGGAGGATACAGAGATGTAGTGTACTTTGGACAGGCTGATGGAGTGGGTGAATGCACGGCAGATGCAGTTAATGTGGATAAATGTGAGGTTATTCACTTTGGAAGTAAAATAGGAAGGCAGATGATTATTCGAATGCTGTGCAAAGCCAGAAATTGTTGGAAAAGCTCGGCAAGTCTGGCAGCATCTGGGAAGAGACATCAGAGCTAACGTTTCGGGTCCAGTGACCCTTCCCCAGAACTGATCAAATATGACCTTGATGTCAAGCTATTTTTCTCACTTCACCCACTTCGAATCACATATACAATAATTTGAATTATTATGACACCTTTAATGTTGCAAAACCAAGACACCATCTCACAGGGCTGTATACAAAGGCACATGCACACATGCGCATTACAATTATGTTTTCACCCTACATGCATGCAGTGGCATGCTGGGAATGTCACTGGGCTGGTCATCCAGAAAGCCAAGTTAATGCCCTGAGCCCAGGGGATGTGAATCCACCATACCGGCTAATGTCCTGAAGCTCAGGGGTGTGAATCCCAGCACACCAGTTAATGCCCTGAGCCCAAGGGGGTGAATCCCAGCACATCATTAGTGAAGTTCAAACTGAGTGAAAATCCAAAATTTAAAGGAAAGTTAATGGTGACCCGGTGACTACTGTCAATTGTTGATAAAACCCCATCAGGTTCACTAACGTCTTGTTAAGGGAAGGAAATCTGCTGATCTTACCCACTCTGGTTCAAGCTGCACCACCATGTGACTCCAGATTCACAGCAATATGGTCAATATCCAACTGCATTTTAGGCAATTAACAATAGGCAACAAATCCTGGGCTAGCTGGGAAAGGTCCACCTCACATGAATGAATAAAGAGAAAATATATTCATAGGTTGACTGTGGACACTGTATGTTCACCGCACCAATGACAGCCGTTCTTTCATTCAGTTATGGTCTTTATGCATTATATAATATGATAAAAATACAATACGATGTCTTCTATGGTTATAGCGGAGGTGATCAGAGCTGAAAATGTGTTGCTGGAAAAGCGCAGCAGGTCAGGGAGCATCCAGGGAACAGGAGAATTGACGTTTCGGGCATAAGCCCTTCTTCAGGAATCCTGAAGAAGGGCTTATGCCCGAAACGTCGATTCTCTTGTTCCCTGGATTCTGCCTGACCTGCTGCGCTTTTCCAGCAACACATTTTCAGCTCTGATCTCCAGCATCTGCAGTCCTCTCTTTCTCCTATAGCGGAGGTGATGACCTAGTGGTCATTATCACTTGACTATCGATCCAAAGGCCCAGGTAATGTTCACTGGATCTGGTTTTGAATCCCACTATGGCAGGTGGTGGAAGTTGAATTCAATAAAAAAAATCTGTAATTAAGCATTTAATGATAACCATGAATCTGTTGTTGATTGGAAAAACCCATCTGGTTCACTAAGGTCCTTCAGGGAAGGAAACTGCCATCCTTATCTGGTCTGGACTACATGTGTCTCCAGACCCACAGCAATGTGGTTGACTCTTCACTGTCCTCTGGGCAATTAGGGATCTGCAATAAATGTTGACTGAGCCAGCAACGCCCTGATCCTGCGCACAAATAAAAAAAACTCTAATTTCTTCCAAAATCTTGCACCTCTTCACCATCCAGTTATCCACTAATATCCTCCACAATGCTGGCCTCTCTTTGTGCCTCTCTCTTTGGTTTTGGTTTCATTATGTTTTGATCAGACCTCGGAGAGGCTGTTTTGGGGGCTATCCCTACCTTTGTGCTGCTATAGAACACCAAGTTGAAGTTACTGCTATTGTCTTGCATCATTTCTGCAGTGTCATATCTCTGGTTTTGCCTTCCTCCATAGAACGTAGAACATTACAGCGCAGTACAGGCCCTTCAGCCCTCGATGTTGTGCCTACCTGTGAAACCAATCTGAAACCTATCTATCCTACACTGTTCCATTATCACCCATATGTTTATCTAATGACTATTTAAATGCCCTTACAGTTGGTGAGTCTACTACTGTTGCAGGCAGTGTATTCCACACCTTCACTACTGTTTGTGTAAAAAAACTACCTCTGACATCTGTCCTATATCTATCACCTCTGAATTTAAAGCTATGCCCCCTCGTGCTAGCCATCACCATCTGAGGAAAAATGCTATCACCCTATCTAATCCTCTGATTATCTTATACGTCTCAATTAAGTCACCTCTCAACTTTCTTCTTTCTAATGAAAACAGCCTCAAGTCCCTCAGTCTTTTCTCATAAGATCTCCCCTCCATACCAGGCAACATCCTAGTAAATCACCTCTGAATCCTTTCCAAAACTTCCATGTCCTTCCTATAATGCGGTGACCAGAACTGGACACAATACTCCAAGTGCGGCTGCAATAGAGCTTTGTACAGCTGCAGCATGACCTTGTAGCCCTCTACCAATAAAAGCTAACACGCTGTATGCCTTCTTAACAACCCTGAAAATGTGTTGCTGGAAAAGCGCAGCAGGTCAGGCAGCATCCAAGGAGCAGGAGAATCGACGTTTCAGGCATGAGCCCTTCTTCAGGAATGAGGAAAGTGTGCCCAGCAGGCTAAGATAAAAGGTAGGGAGGAGGGACTTGGAGGAGGGGCGTTGGAAATGCGATAGATGGAAGGAGGTTAAGGTGAGGGTGATAGGCCTCACACACACATCATTTACTGCATCCGCTGCACCCGATGTGGCCTCCTCTATATTGGGGAGACAGGCCGCCTACTTGCGGAACGTTTCAGAGAACACCTCTGGGACA
>NC_057715.1:111850250-111859310 GCF_004010195.1 Chiloscyllium plagiosum | reverse complement strand
CTTCACCTGCTTGGCACACTTTCCTCATTCCTGAAGAAGGGCTCATGCCCGAAACGTCGATTCTCCTGCTCCTTGGATGCTGCCTGACCTGCTGCGCTTTTCCAGCAACACATTTTCAGCTCTGATCTCCAGCATCTGCAGTCCTCACTTTCTCCTAGAACTTCTTAACAACCCTATCAACCTGGGTGGCAACTTTCAGGGATCTATGTAGATGGACATCGAGATCTCTCTGCTCATTTATACTACCAAGAATCTTGCCAAGTTAAAAATCACACAGCACCAGGTTATAGTCCAACAGGTTTATTTGGAAGCACCAGCTCTCGGAGCACTGCTCCTTCATCAGGTGACAATGCCCCAAAAGTTAGTGTTTCCAAATAAACCTGTTGGACTATAACCTGGTGTTGTGTGATTTTTAACTTTGTCCACCGCAGTCCAACGCCAGCATCTCCAAATCAAGAAACTTACCATTAGTCCAGTACTCTTTATTCCTGTCGCTCATTCTGAAATGAATCACCTCACACTTTTTCGCGTTAAACTCCATTTGACATCTCTCAACTCAGCACGGCAGCTTATTTATGTCTCTCTGTAACCTGCAGCATCCTTTGGTACTAACCACAAGTCACTGACCTTAGTGTCATCTGCAAATTTACTAACCCAGCCTTCTATGCCCTCATCCAGGTCATTTATAAAAATGACAAACAGCAGTGGCCCCAAAACAGATCCTTGCAGCACACCACTAGTAACTGAACTCCAGGATGAACATTTCCCATCAACCTTCACCCTCTGTCTCTTTCAGCTAGCCAATTTCTGATCCAAACCATTAAATCACCCTCAATCCCATTCCTCCATATTTTGTGCAATAGCCTACCATGGGGAACCTTATCAAATACCTCACTGAAATCCATCTACGCCACATCAACCACTTTACCCTCATCCACCTGTTTGGTCACCTTCGCAAAGAACTCAATAAGGTTAGTTAGGCACGACCTACCCTTCACAAAACTGTGTTGACTTTCCCAATCAAATTATTCCTTTCCAGCTGATTATAAATCCTATCTCTTATAACCCTTTCCAACACTTTACCAACAACTGAAGTAAGGCTCACTGGTCTATAATTACCAGGGTAATCTCTACTCCCCTTCTTGAGCAGGGGAACCACATTTGCTATTCTCCAGTCTTCTGGCACTATTCCTGTAGACAATGACAACATAAAGATCAAAGCCAAAGGCTCGGCAATCTCCTCCTAGGTTTCCCAGAGAATCCTGGGATAAATCCCATCCGGCCCAGGGGACTTATCTATTTTCACACTTTCCAGAAATGCTAGCATCTCCTGCTTGTGAACCTCAATCCCGTCTAGTCTAGTCGCCTGTATCTCCGTGCTCTCCTCAACAACATTGTCTTTTTCCAGTGTGAATACTGAAGAAAAATATTCATTTAGTGCTTCCCCATCTCCTCAGACTCCATGCACAACTTCCCAGCACTATCCTTGATTAGCCCGAACCTTACCATATTCATTCTTTTATTCCTGAAATACCTCGAGAGGGCTTTAGGGTTTTCCTTGATCCTATCTGCTAATGACTTCTCATGTCCTCTCCTGGCTCCTCTTAGTTCTCTCTTTAGGTCTTTCCTGGCTAACTTGTAACTCTCAAGCGTCCGAACTGAGCCTTCATGTCTCATCCTTCTTCTTCCTCTTGACAAGAGATTCAACTTCTTAGTAAGCCATGGCTCCCTCGCTCGACAACTACCTCCCCGCCTGGCAGGTACACGCTTATCAAGGACATGCTGTTCCTCAAGTAAACTCCACATTTCAATCGTGCCCATCCTCTGCAGTTTCCTTCCCCATCCTATACACCCTAAATCTTGTCTAATCGCATCATAGTTGCCTTTCCCCCAGCAATAACTCTTGCTCTGCTGTATATACCTATCCCTTTCCATCGCTAAAGTAAACATAACTGAATTGTGGTCATGATCACCAAAGTGCTCATCTACCTCCAAATCTAACACCTTGCCAGGTTCATTACCCAATACCAAATCCAATGTGGCCTCGCTCCTTTTGGCTTGTCTACATACTGTGTCAGAAACCATCCTGCACACAGTGGACAAAAACTGACCCATCTAAAGTACTCAAACTATATTTCCAGTCAATATTTGGAAAGTTAAAGCCCCCATAACAATACCCTGTTACTCTCGCTCCTATCTAGAATTATCTTTGCGATCCATATTTCTCTAGTTCTGGATTTCCTTTTCATGCTGGAGGGCTAAAGGTATTTGGGAGAATCAACTATCTCGGTAGCATCACTGGACATCAATGATGGAATGAGAAAGACAGAGAGTGAGCTTGACATTCCGTGTTGAAAACCAATAGAGTACACTGAGTTTAATTTGATAGAAAGGAAAATATAATTTAGAAGTTAATATTTGCCTATAAATAATGTAAAAATGAGCAAAGCTAGTTATTTTCAGGAATGAAATTGAAAACAGCGGTTCCCAAGGGTCACAGTGACAGATGCAGTAATGGAATTGATGAAATGACAAAATATTACTCAGATTGTGAAATGAGTGGTTAAAGTTTGTCCTCATTTCTTGTCTCATTGAGATTTATTTCATCTTTTTGCTGCATTACAGAAGAAACAAGGCACAGAAACAGGCCATTTGGCCCAACTAGTCATACTGGTGTTTAAGCTCTTGATGCATTTCATCCAACATTTTCATATTCAAATGTAGTATCGAATTTCCTTCTCTCCAAAACACTTCTCTAATTTCCTCTTAAAAACATTTATTTGATACATCTCAGCAATTACCTATGCTGTTCCTTCCCCATCACTTTTAATGCAAAGACATTTCTGCTGAATTCCCCATGGAGCTTCTTGGTGACTATCTGATATGAGTGGCTTCTAATTATGCTCATTCCAATAATGCCAAGATAAAAAATGGGTTGAACTTTTGGCAGCATTGGCAATCTCATCTAGATTGGCATCTAACCACATCTTTTTTATTAATTAAAATGCTCCACCTTTTTGACTGGAGATTCCGAATCTCTCTCCTGTGTTCTCTTGTAGTGCAGAACACTTGGGGAAGGCAAACTATGTCCCTTTTTCAGCCAGTTGCTGATTCTGAAATGTAAAGATTAAATGCCAGAGACAGTCACTTTGACAGCTGTTGTCAAATGATAAGTACCTAAGGTTAGTATGAGGTTAATTTTCTATGGGTAGGGTGCCAGGTGGGATAGGGTGCCAAGTGGGTAGAGATCAGATGCCACATAGATTTGGTAGATGCTAAGTGGATGATGGATAAGGTATAAGGATGTCACGCTGTAGGGTAGCTAATGTAACCCCAGAGTTTAACAAAAGGAGGTAGAGAGAAAACAAGGGATTGGAAATCACTTAGCCTGACATTAGTAGCGGGGACAAAGCTAAACTCCATTATCAAAGATTTCCCATCTTGGAAAACAGAGACAGGATCATACAGAGTTAGAATGTTGGATTTATGAAAAGGAACCCATGCTTGAGAAACTGACTGGAATGTTTCAACCAATCGAGTTACAGAGGGGCTTGGATTTCCAGAAGACTTTTGGTAAAAGATGAGCCTGTAAAATTAAAGGATTGGGTATATCCTTTGGCGTGGATGGAGAACTGTTTGGCAGACAGGAATAATGATGAGGAATAAATGGGTGTTTTTCTGAGAGACAGTCACTGAGGTACTGCAGGGATCAGTGCTTGGATCTCAGCTGTTCACTATATACACAGAGGAACCTCGATTATCCAGCATTCGATTATCCGAATTTCAGGTTATCCAGACAAGGTCACAAGGTCCTGATGCTTGACGAAACTGTGTTAGCTGCCATTCAATTATCTGAACAAAATCCTCCCTGCCCGCATCGTTTGGATAATCAAGATTCCTGTATAATATGATTCAGATGAGGGAACAAAGTTTAATATCTCCAAGTTTACAGGGAGAATGGATGGGAGGGTGAACTCCAAGGAGGATTTGGAGATGTTTCAGTGTGAGTTGGACAAGTTGAGTGGGTGGGCAAATGCACGATGGATTATGTGGATAAATCTGAGGTTATCACTTTGGTAGCAAAAACAGGAAGGCAGATTATTATCTGAATGGTAAGAGATAGGGGAAGGGAGAGGTGCAGTGAGACTTGTGTGTCCCTCACGCACCAGTCGCTGAAAGTAAACATGCAGGTGCAAGCAAATGGTATGTTGGTCTTCACAGCACATGTCAATTCAAAGCTAGATAACGTCCAGGTCTTGCTGCAATTGGACATTGACTGTTTCAGTATCTGAGGAACCCCAGATGGTGCTGAAGATTGTCAAAGCATCAACGCACATCCCTACTTCTAACCTTATAACTGAGGTAAGGTCGGTGATGAAGCAGCTGAGGATAATTGGGCCTAGGACACTATCCTGAGGAAGTGTGCAATAAAGTCTATGCACATCAGTGTCTCCTTTTCTCTGTCTTACTGTATACGGAAAAATATATATAATCACGGGTGAGTTGGGGAAAACTTAGGTGAAGAAGACACACGGAAAAAATAATAAAGCAGACCCACAACCTGTTCTGGTACAGTGGCAGTGTCCCTACCTCTGACTGCAGAGGTGTAAGAAATAAAAAATTCTCAGGAAGTCTGGGCCCTTGTTGTGCAGTGTTAGTGCCCCTATCTCTGAGCAGGGAGACCTGAGTTCAAGTCCTATCAGATCCAGAGAAATGTAATAATATCTCTGAACGGGTTGATTAGGAAAATATCTACACTGAGGAACTTCTGGCGGTGATCCGTCTCAGTGAAAGAGGCATCTGTAATGAATATGTCTTTAGTGAATAAATACAGTCTGTTTGCTATTACAGAGATGTGACTGCAGGATGATGTTCACTGAGACCTGAATCATGAAGGGGACAGAACATTTAGGAAGTAGGAAAAGATGGAGGTGTGAGTGTGGCCCTGTCAGTTAATGATGGAATTAGCACAACAGAAAGAGAGATGACCCTAAGTTCACCAAGATATGGAAACAGGGTTGAGTTGAAATGAAGAGTGGTAGAGTCAAAACGTCACTTGTGACAATGCTGTAGAGTAATCACAGAGTGAGGTAGGGTGTGGAGGAAGAAATAATGCTAGCTTATTACGCACAGCCATAACTCTGGGACGTTTTAATCTACACATTGACTGGAAATGTCAGGTGAACAAAGGTGGCCTAGCTGCAAAGCTCATCAAATGTTTTCAGAATTGTTTCTTAGAAGATCATGCTCCAGAGTTAACCAGAGAGCAGGCTGGAAGAGATCTAGTATTGTGCCATGTAGTAGGATTAATTAATAATCTCTTTGTGTAGGCACCCTCAGTAACAGCACCTCTAACATCCTTGAATTTTAAATTCCATTTGAGGAGAGAGCAGTGAGTCTGAGACCATTTTAAAAAAATAAGATAAAGTCAATTATGAGGGTATGAGAGCAGAACTGATTAAATTGAATTGGCAAGTAAGGTTAAAGGATGCGATAGGGATGCTGTGGCAAATATTAAAGGGGACGTTTCAGAATAGATTGATTCCAATAAGTAATACAAATTTGAAGGGGATGACTCACCACCCATGGTTAGCTCGAAATATTAAGGATAGCATCAAAATAAAACAAAAAGCATCTTGTTGTGCAGCATAGTGGCAGCATTCCTGCCTCTGAGGCAGAGGATCTGAGTTCAAGGCTCTGAGGTTTGTCACAGCATACTTGAATAGGTTGATTAAAGTAAGAATAATGGTAAAAAGACAAATGGCAGGTCAGAAGATGAGACAGAATGTAGTCAATAGCTAAAAGAATTAGAGTAGGCGAGGAAACATGTTGTGTACAATTCTGATCACCATATTACCAGAAGGGTATGGAGGCTTGGACGAAGATGCAGAAACAGTTTACCAGGACGTTGCCTGGTTTGGAATGTAATAACTATGAGAAGAGGTTGAACAGACTTGACTTGTTTTCACTTAAATATCGAAGGATGAGGGGTAACTGATAGACATTTATAAAATTATGAGAGGAAAGATAGAGTATGCAGTCAGTGTCTCAGGGTAGAAATGGTACCGTATATACGCGTGTAAAAGTAAAATTATTTAAGTTATTTTTAAAGGTTCAATTTATAGGGTCGACTATCACGTGGGCACTAGTTTTGAGGGGCTGAAATTGATGCTGCAGTTCAAAATGCCTCATTATTAGCAGAAGTCGATTTGATCGCTCAACTAATCCCGGGTAAAGAAGAAAAACGCAATGAATTTCGGTAAAGGTAATTACTGGAAAAAAGCAAGAGGAACAAGAATAAATTACTGAGAGTAAATTTTATTTATACATACATTTAACCTGTCAAATATTCATTGAAATCCTGCAAAATCACACTGTTCAACCTCGTCATGGTCTGGTATAATGGCACACTTAAAATTAAATTCTTCATGTGTAAGCATCTTGAACTTGCCAACCAAATTCTTCTGTTTCCCTCCCATTTGTTCTTGTATGTCATGAACCTTAGCAACAGTAACAAAGTTGTCAAAGAATTAAGGATATATGTAGCTAATATATCTCACTTTTATTCAGATATAATGGCACAATTAAAATGATTAACTTTTTAACTATATTAACTTTTGGATGTATAGTGAACAAAGTGTGATAAGTACCGATAAACTTAGGAGGTAAAAACAATGACTGCAGATGCTGGAAACCAGATTCTGGATCAGTGGTGCTGGAAGAGCACAGCAATTCAGGCAGCATCCGACGAGCAGCAAAATCGATGTTTCGGGCAAAAGCCCTTCATTCCTGATGGAACGTCGATTTTGCTGCTCGTCGGATGCTGCCTGAATTGCTGTGCTCTTCCAGCACCACTGATCCAGGAACCGATAAACTTAGTACCAGTCTGAATGAATGAATGAATGAATCAAAATGTGTGGTAGTAAACCAAGTGGGCTAAGTGGAGTTATGAATGAATGAATGAATAAATGAATGAATGAATAGAGATGCAATATAGTAAACAAAGAGCAATGAATAGAGTTATTGGTATGAATGACTGAGTGCGATTTCGTTTCAGGGGATTAATGGAAACATGCAATTTCCTTTGTAAGCGGTTTATAATGTGACATAGTATGGTTGACTTTTATAGGAGATATGGAAAATACAAGATTGTTTGGTCAAAATAAAGGGGTCAATTTTTACATGAGATTGACTTTTACACGAGTATATAGGGTAATTAGCTGCGTATGTAGATTTAAGGTAAAAGGGAATAAGTTTAAAGAAGATGTGAGAAGCAGGTTTTTTACAGAGGGTAGTTCGTGCTTGGAACACACTGCTAGAGATGGTGGTGAAGGCAGATACAGTAGCAATATTTAGTGGACATTTTCACAGATATATGAAAAGGCAGGGAATAGATGGATATCACAATGCAGAGGACAAATGGTTTGTAGCTTAGAAAGCTTAACATCAGTAGTGGGTAAGTTGTTGGAGGGGATTCTGAGGAATAGGACTTGCATGGATTGGGAAAGGAAAAGACTGATTAGGGACAGTCAAAATGACTTTGTGATTGCAAAATCATGTCTCACTAACTTGATCAAATTTTTTGAAGAAGGGACAAAGAGGATTGATGAAGGTGGAGAAGTGGATGTGGTCTATATGGACTTCAGTAAGATGCTTGATAAGCTTCTGCATGGGAGATTGGTTAACAAGGTTAGATCACATGGAATACAAGGAGAATTAGCCATTTGGGTACAGCACTGGCTCAAAAGTAGGAGACAGAGGGTGTTGGCCCATGACCAGTAGTGTGCAGCAAGGATTGGTGCTGGGTCCACTGCTTTTTGTCACTTATATAAATAATTTGGATGTGATCATAGGAGGTATGGTTAGTAAATTTGCAGGTGACACCAAAATTGGAGGTGTAATGGGTAGTGAAGAAGATTATCTTCAAGAACAATAGGGCCTTGATCAGATGGGCTGATGGACCAAGGGGTGGCAGATGGAGTTGAATTTAGATAAATGCGAGATAATGCATTTTGGAAAGGCAAGTCAGGGCAGGACTTAGACACTTAATGGTAAGGTCCTGGAGAGTGTCACCAAACAAAGAGACCTTAGAGTACAGGTTCATAGTTACTTAAAGGTGGGGTCACAGGTAGATAGGATAGTGAAGAAGGCTTTTGGTATGCTCACCTTTATTGGTCAGTGCATTGAGTATAGGAGTTGGGAGGTCATGTTGTGAGTGTACAGCACATTGGTTAGACTACTTTTGGAATACTATGTTCAATTCTGGTCTCCCTGCTATAGGAAACTTGTGAAACTTGAAAGGGCTCAGAAAAGATTTACAAGGATGTTGTTAGGGTTGGAGGGTTAGAGCTATAGGGAGAGACTGAATAGACTGGGGCTGTTTTCCCTGGAGCGTCGGAGGCTGA
The DNA here is from genome assembly GCF_004010195.1 of Chiloscyllium plagiosum. Classification (NCBI taxonomy): domain Eukaryota; kingdom Metazoa; phylum Chordata; class Chondrichthyes; order Orectolobiformes; family Hemiscylliidae; genus Chiloscyllium; species Chiloscyllium plagiosum. The sequence continues at coordinate 111,850,905 of NC_057715.1, read as the reverse complement.
GGGGTGACCGTACAAAAGAGTATAAAAGCATATGCTGTACAGATAAGATGAAGAGTCAAGATTTTTCCACAGGGTAGGAGAATCCAAAACTAGAGGACATAGGCTTAATTTGGAGGGGAAAGATTTAAAAGGAACTTAAGGGGCAACTTCTTCACACAGAGGGTGGTATGGAACAAACTGCCAGAGGAAGTGGTGGAAGCTGGTAATATTAAAATATTTAAAAGGCACCTGTCTAGGTACATGAATAGGAAGGGTTCAGAGGGATATGGGCCAAATGCTGGCAGATAGGACTAGATTAATTGGGATGCCAGGGCGACGTGTTTGAGTTGGACCGAAGGGTTTGTTTCCACGCTATGTGACTCTATGGCTCTATGTCTCATTCAAATATCGCCACTGGATGTTAGACTATCAATCATCCTAGGGTTACCATTGATCAGAAACTGAACTGGACTAGCCATATAAACACAGTGGCTGCAAGAGGCTAGGAATACTATTCTGGATAAGTGGTGCTGGAAGAGCACAGCAGTTCAGGCAGCATCCGAGGAGCAGTAAAATCGACGTTTCGGGCAAAAGCCCTTCATCAGGAATAAAGGCAGAGAGCCTGAAGCGTGGAGAGATAAGCTAGAGGAGGGTGGGAGTGGGGAGAAAGTAGCAT
>NC_057715.1:111844309-111849659 GCF_004010195.1 Chiloscyllium plagiosum | reverse complement strand
AGATGTGTTGGAGGGCATCTTTAACCACGTGGGAAGGGAAATTGCGGTCTCTAAAGAAGGAGGCCATCTGGTGTGTTCTGTGGTGGAACTGGTCCTCCTGGGAGCAGAGCCAGTGGAAGCGGAGGAATTGGGAATACGGGATGGCATTTTTGCAAGAGGTAGGGTGGGAAGAGGTGTAATCCAGGAGCTGTGGGAGTCGGTGGGTTTGCAAAAAATGTCGGTATTAAGTCGGTCGTCATTAATGGAGATGGAGAGGTCCAGGAAGGGGAGGGAGGTGTCAGAGATGGTCCAGGTAAATTTAAGGTCAGGGTGGAAACACTGTGATGAGTAACTCTCCTCCTGTTTCCCCAAAGTCTGTCCACCATCTACAAGACGCAACTCAAGAATGTGATGGAATCCTCCCCACTTGCCTGGATGGGTGCAGCTCCAACAACACTCAAGAAACTTGACACCATCCAGGACAAAGCAGCCCCCACTTGATTGGCACCACATCCACAGACATGCACTCCTTCCACCACCGACGTTCAATAACAGCAGTGTGACTCATCTACAAGATGCACTGCAGAAATTCACAAAGGCTTTGAAGATGATTTCAAGACAACTACTGCTTTAGTAGCGAGTGTCATGGCTTTCTTCCCCATCACTTCATTTCCTAATTATAACTGGTTGGTTTTAATTGATATTGCTGTTAATAGTCGTTCCCATGTCGAGTGTAAATGGTTGCTTGCCAGGAAGATGTTACACTTACTAATGCAATAACAGTATCTAGCTTAAATAATTACTGTCTGAAAGGTTCTGACTAGCAGTATGTAAATCTCATACAAGCATCTGAGAGAATTCAATTGATGTAAATATGCACATGCTCACGAATGTAAATATTGATTAGTGACATTAGAAGTGGACATGAACTGCCCTCTGAATTTCTTTCTGCATTCATTCATGTTGGATGTCAGCATCATGTGGCCAGCATTTAATGCACAAAGGGAAGATAAGAGTTAACCATATTGCTGTGGGTCTGGAGTCACATGTAGGCCAGAACATTAGGTTTTCCTTCATGAATGTCCCATTAGTGAACTTGGATTTTTTTTAAAAACAGCTGTTGACATGGTCACTATCACCAAGACTATTTTGCTACTCCTAATTCAATTTGAATAGCCCCACAGCTGTGGAGGGGGTGAGGCTTAAATCCCTGTCCCCAGAGTCTGGGCTTCCATATTACTGGCACCAATGACATTATCACTACACCACTATCTTTTCCTGTTTGCAGCATTATAATTTACCCATTGACAATACTTCTGGCTTTCCTACACCTTTCCCTCCCCTAGTTGTCCCTCAAATCAAGCACCAGTAGACAGTGGTGGCTTAATGAGTTCTGGTCTCTCTGCTTTGGGAATGATGTTGTGAAACTTAATGTTGCCAGGGTTGTTGGGAGAGATTGAATAGGTTGGGGTTATTTTCCCTGGAGTGACGGAGACTGAGGGGTAACCTTTTAGAGGTTTATAAAATCATGAGGAGCATGGATAGGATAAATAGACAAGGTCTTTTCCCTAGAGTGGGGGTGTCCAGAACTACAGGGCATAGGTTTAGAGTGAGAGGGGAAAGATATAAAAGGGACCTAAGGGGCAACTTCTTCACACAGAGGGTGGTGTGTGTATGGAATGGGCTGCCAGAGGAAATACTGGAAGCTGGTACAATTACAACAGTTAAAAGGCATCTGGATGGGTATATGAATAGGCAGGGTATAGAGGGATATGGGATAAAAACAATGACTGCAGATGCTGGAAACCAGATTCTGGATTAGTGGTGCTGGAAGAGCACAGCAGTTCAGGCAGCATCCAAGGAGCTTCGAAATCGATGTTTTGGGCAAAAGCCCTTCATCCTGAAGAACGGCTTTTGCCCAAAACGTCGATTTCAAGGCTCCTTGGATGCTGCCTGAACTGCTGTGCTCTTCCAGCACCACTAATCCAGAATATAGAGGCATATGGGCCAAGTGGTGGCAAATGGGACTAGATTTATGTTGGATATCTGGTCGGCATGGATGAATTGGATTGAAGGGTGTGTTTCCATGCTGTGCAGCTCAATGACTCTAAATAGAGTATAAAAGTATGGAATTATTGCTTCAACTGCTCAAGGCACTAGTGAGGCCACACCTGGAGTATTGCATGAAATTTTGGTTCCTTACTTGGGGAGGTGTGTAATTGCATTCGAGGCAGTTGAGAGGAGGTTTACTCGATTGATTCCAGAGATGAGGGGCTTGTCTTTGATAAAATTGAGGTGCATAAGTTGCTAAAGGGAAGTAACAAAGTAGATGTAGAGAGGATGTTTCCTCATGTGCAGCATTCCAGACAATAGGCCAAGCTTTAGGAAAGGGGTAGTGGAGTTAAAACAGAATTAATTCTCTCAAACGGTCATGAATCTGTGGAATTCACTCCCCCAAGAGTGCAGTGGAAACTGGAACTGTGAATGAATTTAAGGAGGAGATGGACAGAACTTTAAGGGTTATGGAGAGATGATGGAAAAGTGGGGTCGAAGCTGAGATGAGATCATTGTCTTAAATAGTGGAGCAGGCTTGAGTGGCTGAATGTCGTATTCATGTTCCTAGTTCCAATGTTCTTATACAACCCTTAGATCATTTAAATGACATGAGCAGTTGCAGAAAATAATCAAAAGAGCTAATTAACTATTGGGATGATCTGAGTGCAGCTGGGAGGTAGTCATTTTTCAGATACACAAATTCCTGGTTTGGACTTGCCTGGATTCCTGTGCACAGTTCTGGTAATAGAATGGGGTGCAGTTAGCTCTGCAGGCTCAAAACATGGCACAGAATGAAGTATCAACAGTGTTAGGGTTCAATTCCCATTCCACCTGATTGGAGTCTTGTGGCTCAGTGACCCACAGATCCTCAGGCCTGTTGCTTGGAGAAGAATTGTGGTCTCGGAGGGACTGCTGTGTGGATTTGCTAGTGATACTCTGGATTACAGTGTGAGGTGGGATTACTTGAGCCCGGTTTGTATTCCCTGGAATTTCAGAAAGTTAAGGGGCGAAGTTGGTCCAACATCCCAAGATATATAAGGGGAGCAGAAAGGATGGAGAGAAGCTTTTTCCATTAGCTGAGGAGTCCAGGACTCAAACATTAGAGTCAGGTCTTTCCGAAGTGAAATTTAGAAATGGAATACACCAAAAGGGTAGGAGAATGTTCGGGCTTTGCTTCTGCACCCACCAATTACAGAGCTAGCTTTTGAAGGGGGAGGCACTGATAAAGTGCAACTTTTGATTTCCCACCACCTTCCCACCTGCCCCCAGAACTATTGTCCATTCTATTAGGGGGGGATTGAGGGGTTGGTGGCTGATGTGAAGGGGTTTGTCAGCGCACCCAGCCACCCTTAGGTTACTTGAGAGCCTTAATTCATCCTTGTCATCACTTTACCTACAGAGAGAGATCCACACCACGGGAATATCCTGGCATGTTTACTCCATGGGATGGTGTTGGGCAGGGGAGAGCTGGCTTCCATTGGGTGGATGAAAGGGAGTCCTCGCCGTCCATTGATGGTTGTGACCCCTTTTAACTTGCCCGATCCCCTCCATCCTCTCCAAGCCCACCCACCTTGCGGAGGCCTGTTATCCCAGTTCATACCTTGGACTTACTCTGAAGTCCAGGCTTTATAGACTCCGATTGTCCATGGGCCACTCATAGTCCCAACATTGGCCAGTGCTGGAAGCTGGTATTGATGGGATTGTGACGGTGTTGGCCAACTGGATTGGCTTAAAGCTCTCTTCCTTCTCAGGAGAAAGTGATGCTTTTACCTGAGACGTCAATTTTCCTGCTCCTCGGATGCTGTCCAGCACCACTCTAATCTTCATTTTCTTCCTTTTCAGTTGGGGGTTGGCGGTCAGGAGAATTCTCGACTTTGCCACTATTACTACTCCCCGCACAAAATACACAGCACCTGGGCATTCAGATTACCTGCTGACTGTTTAGTTGCCGGGGAACAGGAAGTATAGTGTATTGGGAAAATCAGAGAAGGAGGAAACTTCTAAGTTTGTGCCATATTCCATCGTGTAGAGGGGGTTTCTTTAACTTGGGAGTGTAATTAGCAACAGCCTCACTTGGTAACTGCTTTGTTCCAGAGAATGCAATTCTCTGTCATCTCTTTCTCACTGGGGCACCGTGTCATGGAATGAGACAATACAGAAGACGGCCTTCGGCCTATCAAAGCTGTACCATTCTGACATCATTTGACTTGGTGAGATTCAGATCAAGCTTGGTCTATGGATCATTCACCACCGCACTTTCTCATGAGGAATGTAGTTTGAGTCTAGAATCTCATCATATTCAGCCAAATGTGTACTCCTGTGATGTATGGGCAACATTGGGTAGATATGTTAAGTATATTCAAGGCTGAGATATATTTTTAATCAGGAATGGAATCAAGGGATGTGAGTAAAGCTAGGAAAGTGGAGTTGAGGATTATCAGATCAGCCATGTGCTGAATGGTGGAACAGACCCTATGGGCAGAATGGCCTACTGCTGCTCCTATGTCTTATGACACAATCTCAAAAGTTCCAACATGGTCAGGAAAACATATACAGAGCGACCACCGTAACCACAGGGGATACACGCAGATCCAAGACCTATCGCGGAAGCTCGAAACCGCGGATAGTAATGAACCCCCCAGTAGCCCCCTGGTCCCTGGTTCTGGAATGTTCCATGTAATATGCTCGGGCCGTGATAAACCGCAGTAACTGAAACCGCAGTAACCGGACCCATGGGTACGGCAGTCACCCTGTACTTTATTGTGATCACTTATTGCGTTCCCTTTCAGCCAAGTGTGTAACCTTCTTTCATGAGTCTACCAGAGCTCTTTGTTCAGGTTGAATTCACCCATCGCCCTCCGATGAACCTTCACGGATATTTTAATTTCAATTATATATGGTGTTGTCTCACCGTGTACCTCAATACCACATGCACACAGGACAATCCTTCAAACTGCTCAACCCTCCTCAACTTTAGGAACTTTCAAAATCTGACACAATGTTGCTTAGTCCTTTGTTTCTCAACTGAAATCCGAAAGAAAGTTTCATCCCACCTTTGGCACCCTCTACTTTAAGCTGAAAATGTGTTGCTGGAAAAGCGCAGCAGGTCAGGCAGCATCCAAGGAGCAGGAGAATTGACGTTTCGGGCATGAGCCCTTCTTTTCAGGAGTGAGGAGAGTGTGCCCAGCAGGCTAAGATAAAAGGTAGGGAGGAGGGACTTGTGGGAGGGGCGTTGGAAATGTGATAGGCGGAAAGAGGTTAAGGTGAGGGTGATAGGTCAGAGTGGGGGTGGGGGCGGAGAGGTCAAGAAGAAGAT
>NC_057715.1:111840231-111843931 GCF_004010195.1 Chiloscyllium plagiosum | reverse complement strand
TTTGGAACGCTGATAGGGGAGGGGAGGGAAATATATCCTTGGTGGTGGGGTCCGTTTGGAGGTGGCAGAAATGACGACGGATGATACGATGTATATGGAGGTTGGTGGGGTGGTAGGTGAGGACCAGTGGGGTTCTGTCCTGGTGGCGATTGGAGGGGCGGGGCTCCAGGGCGGAGGAGCGGGAAGTGGAGGAGAAGCAGTGGAGGGCCTCGTCGGTCACGTTTGGGGGGAAATTGCGGTCTTTGAAGAAGGAGGCCATCTACTACGTGAGAATAGCACACGCTCACCTGTAGGCAGCCATTACTGAAACAACTTTAACAAGAAGAACAGTAAAGAAGAGTACAGCACAGAAACAGGCCCTTTGGCCCACACAGACTGTGTTGACACATGATGTCTTTCTGAACTGCAAACCTTTTGCCTCTACGCAATCCATATCCCTCTATTCCCTGCCTATTCCTGTATCTGTCAAGATGCCTCTTAAATGTTGGTATTATTATCTGCCTCCACCAACCCCTCTGGAAGGCATTGTGTAAAAAATTTACCTCTCATATCTCATAGAACATGTAACAGTACAGCACAGTACAGGCCCTTCGGCCCTCGATGTTGTACCAACCTTTTATCCTACTCTGTGGTTGTACCAACCTTTTATCCATGGGCGGCACGGTGGCACAGTGGTTAGCACTGCTGCCTCACAGCGCCTGAGACCCGGGTTCAATTCCCGCTTCAGGTGACTGACTGTGTGGAGTTTGCACGTTCTCCCTGTGTCTGCGTGGGTTTCCTCCGGGTGCTCCGGTTTCCTCCCACAGTCCAAAGATGTGCAGGTCAGGTGAATTGTCCATGCTAAATTGCCCGTAGTGTTTGGTAAGGGGTAAATGTAGGGGTATGGGTGGGTTGCGCTTCGGCGGGTCGGTGTGGACTTGTTGGGCCGAAGGGCCTGTTTCCACATTGTAAGTAATCTACTCTAAGATCAGACTAACCTACATATCCTTCATTTTGTTATCATCTATGTGCCTATCCAAGAGTCGTTTAAATGTTCCTAATATATCTGACTCTACTACCACCGCTGGCAGTGCATTCCACGGACGCACCACTCTCTGAGTAAAGAACCTGCCTCTGACATCTCCCCTAAACCTTCCTCTAATCACCCTAAAATTATGCCCCTCATGATAGATATTTTTGCCCTGGGTATAAAATCTCTGCGCACTCTATGTATGCCTCTTATCATCTTGTACACCTCTATCAAATCACCTCTCATCCTTCTTTGCCCCAATGAGAAAACCTTAGCTCCCTCAAACTTTCTTCATAAGACATGCCCTCCAGTGCAGACAACACCCTGGTAAATCTCCTCTGCACCCTCTCTAAAGCATCCACATGCTTCCTATAATGAGGCAACCAGAACTGAACACAGTATTCCAAGTGTGATCTAACCAAGGCTCTATGGAGCTGCAGTATAACCTCGCAGCTCTTAAACTTACTTCCTCTGTGAACGAAGGCCAACACACCATATGCCTTCTTAACAACCCTAGCAACTTTGGTGGCAACTTTGATGGATCTATGGATGTGGACCCCGATAAACCTCTGTTCTTCCACACTGCCAAGAATCCTGCCTTTAACCCTGTATTCTGCATTCAAATTTGACCTTCCAAAATGAATCACTTCACACTTTTCCAGGTTGAGTTCCATCTACCACTTAACAGCCTACTTCTGCATCCTGTCAATGTCCCGTTGCAACCTACAACTGTCCTCCACACTATCTACCACTCCATTAAACTTCGTGTCATCTGCAAACCCACCCAGCCACTTCCTCATCCAAGTCATTTCTAAAAATTACAAAGAGCAGAGGTCCCAGAACAGATCCCTGTGGAACACCACTGGTCACCCAGCTCCAGGCTGAATACTTTCCATCTACTACCATATTCTGTCTTCTATGGGCCAGCCAATTCTGTATCCAGACAGACAGGTTTCCCAGTAACCCATGCTTCCTTATTTTCTGAATGAGCCTACCACAGGGAAGCCTACCAAATGCCTTGCTAAAATCCACGTACACCAGATCCACTGCTCTACCTACATCAATGTGTTTTGTCACATCCTCAAAGAATTCAATAAGATTTGTGAGGCATGTCACAAAGCCATGCTGACTATCTCTAATTAAGTTATGGTTTTCCAAGTAATCATAAATCATGTCTCTCAGAATCACTTCAATAATTTACCTACCGTAAATGTAAGACTGATTGGTCGGTAATTCCCAGGATTATCCCTATTCCCTTTCTAGGGAATAACATTTGCCACCCTCCAATCATCTGGCACTACTCCAGTGGACAGTGAGGATGCAAAGGTCATCACCAAAGGCGCAGCAATCTCTTCTCTCATCTAGCCCAGTGGACTTATCTATCCAAATGTTTTTCAAAAGTTTCAGCACATCCTCCATCTTATCATCAACCTGTTTGAGCATATCAGCCTGTTTCACGCTGTCCTCACAAACATAAAAATCCCTCTCAGTCATGAATACTAAAGCAGAGTATTCACTAAGAACCTTCCCTACCTCCTCCGACTCCAGGCACAAGTTCCCTCCACTATCTCTGATCAGCCCTACCCTCACTCTGGCCATCCTCTTGTTTCTCACATAAGTGCAGAATTCCTTAGCGTTTTCCTTAACCTTACCTGATGAAACTTTCTCATGCCCATTTCTAGCTCTCCCAAGTCCATTCTACAGTTCTTTCCTGGCTACCTTAGAACATAGAACATAGAACATAGAACAATACAGCACAGAACAGGCCCTTCGGCCCACGATGTTGTGCCGAACATTTGTCCTAGCTTAAGCACCCATCCATGTACCTATCCAATTGCCGCTTAAAGGTCACCAATGATTCTGACTCTGCCACTCCCACAGGCAGCGCATTCCATGCCCCCACCACTCTCTGAGTAAAGAACCTACCCCTAACATCTGTCCTATACCTACACAACCTTAATTTAAAGCTATTATCCTCTGTGAGAAGAAATGCACCGTCACCTATTGATATGAACAAGAGTTGAACATAGGGGCTCAGGGAAGAGTGAATGGCCACGATATAAAGGCAATATTTGACTGAGGGTGTCATCGGGACAACCTATATATTTGAGCTGAATGGGAATTAGGTGTAACCTCCCGACTCGTTGGGGTCTTTCAGAGTACAAAGAAAGATGCTTGAGATCAATGGTCGACAGTCTTCTCAGTCCCCGGACATTTCTTCAGGAGATCCTTAGGTTAGTTCCTTAGCACAAACACCTTCAGCTGTTTCATCAATGTCTTTCGCCATCACAAGATCAGAAGTTGGGAGGGTTACTGAAGATCACACAATGTTCAGAACAATGTGCCCCTCACCCCCTCAGCTCCTGAACCAATCTGTGTCCATGTGCAGCAAAACCTGGACAAAATTCAGTCATGTGCTGTTAAAGTGCCTGTGACATTCATACAACAGCACGGACAGATACTGTACATTTCCACAGTTAAAAGAGAAGCTCATTCAGCATCTCAAGCTTGTTACGCACTGATATTTGGAAGCTATTCAGCCCATCGAAATTACTGATCAAGAAGAGGGACAACACATTCAATTCTCCTGCCTGTTCCAAGGAAGAGGTTGGGTCTGGTCAGCACATCGAGCTGTTAAATAGGAGCAGGCAGAGCCCAATCAGGCGCTTGAACCTATTCCATGTAACCAAG
>NC_057715.1:111827946-111839880 GCF_004010195.1 Chiloscyllium plagiosum | reverse complement strand
TATATCCCGTCAGGCCCGGGGGACTTGTCTATCCTCAAGTTTTTCAAAATGCCCAACACATCTCCCTTCCTAACAAGTATCTCCTCTAGCTTACTAGTCCGTTTCATATTCTCCTCTTCAACAATACGGTCCCTCTCGTTTGTAAATACAAATACCTTGTAACCCTCTAGAGCCCTGACTGATCCTTGCTTCCTCAACCCTAAGTAGGCTTCCTTCTTCCTCTTGATTAGATGTCCCATATCCCTTGTCACCCAAGTTTTCTTCACCCTACCATCCCTCCCATGCCTCAGTGGGATAAACCTTGTCCAGTGCTATCAGCAAGTGCTTCCTAAACACCCTCCACATTTCTGTCGTGCATTTCCCTGAGAACATCTGTTCCCAATTTAGGTGCCCCAGTTCCTGACTAATAGCATTGTAATTCATCCTCATCCAATTAAATACCTTCCCATACCATCTGCTCCTATCCCTCTCCATGGCTTTAGTCAAGGCCAGGGAGTTGTGATCACAATCAGCAAAATGATCTCCGTTAGAGATCAGACACTTGGCCTGGTTCATTGCCTCCTTCAAACTTACGCCCTTTCACCTTAAACCCATGTCCCCTTGTAATTGATATTTCTTCCCCTGCGAAAATGACTCTGACCATCCATTCCAACCATGCCTGTCATAATTTTGTAAACTCTTACCAGGGATTTACACCTCCCCAACAGAGAGGGGGCTCAACTAATATAACATAACACGTTCCTGAACCTCTTTACTCCAGGCACAAACCTTATTTTGTCCAACCTTATGCTGTGGCTAAGTCCCCCATCATGAGAACCACACTGGTATGTCACCTCTGCACCCTCGCAAGGGAACTCACATCCTTCCTAAATTGTGTTGCCCAGAACAGGACATAGTATCACAACCTAGCCAAAGCTTTATTAAAGTCCGGAATTAGTTTATGATTTCTGTGCTCAATACCTCCATTTCTCAAACCTGAAGGGTGTTTCCCACCGAGTGAGGGTCAGTCAGGCTTGCTGGTCACTCGTCGGCCAAGGCTTACCTTTTATGAATCATTGTGAAGGATTTAGAATCATGCAAAGCATAAGTTTCAGATCTTAACAGTGAGCATGCTTGATATGTACAATGAATCCCGATGAGACACAACTGACATGAAATGTTCTTATACGGCTAATAACAAAACAGCTAATTTCCCCTTTGGACTTCATTGAACTAAGCACCTCTGGGTTCCCTTACTCACATCTAAACTCCCAAAGTTCCTGAAGGTTTGTTTGGGAGATGTGAGGCAACTCTCCCCATTCTGGTCACCCTGCTACAGGAAGGATTATTGTATTGGAAATGGTGCAGAGAAGATTTACATACAAGGACTGACTGGGACTGGAAGTTTTGAATTATGAGAGACGGGGGACTTTTTTCACTGGAGCACAGGAGGTTGAGGATTGACCTTACAAAAGTTTATAAAACCATGAGGGGCATAGATAAGGTGAATAGCAAAGGTCTTTTCCCTAGAGTGGGGGAGTTCAAAATTAGAGGGCATAGATTTAACTTCAGAGGAGAAAGATTTAAAAGGGCGCTGAGGGGAAACCTTTCAACACAGAGAGTGGTTTGCATGCGGAATAAACTACCAGAGGAAGTGGTAGATGCAGGTACAGTTACAACATTTAAAAGACATTTTGACTTTCCATGAATATGAAGGGTTTAGAGAGATATGGGCCAAATGCAGTCAAATGGGACTGGTTCAGTTTGGGACATTTGGTCAGCATGGGCGAGTTGGACCGAAGGGTCTGTTTCCGTGCTGGATGACTCTAATACTGTATGAGTATTTTGCAAGCTATGGATGAAATGTTTATCCTGCCGTATCTTCTCTGGTCAAAGTCCTTGTGACTGTTCCTGGTGCTTGGGGTATGTGACCTTCTTTGACCCTGTTTGTAGAGAGAGAGAGAGAGAGAGAGTGTGTGAGAGAGAGAGAGAGATACTGCTCTGATGTATCGATCTTGTAGAGCTGGGTGCCTCGTGTTACTTTCTACCTTCCCTCACAGTTTGATCCCCTTCTCTTCCCAGTCTGTCCCAGTCATACTGTTTCTGACCGATACACTCAGAAAATGAAAACAAAGAAAAGTTGCCTCGGTGGGTTGCCTGGATGGAAAGCTTTGTCTGAAAGCCTATCGTTTTTCTGCCCGCATCTAGATGGTTTTACAGGATAAAAGGGAAATCCTAATAGACTCAGAGTGTCATACAGCATATGTTTAAAGTGAGAGGAGAAAGATTTAAAAAAGACATGAGTGACAACGTTTTTAAACAGAGAGTGTTACGTGTGTGGATGCGGGTACAGTTACAACATTTAAAAGACATTTGGATGAGTACATGAATGAGAAATGTTTAGAGGGACATGGGCCAAGTGGGGGCAGATGGGACTAGTTAGCTTGGCATTATGGTTGGCATGGCCTGGTTGGACTGAAGGGTTTGTTTCTGTACTGTATGACTCGATGACTCTGTGACACTGTGCTCAGGGATTCACTTTAAGCGTGGCATGGTGGCTCAGTGGTTAGCCACCATGATGCTGGGTTCGATTCCAGCCTCGGGTAACTGTCTATGTGGAGCTTGAACATTGTCCACGTGTCTGGGTGCTCCGGTTTCCTCCCACAGTCCAAAGATGTGCAGGTTAGGTGAATTGGCCAAGCTAAATTGCCCATAGTTTGCAGGGATGTGTAGGTTAGTTGCATTAGTCAGGGGTAAATGTAGAGTAATAGAGTAGAGGAATGGGTTACTCTTGGACAGTTGGTGTGGAATTTTTGGGCCAAATGGTCTGTTACCATGTTGTAGGGATTCGATGATGATTTCCGGACACCCAGCTCCTGGACTGGACTGACCAGGCTGCGTCTCTGGGCTCTTCGCTCACTGTCGCAACACTCGGTCACTCTGAGCCTCCCTGGATGCTCGCAGCATCCCTCTCTTGCTTTGCCTTTCCATGCATCGGCCCCTCAGCTGAAGGTGTAAGGCACCTATCACAGCTGTCTTGCTGCGCCATTTTGTACAGACTCCACGCCAGGTTGCTTTCCACAGTGGTCAGCAGGCCTCAGAGCGGACACAAGCGATAAGTTTTGCTCAGGGGTTGCCAGCGCAGCAAGTAAAGGGCAGCCTCTGATAGCAAACCGAAGAGCTGAAGGAACAAGTGACCTGCCACTCTTGAGTCACTTGTTGTCTGCTGTTTCAGTTATGGGATGAAAGATTGGCCAGATATTCCAGGATGAAAGCGAGTGAGTGTTACTGTTGAGAAGGTGTCCCGAGTGAGTGAGGAGGCAGCACAGAGGGCATGCAGGGACAGTGGTGTCCAGGCTTGGAGCGGGTGAGGGTGAGTGAGGGAAGATGTTGCAGACAATCGTGAGAATGTTGGAGCCTGAACCTCGGAGGGAGGTGGTTGCAGTAGCAGAGACCGTGAGTGTGTGAGGCGTGGGGGAGAAGATAGTGGCTCTGACCTTGGCGAAGTGGGGGAAGGTTATTGATAGCTCCTACAGCTGGGAGCTCCTCCAGATGGTTGAGACTCCACTGAACCGGTGACAACATTCTCTGGGCAGGCGTGATCTGGTCGTGGTTCAGGGGCAGAAGAAACAGTGTCTCATCAGCACTGTTCCTTCCAGCGGCGCTTCCAGATCCAGCCAGCAAAACGGGGCATGATTTCCCCCTGTCTGTCGCATCTGGGGTTTATGCCAGGGCAGCCCCAGACTGGCAATACATGTCCGGGTGCACTACAGGCTCTTAAAGATGGCACCTGTGCCCAGGGAAGAGTGCATTATTCTGGGAATAGCACGTGGGCAGAAATCAGATGGAAGAGACATCAAGGGGGTAGGATAGGTCATTAATGAGGTGAGTTTGGTCAGAACTCACTCAACCTCGTGGTGACAAACCCTCCAAAAAACTAAAACGCAACTCCCAACGAGCTCAAAATTAAACTAATATTCAGCTCAGTGACCCCATTAATGAGGGAAGAATTTTAATATCATGTGTATTTAATTAGATTTCCTTAGCTGCAATTTGAATGCACATCTCATGAGAATAGCAGTCCCAGCATCTTGAGTGTTAGTTTAGCAATGTTGTCACAACGCTCTTGTTCCTGAGCAGTGGGAGGACGGGGTTGGGGGGTGGAGGGGTGTGTGTATGATGGTGTCATATCGGAATCTCGTTGGGATAGGAGTCAATCGAATTGGAAGCTTAAATGTTTGGTACATTAGAATATTAAATGTATCAGCAAATAAGACTGCACTTGAGCAGAGTTGTTCATTTTTGCTTGATTCATTCTGTTTAATATCTGAATATAAAAAGCTGCAAGTTAATAGCATCCAGTGCGATCATTTTAGATCAGCGACGGTCTTATTTGATCAATGTAGAGGGATACTTATTTGAAACTGGAGGGCAGTACAAATCACTGGGGACTTCAACACAGTTATTATTAATGTCAATATTCCTGACATGATGATTCAAAGTGTCCTTGGAATGGCTGAAGGATGTTTCTCCCCGCGGAAAGGGCCTAATTCGCACTTGGAATTCCGACAGACCAGGCTGACCTATCTTAAACACAGTAATTTGCTATTGTCTGGCAAGACATTGTTTTGTAAACTCTCCTCCTGTTGTTTTCAAATCCACTCAATGATCTCTCTCTCTGTGCCACATCTTTGTAACCTCTTCCATCCCAGCTATGACCTTCCAATTCTGGCCCCTCGAGAGTGCCCATTTTCTTTGCTGCACTTCCAGTAGTTTTGACTTGAGATGCCTAGGCCCTCATCTCTGGAATGCCTTTCCACATCCCACACCTCCTTTAAGATGCCCCTTCCCACATCCCACACCTCCCTTAAGATGCTTCTAAAATCAATCACTTTGATCAACCTGTTGGTCATCTGACTTAATATCCGCTCAGATGGTTAAATGTCAAAATTTATTTGAGAAGAAAAGCTGTTGTGGAATGGGCAGGGACATCTTCACTATTGTTAACGATGACATATAAATGCAAGTTGTTGCTGTTTTTATCTCTGTTTATGCTATTGCGGTCAGCTCTCACATATCTCCTCTTCTTAGACAGTCACTTGAGATGGAGAATGACCCACAGTCCCTCTGGTTTGATGGGTTCTGGAATGGGCTGGTAGGGTCACTCTTTGGCCTGCACATTCTAACATGTGCAGGACAGCTAGTGTTTGAAGGGTTGGGGGATGGGCTGCCTTTTGAGGGGGAGTTGTGCTTTGTTCCCGATTCTCCCGACTTGGCCTCTGCATGCCTCTGACGAAATCTCTCGTCATGCGCAGTACTTTCAGGAATGATTTTGATTGGTGCCAAGACAGGATCTCCCCTGACTAAGATGTGCAGCACTGGGAAAGCACAGCCGGTCAGGCAGCATCCTAGGAGCAGGAGAGTTGATGTTTTGAGCACAAGCTCTTCATCAGCAATGGGCCCATTCCTGGTGAAGAGCTTATGCTCGAAAGATCGGCTCTCCTGCTCCTTGGATGCTGCCTGATCTGCTGTGCTTTTCCAGTACTGCACGTTTTGACTCTGATCTCCAGCATCTGCAGTGCTCACTTTCTCCCCTGAGTTGGCAGGGAGGCTTGGCCACTGCAGGGAAGCTTTTAAAACATTCCCAACATGTTACCGCTCTCTTTAGTTTTGCGGTGAGGGGGGGGGGGGGAGCAGTGGTACCCAGATGTGACAAGGTTCAACGTTGCTTCAGGATTCACTGTAAGGTATATGAGCATCAGGTCTTGAGCACCAGAGCTTGTTCAGAGTGATTAGCAACTTGACCCTGGGCACGGAAGGCTAGGAGAGCCCATGCTATTGAACCACCTGTTAAGCTATTGGATTTTACCTCTGAAGATGAGCTGCTTATCCATCTTTCAGATGGTTACAGATTCGACAGAGTCATTACAGAGGAACTGTTCCAGAAACTCAAATTGCTGGAAAAACTCAGCAGGTCTGACAGCATCTGTGGAGAGAAATCAGAGTTAACATTTTGGGCCAAGTGACCCTTTCCTCAGAACCTCAGAACTCAGAACCCTTTCTTACCTGCTCTCGCCTACATGTGACTCCAGACCCACAGCAAGGTGAGTGGATCTTAATCACCCAATTAGGGATGGACAATAAATGCAGGCCCAGCAAGTGACGTCTGCATCACTAGATTAAAACCGACGAGCACAATTCCAGTGCCCTGCTTCAAGGGATCCCAAGGTAAGATGGTGTATGAGATCGCATTGATGATACCAAGACCGTGTCTCTTGAAGGCATATTGACATCCTGACCCTCCACCTATCGCATTCCCAACGCCCCTCCCCCAAGCCCCTCCTCCCTACCTTTTATCTTAGCCTGCTTGGCACACCTTCCTCATTCCTGAAGAAGGGCTTATGCCCGAAACGTCGATTCTCCTGCTCCTTGGATGCTGCCTGACCTGCTGCGCTTTTCCAGCGACACATTTTTCAGCTCTGATCTCCAGCATCTGCAGTCCTCACTTTCTCCATCCTGACCCTGCGGCATAACTTCATTCAAGGCTGATGGTCATGAAGTTCCTCTACACGCAGGGAATCACAGAAACCCCCTCAAAGTCTGGGAGTCAGCTGGAAATTTCAAAATTGAAATTTTGTTAGTCAAGGTAATTAGGAGTTGGAAAACCAAGAGTAAATGGAGTTAAGGTCAATGATAGCCCAATTGGATGATGCAGAGCAGGCTCAATGGCTTCCTCCTGTTCCTATGTTGTAATCCTCAACAACACCCCATTGTACAAACCTGACTCTTAACCTCCTCCATTGGAATGACCCCGAACCAGCCTTTAACCTTGATCTGTCAATCATATTAGATATCTCCATGCTCTGTTGCTTAATGTTATGTTAACCAGTCCGAGTAGAAGCAGAAACAGCCAATGTTTAAAAACATATTCAGGCAAGTTCTAGAAGTTTCTGGAATCCCTGTAGCCAGTGACCGCATTAGTCTCAGGAAACAAAAGCTTCACTCTCAACGATAATTATAGCAGGCCAGATGAAGCAAAGAGCTATGATTTACAACACCTCAAATTGTATACCACTGCTTATTTGTCAAACTCGTTATTAAGTTGTCACGTCTCTTAAAATATTTAAAAACCACTTTAGCTTTTTAATGACCAACAATTGAAGCACCGTGTACCCTTGAGGCACCATCTCTAATAAATAAATAATAATTTACTGTTTTGTGCAACAGACTAATGAAGAATTACTTAACACTGGGAAATTTGAGAAAAGAAAAATCCATAATCAATGTTTGCACACCAGTGTGGCAAAAAAAGAAAGATTTGCATTGATGTAGCATCATCCTGTAAGGGCTTAGAGTCATAGAGTCATAGAGATGAACAGCATGGAAACAGACCCTTCAGTCCAACTCGTCCATGCCCACCAGATATCCTAAATTAATCTTGTCCCATTTGCCAGTATTTGGCCCATATCCCCCTAAACCCTTCCTATTCATGTACTCATCCAGATGCCTTTTAAATGTTGCCATTGTACCAGCCTCCACCACTTCCTCTGGCAGCTCATTCCATACACGCACCACCCTCTGCGTGAAAACGTTGCCCCTCAGGTCCCTTTTAAATCTCTCCCCTCTCATCTTAAACCTGTGCTCTCTAGTTTTGGACTCACCTACCCCAGGGAAAAGACCTTGCCTATTCACACTATCCATGCCCCTCATGATTTTATAAATCTCTATAAGGTCACCCCTCAGCCTCCGACGGTCCGGGGAAAACAGCCTCAGCCAATTCAGGCTCTCCCTGTAGCTCAAACCCTCCAACCCTGGTCACATCCTTGTAAATCTTTTCTGAACCCTTTCAAGTTTCAGTAACTAATGGAGGTTCATAACTGATGAAGTGCTTTTTGAAGCATGATTGATGTTGTCTTTTCTTGTGCAGATGCCTAGGATGGAGGACAATGTTCTTTCACTCTGGGTTCAGTGATTTTAGAGACTGACAGTAAATCCATTGTGTGGTCAGCGGATTCTGCCACACCTAGAGTGGTTAGTGCTTGAAGCATTGGAAAGGTGAGTCATTGGAGAGGGTTGTCTTGAAATCTCCATCTGAAGCCTCGACTTTGCCTCTACGAGTTGCCGGTGAAGAGTCTCAATGCTTTCGGTGCGTTCCCATACAAGTCTTCCAGCTTTTGGCTGCTCAGAGCACAGGAGCATCCTTGGACCAGCGAGTGAGTTTGATGTCTTCGACGATGCTCTGGAGTGATGCAAAAAGCCATTTCTGCCACAGCTGAGTTTTGGTCCATTTTTGTTCTCATGCATGGAACACACCAACCAGTTTGTGCATAACAAGCTCCCACAAACATGATGTGTTGGTGACCAGGCAATCTGCCTTTGTGAACATTGGTTGAGGGATAAATATTGGGTTGGGCACCATTTGAAATAGTATTATAGGAACTTTTTACTCTTTTCTATTCATTTGTGGGATGTGGGCATTGCTGGCTGGGCCAGCATTTATTGCCCGTCCCTAGTTGCCCGTTGAGAAGATGGGGCTGAGCTGCCTGCTTAAACTGCTGTAGTCCACCTGCTGTAGGTAGACCCACAATGCCTTAAGGAGGGAATTCCAGGACTTTTACCCAGTGACAGTGAAGGAACGCCGATATATTTCCAAGTCAAGTTGGTGTGTGGCTTGGAGAGGAACTTGAAGGTGGTGGTGTTCCCTTGTATCTGCTGCCCTTGTCCTTCTAGATGGAAGTGGTCGTGGGTTTGGAAGGTGCTGTCTGAGGATCTTTGGCGAATTTCTGCAGTGCATCTTGTAGATAGTACGCGCTGCTGCTACTGAAGTGGTGCAGGGACCTTAGAAGGAAGGCACCTTAGAGGGAAGGTGTGCCCACAGTTGAATGCACATATTGACTACATTTGCCACCCTGAGAGAGTGCTATGTTTGTTGTGTGAGCTAATCAACTCATTGCACAACTGCTCCTGATGAACATTACCTCCACTGTCCTCTTTAAGTGTAGGTTCCTGCTGCTTCAGTTCTCCCTTCCTAATCACCCAGAGGGCATGTGAGAGTCAGCCACGAGCTTTGGCCTGGAGTCACATGTAGCACTGGTGTGAGAAACGCAGATTTAAACCCAGAATTTATTGGAATAAAATTTCACCATCTGCCCTGGCCGGATTTGGACCCAATCCCCAGAAGAGTAGCATTTGGTCCAAAATGATCGAGTGAAATCACCTCCTGGTCCAAATGGGAGACTCTGTGCTCCGCTGAGGACAGAGGAGAAATTGAGGCCTGCAGATGCTGGAAATCAGAGTCGAAAGTGGGGTGCTGGAAAAGCACAGCTGGTCAGACAGCATCTGAGGAGCAGGAGAATTGACATTTCAGGCATAAGCTCATCTTCAGGAAATTTGTGTGGCAGCTTACATTTCACTAATGTACTCTTTGCTGCTGTTGGTACACAGCTGCATCTTTTGTATCAGGTTTCTTGCATGGGTCTTATGTACCTCACATCTTATACAAACCACGGAATGCAGTGTAACCTCGCTCTAGGTGGGACAAACCACATTTACCCAACTGCTTACTTTCCAATGTCCTGGCTACAGCATTAATACAGTTAGCTGCAACTGGTGTTTCTGTTTACAATATGTCCTGCTGTCTTCCAGCAGAAAATCTTTCTATTTATCCCACAAGGTTTCCAAAATGCTTTGAAGGAATCACCAACTTCACTCACCACTCTGACAGTTCGGTCTCAGAAAAATCACATTAATGGAGCTTGTGTCAGATATCCTGCCTGCTGCCATGACCTTTTGAAAGGGTGGCATAGTGGCACAGTGGTTAGCACTGCTCCCTCACAGTACCAGGGTCCCAGGTTCGATTCCAGCCTCGGGTGGCTGTCTGTGTGGAGTTTGCACATTCTCCTCATGTCTGCGTGGGTTTCCTCTGGGTGCTCTGGTTTCCTCCCACAGTCCAAAGATGTGCAGTTAGGTAAATTGGCCATGCTAAATTGCTCATAGTGTTAGGTGCATTAGTCAGAGGGAGATGGGTCTGGGTGGGTTACTGTTCGGAGGGTCAGTGTGGACTTGTTGGGTTGAAGGGCCTGTTTCCACACTGTAGGTAATCTAGTCTAATTGCCCTTGCTACTGCATTTACTGACAAATCGATTGTTGTGGCTGTTGCCTGTTGGTCATCAATTCTAAAATTTATTTTCACCCCAAAAACTGATTTTCTTGCACTTTCCAAATCTTTAAGAGGTCCTTTGATTCCTCTTCACATCAACCATTCCATTACTACATAATCTGCAGTATTTGTTTTTGGATTTTTAAAAAGATTGTGGATCGAAATGAGAATGAGCTGTTTTAAAAACTGTGTTTGACAGGGTAGGTGTATATTTTGAAACCAAGTAACTTGACACCCAGTGCTAGGTATCATGTGAACAACTGTTTGAAAAAGTAGCAATTTCAGTTGGAGTTAAAGATGATTCAGAGATGAGGGGGTGTGCAAATACAGATTTTGGTGGCAACAAGAAATTGTTAGTCTATGGACTAGTGACCAGTTATCAATGGCAAGTAGTGGCGCATGAAGAATCGTGAGGGGCGGACGTGGCTGTGGAAGTGGCCATGATGGGGGCGGAAATGATGTCATTGATCACCGTGGGGATGGTAGCTGTACCAGCCACATGGCTAATGGCGTCTGAGCAGTTCCAGAGACGGACGGACGGGGTGGGGGGGGCGGGGTGAAATCTTCTGGAATGTTTGAGGGGTGCTGGTTATTGAGGGGAGCCATTTACACAAGAGGAGATGGGACAGATGCTATCAGCTGCTGTGGATCCAGAAAAGAATATCATCTTCTATAAAGATTTTGCAGCAATGATGACTATTGATGACACCTGACGACATTCGGAGAAATATCTTCACAAAAATTCAAAACCAAACCTACTCAAACTTAGCAAGATTTCAAATAAGTGGATGCAGGGCATCTATTTTAAAATTGTAACTGTTCTACTTAGACAAAAATAAACCCTGATGCATAAGGCAGTAAAAAAAATCAATGGCAAGACTTTTTTTTGTCTATCAGCAACTGTGAGATTGGTTCTTAGGTAACTGAACAGTGAGGAACTGGGACCACATTAGGGAGAGAGAGAGAGAGCGAGAGCGAGAGATGCTCAGTTTCTCCCCAGCTTGGGAGTATTCTCTCTGTTCTTTGTATTACAAACTAACTTCAAACTTGAAGAAAGACAGTTTATCTTTCCTGCAACAGTCTTTTTCAATTATGACTCTGAGCTGATAAGTCAGAGACTTTTTATGAGTGTACCAACCACCTTGTTTCTCTTACCAACCAGAGGGACCATTCAGAGAAAGATGTCTACAAAGCAATGTATTGGCCAGCAGGGGAATCATAAAGATCATGTCAAAAGCGGAACCCGGGAACAAAGGCAACTAATACATCTTTACAATTTTCCACCTATTCCTGTCCTTTTTGTCTGCTTGTACGTGTGTGTAAGAGGGATTTTATAAGGAGATTAGAATTTTAAACTGTCGTGTTATATATTGTCAGTTTATAACACTTTACTTATAGCTAAAATCTAATTAGTTATAAAAATATTCAGTAAAGAAACCAGGTCTGTATTTTTGACCACCTGGGTCTGAGAGTTACGTAAATTGTTGAACTTCATATAATTAAGATTTGGAGATGCCGGTGTTGGACTGGGTTGTACCAGGTTATAGTCCAACAGGTTTAATTGGGTAAAAACAATGACTGCAGATGCTGGAAACCAGATTTTGGATCAGTGGTGCTGGAAGAGCACAGCAGTTCAGGCAGCATCCGAGGAACAGTAAAATCGACGTTTCGGGCAAAAGCCCTTCATCAGGAATACAGGCAGAGAGCCTGAAGTGTGGAGAGATAAGCTAGTGGAGGGTGGGGGTGAGGAGAAAGTAGCATAGAATACAATAGGTGAGTGGGGGAGGGGATGAAGG
>NC_057715.1:111810290-111827144 GCF_004010195.1 Chiloscyllium plagiosum | reverse complement strand
TCGGTCGTCATTAATGGAGATGGAGAGGTCCAGGAAGGGGAGGGAGGTGTCAGAGATGGTCCAGGTAAATTTAAGGTCAGGGTGGAATGTGTTGGTCAAGTTGATAAATTGCTCAACCTCCTCGCGGGAGCACGAGGTGGCGCCAATGCAGTCATCAATGTAACGGAGGAAGAGGTGGGCAGTGGTGCCGGTGTAATTACGGAAGATCGACTGCTCTACGTAGCCAACAAAGAGACAGGCATAGCTGGGGCCCATACGTGTGCCCATGGTCTGGAGGAAGTGGGAGGATTTGAAGGAGAAATCGTTAAGGGTGAGGACCAGGAAGCACTAGCTTTCGGAGTGCCACTCTGCCACAACCATCTGATGAAGGAGCAGTGCTCTGAGAGCCAGTGCTTCCAGTTAAACCTGTTGGACTATAACCTGGTGTTGTGTGATTTTTAACTTCATGTAATTGATATAATCTTTAACTATTGTGATGACTCTGGGAATAATATGGTTCAGATTCCAGTGAGATGGAACACTTTGTTCAAATATTGTCAACTCAGATAGGAAGTCAGAGATCTTCCAGTTCATGCTGGGGGATTTGGTATTCATCCTTCTGCTTTTACTTTCCTTTTTCAGATACAACTGATGTGCAGGCATTTTCAGGTGTGATAGTACAATAGGGAAGGTCCATATGAGCCTTCAGCAATGTTTCTGTTGTGTTGACTGCATTTTGCATTCTCTTGCTAATTCATATTTTATTTATATTTTACTTTACATTAGTCATTGGGGCTCCATAGTTAGGGGGATAGATAAGACGTTCTAGAAGAATGAGAGAGACCCACATTTGATGTGTTGCCTCCCAGGTGCCAGAGTTCATGATGTTTCAGATCATGCTTTCGGGATCCTTGAGGGGGAGGGGGAGCATCCCCAAGTCGTGGTCCACATAGGCACTAACGACATAGGTAGGAAAAGGGATGGGGATTTAAGGCAGAAATTCAGGGAGCTAGGGTGGAAGCTTAGAGCTAAAACAAACAGAGTTGATATCTCTGGTTTGTTACCCGTGCCATGTGCTAGCGAGGCGAGGAGTTTGGAGAGAGAGGAGTTGAACACATGGCTACAGGGATGGTGCAGGAGGGAGGGTTTTGGATTCCTCGATAATTGGGGCTCATTCTGGGGTAAGTGGGACCTCTACAAACAGGATGGTTTACACCTGAACCAGAGGAGTACCAATATTCAGGAAGGGAATTTGCTAATGCTTTTCGGGAGGTTTTAGACCTTGCAGCATGGGTTGGTACCTGGGACTTCGATGTTGTGGCCATTTCAGAGAGATGGATAGAGCAGGGACAGGAATGGTTATTGCAGGTTCCGGGATTCAAATGTTTCAGTAAGAACAGAAAATATGGTAAACGAGGGGAGGTGTGGCATTGTTACTCAAGGACAGTATTACGGCCCAACAAGTCCACACTAACCTTCCGAAGAGTAACCCACCCAGACCCATCCCCCTATTCTATATTTACCCCTGACTAATGTACCTAACACTATGAGCAATTTAGTATGGCCAATCCACCTCTCCTGCACATCTTTGGTTTTGTAGGAGGAAACCAGAGCACCCAGAGGAAACCCACACAGACACGGGGAGACTCCACAGAGACAGTTGCCCGAGGCAGGAATCAAACCCAGGCCCCTGGTGCTGTGAAGCAGCTGTACTAACCACTAAGCCACCATGCCACCCCAATAATAATAGGGGCATGGAACGCCCTGCCTGTAATTGTAGTAGACTTGCCAACTTTAAGGGGATTTTAATGGTCATTAGATAAACATATAGATGAAAATGGAACAGTGTAGGATAGATAGGCTTAAAATTGGTTTCACAGGTCGGGGCAACATCAAGGGCCGAAGGGCCTGTACTGCGCTGTACTGTTCTATGTTCTATCTTATGGTGCCTTGTATGTTTATGTCTTTCTTTCTGTATTTGTTTTAAAACTTCTATTGACTCTGCACTGTTCCCAATTGCAGCTCACTCTTTGCTCTTTGTTTGAATACAAATGTACTTTCCCTTTATTCACAATAGAGCTGACACCTAATGGTCCCTTAAATTTTAAATAGAGTGGTTTCAAACCGATTGGCTGCCTGGTCAGGTTTGGCCAGCTCACAGTTTTGTGAAAAAAGCTTAGTTCTTTGCTGCTTCCCACTCACGTTTTCTTCTGATTTTTGCATTGTTGGAACTTCTGACTTTGAGACTGCTTTTGGACCTTGTTAGCTGCTTCTACCTGTGATCTCCACACTGTATCATTACCTTCTTTGCACTTTGTAAGAGACAATCCTGGCTGTATACCATGCACCATCTTCCTTGTTCTATCTACATGCAGCTAAGGTGAGATACATGGATTCTGTTTAGATGAAGATCTCTTGTGGGTTTATTTGCAGCTATAACTAGTCCACACAATACAGCGTGATCTCTAGACATAACATTAGTCCAGGGTGCTGCAATTATGACCATGCTTTATTTTTCAGAGGTTATTTTCTCCTGGTTTCTTTTAAAGAGAGGTTTTAAGACAGAGGCACAGAACTGGAGTGCCAGTAAACAGCTTGTAAAGCCTCAGGATATTTTTAAAAGTTGGAACAATTGAAGCATCCTGGCTGGGTGTGGCTCGCTCTCACAGACCAGGATTTCTAGTATTTAGTTTTTTTAGTGCTGAGATTCAGCATCAGTTGATGTTGGACTCTCAACGGGGAAGCTGCAGTAAATGTTTCCTGGCTGCTATTCTGTCTGAGGTTTCATTTGATTTTTTTCTCTCTCTCTGCTGCTAGGTTGAGTGTGAGAAAATCTGATTTTGGAATTTGCCTTTTCGCCAAGGGGTGTGGTTATGGGATGTCACTGTATTGGAACAGTTAATTAAATATCTATTATTCTATTAGGTTTTCCAAAAGAACAAAGTTACTCAAAGATCCTCTTTCTTTCATTTGTATTTTAACTTAGTTTAGATTCCCTGCAGTGTGGAAACAGACCAATTGGCCCAACAAGTGCACACCAACATTCCAAAGAGTAACTCACCCAGACCCATTCCCCTACCCTATATTTATCCCTGACTAATGCACCTAATAATTTACCTGACTTGCACATCTTTGGATTGTGAGAGGAAATGGGAGCAAACCCACGCAGACATGGAGAGAATGTGCAAACTCCACACAGGCAATGGCCCGAAGTGGGAATTGAAACTGGATCCCTGGCGCTGTGAGGCAGCAGTGCTGATCACTGAGCCACTTTGCTGCCCCAAATAAATTGCATTTTGCTTGACATTGAGTAGTTTGAACAGTCGCTTTCCATCTGGAACACAATACTTTACATTTCCCTTTAAAATAAAAAAGATTTAGGGTCTAGGTTTCCTTCTCAAAATATTTTGAGAGGTTCTGGTCTAGTCCATAACACAATAAAGTGTGTTTGGTTGCCTGATGACATCCTGGCCCTTGAATCATCCTTTTCAGATCGATTGCACTGGATGTGGGCATCACTGGCTGGGCCAGTACTTATTGCTTGTCCCTAGTTGCCCTTAAGACTTGGTGGTGAGTTGCAAAACAGAGCTCTTAAAGTAACATCACTCTTAAAGTGATACTGAAGCATCGGTGGCCACATGACTCGTTATTGGTAGGGCATTGTTCAGATGAAGAGAGTGAACTTAGACTTGCAGTTCCCAAAACCACTAGGGCTCTTCCTCATCCCGTGGCTCAGTTGCAGCTTAATTAACAGAGATCCATTGCTATGATTCATCAAGAACTTCCGCATCCACTCGCCAAAGGTAGTCCAAGGTGAAGTAGATGGATCCTGAGCTTTTCATGTAGCTATTCTCATGTTCTAATGGATAATAAAGAAAAGCAGATAGCAATGGAGAAAGACAAAAAGATAGATGGAGGTAGAGAGGTACAGAGATATAGATGGATAGAGGCAGACAGAGAGAAAGACAGGCATATGGAGACGGATAGTCAGGGAGATGCTTACAGATGGAGAAATGCACAGGCAAGTGGAGGAGCTAACAGATAAATGTTCGAGCAGTTTGGAAGAGATGGAAAGAGATAGAGTGACATGAATAGACAGAGTGAGAGAGACACACAAACAGAAGGATGGTCAGAGAGAGCTAGACAGTGGGAGGAAAAGACAGAGGAGCACAGAGATAGAGTTAGAGAGACAGATAGATGGAGACAAAGAGACATATGAAGAGAGATACAGACAGAGATGGAGAGACAATCTGACAATGATCTCAGCTTGAGGACATCTCTGCAGGAGGTCCTCAGGGTAGTGTCCTAGTGTCAACCATCTTCAGATGCTTCATCAATGACCTTCCTCCATCATAAGTTCAGAACTGGGGACGTTTGTTGATTATTGTACAATGTTTAGCACCATTCGTAACTCCTCAGATACTGAAACAGTCCATTTTCAAATGAAGCTAGACCTGGACTTGGGTTGTCAAGTGGCAAGTAACATTCTCACCACACAAATGTCAGGCAATGACCACCTCCAAAAAGATACAATCTAAACACTGCCCTTTGACATTCAATAATGTTACCATCACTGAATCCCATACTACAGACATCTTGAGGGTTACCAATGAACAGAAACTGATTTGGACTTATACAAATACAATGGATACAAGAGCAGGTCAGAAGCTAGGAATCCTGCAGCGAGTAACTCACCTCCTGACTCCACAAAGCCTGATCGCCATCTACAAGGCACAAGTCAGGAGTGTGATGGAATACTCCCCACTTGCCTGGATGAGTGCAGCTCCAATAATACTCAAGAGCTTGACACCATCCAGGACAAAACAGTCCACTTTATTGGGACTACATCCATAAATGTTCAATCTCTCCACCACTGACGTTCTGTAGCAGCAGTGTGTACCATTTACAAGGTGCCCTACAGAAATTCATCAAGAGTCCTGAGGCAGCACCTTCCAAACCCATAACACTTCCATTCAGAAAGACAAGGGCAACAGATACATGGGAAAACCGCCAGCCACTCACCGTCCAGACTTGGAAATGTA
This sequence comes from Chiloscyllium plagiosum, assembly GCF_004010195.1. Taxonomy (NCBI): domain Eukaryota; kingdom Metazoa; phylum Chordata; class Chondrichthyes; order Orectolobiformes; family Hemiscylliidae; genus Chiloscyllium; species Chiloscyllium plagiosum. The sequence continues at coordinate 111,822,123 of NC_057715.1, read as the reverse complement.
TAGCTGTTCCTTCTGTGTCGCTGAGTCAAAATCCTGGAATTCCCACCCGAATGGCATTGTGGGTCAACCTACAGTATATAGACTGCATTGGTTCAAGAAGGCAGCTCACCACCACCTTCTCAAGGGGCAACTAGGGATGGGTAATAAATGCTGGCCCATCAGGTATCACCCACATTCCATGAGTGAATGGGAACGATAGATAGACAGGAACAAACAGAAAGATGGAAAAAGAAAGATAGACAAAGAGATAGAGAGAGAGAGATAGAGAAACCCCAACAGACAGGGAGGCTGATAGAGAGGGCGTGCAAATTAACCGAGTTCCTCAATGTGTGTGGGTATGCTCATGTGGCTGGGATTGTATCTTAATCCTTGATGGGCAGCTGCAAAGCGATTTTCTGATCCGAAGCAACTGACACATCCTAATTCACTTTTTGTCAGCAGGCACTTTAGATGAATTTTCCTCACCGGTTATTTTGAAGGGGTGTAAACTGTGTGTGGTTTTTTCCGTAGTGTGACAGGTTGTCAGGAGCAGCATCTCTCTGGCACTGACACTAGGGGGAGCCTTGCCCCCACGTCAGGCTGAGTGCCACTCTAGCTCCAGCCCAGGGACTGTCAGGCAATGAATGATTCTTGTAATATCCCAGAGCTAAGAGCTGCAATTCTACCCATACGTTATATAGATATAAAAAAAAGTGACAAAGAGAATGAGTCCAAGAACATACATTGACTTCCAAAGTAATACTTTAATTGGAAGGATCTCAGAGGCAGACAGTCTGGTGAAGCTCCCAGTGTGAGTGTGGTTCTGTTTTATTAAAGCTGATCCCAAGGAAAAAACAATTGGCTCCTTCAGTGAGATCCTAGCATAGAACTGACTAGGAAGGAGGTGGGATTGCAGAATTAAGTCAAGTCCATGTTGTTCCTCAAAGACATTAATCACTCTGCCGTAGTAACCCCGCCAAGGTCCATGGGGAATCACTCACTAATTTCCATTTTTAAGTACGTAGAGTGTGCGTTCCATTGGTAACATCAATGGCAACATCATGGCCTGCACAACTGGAACTCATCATCTGAGCCCTTGAAACGTCCCTATGTTTGGGTTTTGAGGCCTGCGTTCAAATCTCATCTCCCCCAGAGGTGTGGAATAACTCTTTGAGCAGTTTTATTAGAAACATGTCTGGCAGGTGTTGAATCATACAATGTCTACAGTGTGGGCAGAGGCCATTTGGCCCATCAAGTTGACACCAATTCCCCCCCCCCCCCACCCCCCAAAGAGCATCCAGAGCTTGCACACTACAGGGCAATTCACCATGGTCAATCCACCTTAAGTGCACATTATTGGACTGTGGGAGCACCCAGAGGAAACCTGCACAGAGAGTCACCTGAGGGTAGCATTGAAGCCAGGTCCCTGGTGCTGTGAGGCAGCAATAATAACCATTGAGCCACTGTCCTGACACTGCTGGAGCAGAAGAGAGTGGAAACCATTTTTAAAAATAAAGCAAACCATCCATTCCCTACTTATTATGCATTTTTATTTGTTTGCATTGTCTATAATGCACCTCGCTTGTAAATATCAAGGAGTCTACACGACTGTTTTACTGGTGGCAGTTCCAAATACAAAAAAAAGTCATGGTGATTTTGGTGCTGGGAAAGTTGTGTGTGATAGCCCTTCTGAGTATTAAACAAAAATAAACTACACCCAGGAAGGAAAAAACAGCAAATCCAGATGGGAAGTTGCTAATCAAGTGATATTATCGCTGGACTGTTAATCCAGAGAGGAGAAAATGAGGTCTGCAGATGCTGGAGATCAGAGCTGAAAATGTGTTGCTGGAAAAGCGCAGCAGGTCAGGCAGCATCCAGGGAACAGGAGAATCGCGTTTCAGGCATAAGCCCTTCTTCAGCCCTCCCACCTCTTTGATCTTCAATTAATGTGGTACTTTTATTTGACAGGTAAACCAACATTAAAGTGGAGGTGATGAGAGAACTCCACTTAGCATTTGGCTTGACCTACAGTGAGTCATGCCAGAAAGATGTATTATTGTTATCTCTAAACATGAGGTAGCGTCTTAATCCACAGAAAGTGTCTGCTGACATTTGGAAGCTACCTTGAAGTCTTTAAGATAAGAACAGGAAAAGACAGGTTAGATAAAGATAAACAATTTTCACTGGTTGGAGAATTATGCCAGAGTATTCAGGAGAGAAGCTAGGAAGCACTTTCACATACAAAGGATGGAAGAGGTTTGGAACTCTTCCACAAATGGCAGTGGATGCTAAATCAGTTGTTTATTTCAAATCAAACCCCTCGTAAAAGAATATTATCATCACACTGGGATAGATACATTGCTGAAAAATGTGTTGCTGAAAAAGTGCAGCAGGTCAGGCAGCATCCAAGGAGCAGGAGAATTGACATTTTGGGCATAAGCCCTTCCTCCTGCTCCTTGGATACTGCCTGACCTGCTGCGCTTTTCCAGCAACACATTTTTCAGCTCTGATCTCCAGCATCTGCAGTCCTCACTTTCTCCTAGATACATTGCTGGTTAAGCAAAGGGAAGTGGGCCAAAGGCAGGTCTATTGAGATAGGCTGCAGATCAGCAGTGGTGGAACAGGCTCAAAGGGCTGAATAACCTACTCCTGTTCTTATGATGACGTTCAGTTTTATAAAGTGTGGCTTGAAATGTAGCTATAATGCTTTATAACTTTGTCATTTCTAACACTATCATGCCACTGGTTGGGCTGTTTCTCTCCATCTTCCAGTTCTGGTTGGAGGGTTCTGTTCTATAGGATAATAGTTCTGAAGGAGTTAATGTTCATGCAGTCAACAGTGGATGGCTCTTCTGGCACAGTGGTAGTGCCCTTCCTCTGAGCCAGCAGGCCTGGGTTCATGTTTTCTGCTCTGGAGGTGAGTCATGATATCTCTGATTAGTGCAAATACCTAGAGCAAGGAGGGTTAGTGGCAGAAAGCTACACATATCACATATACACCTGAAAATATGACAGTGTTACTGGCGATATGATCATAAGACTTGATTGACTTGATTCATTTCAAGAATATCAGCTTCACAGGCTGGGCCATCCCTAGTTGCCCCTTGAGAAGGTGGGGGTGAGCTGCCTTCTTGAGTCTCCCGCACACCCACTCACCATCTCTCACACACCCCCTCCCCATCTCCCACACACCCCCTCCCCATCTCCCGCACACCCCCTCCCCATCTCCCTCACTCCCTTTATTTATATTTCACTTTGTGCACATCCTGTGGTACCTTGTATGTTAAGTGCCTTTCTTTCTGTGCTTGTTTTAAAACCTCCTGTAAACCTTGTTCTATTGTCTCTGCCCTGTTCCTAATTGCAGTTCACTTTTTGCTCTTTGAATACTTTCCCTTTTAATCAGTGTAAAGCTGACTCCTAATGGTCTCTTAAACTTTGAGTAGAGTGGTTTCGTATCTAATGGCTGCCTGCCTGGGTTTGGCCAGCTCACAGTTATGTGAAGAATGACTTGTTCTTTTCCAGCACGGTCTCCACTACCTTTGATCTTCAATTAATGTGGTACTTTTATTTGACAGGTAAACCAACATTAAAGTGGAGGTGATGAGAGAACTCCACTTAGCATTTGGCTTGACCTACAGTGAGTCATGCCAGAAAGATGTATTATTGTTATCTCTAAACATGAGGTAGCGTCTTAATCCACAGAAAGTGTCTGCTGACATTTGGAAGCTACCTTGAAGTCTTTAAGATAAGAACAGGAAAAGACAGGTTAGATAAAGATAAACAATTTTCACTGGTTGGAGAATTATGCCAGAGTATTCAGGAGAGAAGCTAGGAAGCACTTTCACATACAAAGGATGGAAGAGGTTTGGAACTCTTCCACAAATGGCAGTGGATGCTAAATCAGTTGTTTATTTCAAATCAAACCCCTCGTAAAAGAATATTATCATCACACTGGGATAGATACATTGCTGAAAAATGTGTTGCTGAAAAAGTGCAGCAGGTCAGGCAGCATCCAAGGAGCAGGAGAATTGACATTTTGGGCATAAGCCCTTCCTCCTGCTCCTTGGATACTGCCTGACCTGCTGCGCTTTTCCAGCAACACATTTTTTAGCTCTGATATCCAGCATCTGCAGTCCTCACTTTCTCCTAGATACATTGCTGGTTAAGCAAAGGGAAGTGGGCCAAAGGCAGGTCTATTGAGATAGGCTGCAGATCAGCAGTGGTGGAACAGGCTCAAAGGGCTGAATAACCTACTCCTGTTCTTATGATGACGTTCAGTTTTATAAAGTGTGGCTTGAAATGTAGCTATAATGCTTTATAACTTTGTCATTTCTAACACTATCATGCCACTGGTTGGGCTGTTTCTCTCCATCTTCCAGTTCTGGTTGGAGGGTTCTGTTCTATAGGATAATAGTTCTGAAGGAGTTAATGTTCATGCAGTCAACAGTGGGTGGCTCTTCTGGCACAGTGGTAGTGCCCTTCCTCTGAGCCAGCAGGCCTGGGTTCATGTTTTCTGCTCTGGAGGTGAGTCATGATATCTCTGATTAGTGCAAATACCTAGAGCAAGGAGGGTTAGTGGCAGAAAGCTACACATATCACATATACACCTGAAAATATGACAGTGTTACTGGCGATATGATCATAAGACTTGATTGACTTGATTCATTTCAAGAATATCAGCTTCACAGGCTGGGCCATCCCTAGTTGCCCCTTGAGAAGGTGGGGGTGAGCTGCCTTCTTGAGTCTCCCGCACACCTCCTCCCCATCTCTCACACACCCCCTCCCCATCTCCCACACCTTTTCCCCATCTCCCCATAGGTACACCCATGATGCCTTTAGGGAGAGAGTTCCAGGAGTTTGACAAGTGATAGTGAAGGAAGGCGATATATTTCTATGTCAGGATCGTGAGTGACTTGGAGGGGAATATGGTGGGAGTGGTGTTCCCAGGTATCTGCTGGGATGGAAGTGATTGTGGGTTTGGAAGGTGCTGTCTAAAGATCTTTGGTGGATTTCTTTACAGCATCTTGTAGATAGTACATACTGCTGCTACTGAACATTGATGGTGGAAGGAGTGGATGTTTGTGGTTGTGGTGCCAATCAACTGGGATGCTTTGTCCTGGATGCTGTCGATCTTCTTGAGTGTTGTTGGAGCTGCCCCCATCCAGGCAAGTGGGGAGTATTCCCCTAACTTGTGCCTTGTAGATGGTGGACAGGCTTTGGGGAGTCAGGAGGAGAGTTACTCACTGCAATATTCCTTGCCTCTGACCTGCTCTTGTCGTCATGGTGTTTATGTGGCAAGTCCAGTTCAGTATCTGGTTAATGGTAATCCCCAGGATGTTGATAGTGGGGGATTCAGTGATGGTAATACCATTGAATATTAAGTGGTGATAGTTAGATTTTGATTTGTTTAAGCTGTTCATTGACTGACTCTTGTATGTTGCGAATATCTCTCAATGTAAATGCCTTTATGTTTAACATCAGTCCCATTTTGTACTTCTGCTTGAGAGTTAGACACTGGCTGCTTATGAGTGAGAAGTTGCCAAAATCAAGTCACATGATCAGGCAGAGAGATACTGGTGAAATTGGACATCACTGGCCTTGTAATCCAGAGACATTATGCCCCCTCTAAGGACATGGGTTCAAATCTCACCGCAGCAGCTGGTTGGATTGAAATTCAATTCATACATTTACATGGTGACTCACTGTCATCGACTGTTGTGAAAATTCTTTGGGTTCACTTATATCCTTTAGAGAAGGAAATCTGCCATCCGACTGAACCCCACACAGCAATGTGGCTGACACTTAACTGTGCTCTGAAATGGCCCAACAAACCCACTCAGCTCGAGGGCAATTAGGGATAAGCCACAATTAGAGTCATAGAGTCGTACAGCATGGAAACAGATCCTTCAGTCCAACTCATGCTAAATTAATCTACTCCCATCTGCCAGCATTTGGTCTACATCCCTCTAAACCCTTCTTATTCAAATTCCTGTCCAGATGCTTTTTAAATGTTGTCATTGTACCAGTCTCCACCACTTCCTCTGACAGCTCACTCTATACACGGACCAGCCTCTGCATGAAGACGTTGCCCCTTAGATCCTTTTTAAATCTTTCCCTTCTCAGCTTAAACACATACCCATGGATTGTGGGTGGCATGGTGGCACAGTGGTTAGCACTGCTGCATCACAGCGGCAGAGACCCGGGTTCAATTCCTGCTTCTGGCGACTCTCTGTGTGGAGTTTGCACATTCTCCCCATGTCTGCGTGGGTTTCCTCCGGGTGCTCTGGTTTCCTCCCACAATCCAAAAATGTGCAGGTTAGGTGAATTGGCAATGCTAAATTGCCCGTAGTGTTAGATTAGGTTACATTACAGTGTGGAAACAGGCCCTTCGGCCCAACAAGTCCACACCAACCCGCTGAAGCGCAACCCACCCATACCCCTACATTTACCCCTTACCTAACACTACAGGCAATTTAGCATGGCCAATTCACCTGACCTGCACATCTTTGGACTGTGGGAGGAAACCGGAGCACCCGGAGGAAACCCACGCAGACACGGGGAGAATGTGCAAACTCCACACAGAGAGTCGCCTGAGGCGGGAATTGAACCCGGGTCTCTGGCGCTGTGAGGCAACAGTGCTAACCACTGTGCCACCGTGTCGTCCCATTGACACCCCATCGTTAGGTGAAGAGGTAAATGTAGGGGAGTGGGTCTGGGTGGGTTGCGCTTCGGCGGGTCGGTGTGGACTTGTTGGGCCGAAGGGCCTGTTTCCACACTGTAAGTAATCTAATCTACCCTCTGGTTTTGGAGTACCCTACCCTGGGAAAAATACTTTGACTATTCACATTATCCATGATTTTATAAACCTCTATAAGGTCACTCCTCAGCCTATGATGCTCCAGGGAAAACAGCCCCAGCCTATTCAACCTCTGCCTATAGCTCAAACCCTCCAACCCTGGCAACATCCAAATCAATCTTTTCTGAGCCATTTCAAATGAACTCCACAATACTGGAGTTCTCTATGACACTCGATCCTGTGATGAAATTAAAATAAGATGACTCAAGGGAGGAAAGTAGATTGAGGGGAGATTACAGAAGTGGAGATACCAAGGACAGGTCATTATTTAACCCTTTCCAGCCCTGATGTTGGTCAAAGATCCTTCACTGAGGTGCTGAGCCCAGTGCTGTCCAAAGTGGAGATTTCGGAAGATGTGAGAATTAAGTCTCACTTTTGGATGGAAAGCATTGAGGCTGAATGTGTCGACATGGAAATGAAGGGCTTAGATGTGCCAGGAACCTCATTCAGATTCATTCAGGGCACAGGGACAGCTGTGGCACCGACTAATGAATAAATATAACACCAGGTGGCCAGCCAGCTTGTCTTAATTTACACCGGCCTCGCACTTCAAGTTCAAATTTGATCAAGGCCGTGTACTGTGGAGTGTGCGGCCAAATCCCTGACACTGCTCCGAGCTGTAAAACAGTGGAATTCACAGACTGCAGGCTGTCCAAGATTCTGGCCTTTCGGAGATTGAGGGAATGTCCTCAAGGCCAATGATCTATAGTTTATGAACCAGAGATGCTGACTGCTACTGAGTAATGACTGCTTCACAATGTTAGACTGTGGCGATGAGACTCAATGCAGAGAAATGTGAGGTGGTGCACTTTGGTCAGAAAAATATTGAAAGACAATATAAAATGGGGGTTACAGTTCTAAAGAGACTGTATGTGCAGAGGGTCCCGGGTGTTAGATGTGGACAGATCAGTGAAAGTGACAGGTTAAGTGGTGAGAACAGACAATAAAGCAGACAGTATTCTCAGTCGAAAAGTGTGGCACTGGAAAAGCGCAGCAGGATAGGCAGCATCCGAGGAGCAGGAGATCAACATTTCAAGCATAAGCCCTTGTCACATTCCTGATGAACAACTTATGCCTGAAACATCGATTCTCCTGCTCCTCGGAAGCTGCCTGACCTGCTGCGCTTTTCCAGCACCACACTTTTCAACTCTTCTCTCCAGTCCTCATTTTCTCCATGCAGTATTCTCAGCTTTATAATTAATTGCAGAGAGTCCAGGGAGGTGATTTTGGACTTGTACAAGACACTCGTTCGACCTCAGGTGGAACACTGTACACCATTGTTGGCACCATACCACGGAAAAGTTGGAAATGCATTGGAGAGAGTGCAGAAGCAATTACAGTCATAGAGTCATACAGCACAGAAATAGACTCTGTGGTCCTACTCATCCATACTGATCAGGGATCCTAAACTGAACGAGTCCCATTTGCCTGTGTTTGGTCCATATCCCTCTGAACCCATCCTATTCATGTACATGTCCAAGTATCTTTTAAATGTTGCAATTGTAGCTGACCCCTACCACTTCCTCTGGCAGCTCATTCCATAAACGCACCACTCTCTGTGTGAAAACGTTGTCCCTGTACGAACAAGATCGCGAAGTCCCGATGAGTGGCTAACTATGTTATCCGGCATCGATTAACCGAATAAGTACTCCCTGCCTGTGTCTTTCGGATAATGGAGGTTCCTCTGTAGTCAGAATGGATGGTGAAGCAGACTGGAGAGACAGAACAGCCATCTCCTGCTCTTGCATAGAAGTTAAGGCAAATTTGCAAGAGTCGAACTTTCTCATTCGAGAGAGGCGACTGGTGGAGGTTTAACCTGAAGGTCTCCATTCCTTAGACAAAAGGAAAGGTTGAGAAGGTGAATCCTTTATGGTAACCTCTGCCAGTGTGGGAACTGAACCCATGCCACTGTTGGCACCAGCCTACGTTACAAACCAGCCATCCACGCTAACTGACCCACAGTATAGAAGAGGCTGGAGGGTCAACGATTTCACCGATAGCATTTACCCACACTAGACCCATGACCTTGAATGACATGACATTTGTTCTCCTGTTTTATCATGTTCCACTATCCACAAAGTCTGCCTGAGATTTTCCACCACTTTCTGTTTATATTTCCTATTTCCCACATTCATCGTATTTTGTCTTTTGTCTTGTGGTGGGGAGAATGAGAGACGAAAGGTGAGTAAGACCAGGAAGGTCTTCAGTCATTGTGCTGTTTTTGTTTTGAATGACTGCAAGTGTTAGCATTTAACAATCTCTGGGGTCACATCCGGACTGTCTCTGCACATTGAGATACCGATTTTATCTTTCAGGTTTAAAATGCAACGTGAACATTTCAACCAAATATGGATTTCATGCAACTGTAGATTGAAGCTTCGTGGATAGAACCGTACCAACCTACAACACAGAAAATGGCCCTGCAGCCCATCATATCCGTACCAGTCAAAAGAAGCATCTAACTATTTAAACAGAGAGACCTGGGGGTTCAGGTACATATTTCCTTGAAAGTGGTGTCACAGGTAGGCACGGCGATGAAGAAGGTGTTTGACATGCTTACCTTTGTTGGTCAGAACATTGACTATAGGAGTTGGGACGTCATGTTGCATTGTACAGGACATCGGTGAGGGCTCTTTTAGAGTACTGTGTCCGGTTCTGGTTTCCCTGCTACAGGAAGGATGTCATTAAACTGGAAGAGGTGCAGAAAAGATTTGATTAGAGGCTTTCCAGATCATAAACCAGCTGATCAGTGTAGTTAGGCAGAAACTGTTCCCGCTGGTGAAAGAACACAAGGTCAGAGAATTAAAGTGATGAGCCAATGAAGTAAGGGCAATGTGAGAAAATAAACCTTTTCACTCAGAGAGTTGCTAAGGTAAGGGATGCACCATCTGAAATGTGGGGGCTGGTTCAATGAGGATTTCAAGAGGGCATTGGATAGCTATTTCGATTGAAATGGTTTGCAGGGATATGGGGAAAAGGTAGGAGATCAGTTATAGCAGAAATTATCATTGTAATAGGAGTAATAGAAACAGTGTAGACCCAACGAGCTGAATCGTGGAACATGAAATGTAGAATGTTGAGTTTCCTAAACTCATCAGCGTCCTCTTCCCATTGCTCCTGATGTTGTTAAAGATCACTGAATCGTCCCTCATCCTCTTCCTATGAATCCTGTAGTGAGTATTTCAACAGCCTGATTCAGGGAGGGACTGAGAAGGCTTTGAAGCACTGCTCCTGCAAACCAACCAACAAATCCTTTCAGGGCCATGCACTTCCAAGAGTTCATAAATGTGGTCAAACCCGAGAGGTGATGTAGAAACTGGCTTGTGGTTAAATTGCAAAGTCTGCAAATAGTCTGCACATTGGGCAGTCTGCGTGTGGAGACAGAAAGCACAAAGGGCTCAGTTTGGGACATGTTGACGGAAGGTCATTGAGTTGGACAATTAGGATGGGTTTTCCTGGCTGGATCATGATCCTGAATCCAGTCTGACGTACTGGCTCAGGGATAGGCCAATGCATGACATGCCTGGTGATCTGCCTTGATCCCTCTGTTTAAGGAAACCCCCCTGTAGTTCTTCTGTAGCTCCTGGAAAGGCCGTCTCTAAAACTAGAGGGCACAATTTGAAACTAAGGAGTGTTCCATTTAAAATGGTGATGAGGAGGAATCTCTTGTCTTGGAGGAGCAATAAAGAATCTCTTCCCTGGTGAGCAATAAAGACTCGGGTCATTAAATATATTTCTGGTTGATTCAGATAGATATTTGATTGACAATGAAGTCAAAGGTCACTGTAAATGGGATTGAGGCCACTATTCATATTACAGAGGAACCTCGATTATCTGGCATTCGATTACCTGAATTTCAGATGATCAAAACAAGATCGGAAAGTCCCGATGCGTGGCTAACTATGTTATCCTGCATCGGTTATCCGGCAATCAATTAATCGAATGAAATACTCCCTGCCTGTGTCCTTCGGATAATGGAGGTTCCTCTGTAGTCAGAATGGATGGTGAAGCAGGCTAGAGAGACAGAACAGCCATATCCTGCTCTTGCATAGAAAATAAGGTAAATTTGCAAGAGTCTTACTTTCTCATTCGAGAGAGGTGACTGGTGGTGGTTTAACCTGAAGGTCTCCGTACCTCAGGCAAAAAGAAAAGTTGAGAAGGCGAGTCCTTTATGGTAACCTCTGCCAGTGTGGGAACTGAACCCATGCCACTGTTGGCACCAGCCTACATTGCAAACCAGCCATCCACGCTAACTGACCCACAGTATAGAAGAGGCTGGAGGGTCAACAAATGCACTTCCACCTGTAGCATTTACCCACACTAGACCCATGGCCTTGAATGACATGACATTTGTTCTCCTGTTTTATCATGTTCCACTATCCACAAAGTCTGCCTGAGATTTTCCACCACTTTCTGTTTATATTTCCTATTTCCCACATTCATCGTATTTTGTCTTTTGTCTTGTGGTGGGGAGAATGAGAGACGAAAGGTGAGTAAGACCAGGAAGGTCTTCAGTCATTGTGCTGTTTTTGTTTTGAATGACTGCAAGTGTTAGCATTTAACAATCTCTGGGGTCACATCCGGACTGTCTCTGCACATTGAGATACCGATTTTATCTTTCAGGTTTAAAATGCAACGTGAACATTTCAACCAAATATGGATTTCATGCAACTGTAGATTGAAGCTTCGTGGATAGAACCGTACCAACCTACAACACAGAAAATGGCCCTGCAGCCCATCATATCCGTACCAGTCAAAAGAAGCATCTAACTATTTAAACAGAGAGACCTGGGGGTTCAGGTACATATTTCCTTGAAAGTGGTGTCACAGGTAGGCACGGCGATGAAGAAGGTGTTTGACATGCTTACCTTTGTTGGTCAGAACATTGACTATAGGAGTTGGGACGTCATGTTGCATTGTACAGGACATCGGTGAGGGCTCTTTTAGAGTACTGTGTCCGGTTCTGGTTTCCCTGCTACAGGAAGGATGTCATTAAAC